>NC_135900.1:10637323-11172054 GCF_964194155.1 Cetorhinus maximus
GTGTAGTGGCAGCTAGTAAGCCTGAGGCACAGGCGAACGCCTCGGGGCATGGGTTCAAACCCCACTACAGCAGCTAGAGGGATTTAAATTCAATTAATAAATCTAGAGCACGAAACTATCATTGATTGCCGTAAAAACCCATCTGGTTCATTAATGCCCTTTAGGGAAGAAAATCTGCCAACCTTACCTGGTCTGGCCTACATGTGAACTCAGATCCACAGCAGTGTCGTTGACTCTTAACTGCTCTCTGACATGGTCTAGCAAGCCACTAAGTTGAAGGGCAACACATGCTGACCTTATCATTGACACCCATGCCTGCATCCCATGAAAGGATAAAGGGGGAAAAAAAGGGTGAGGCATTAAACCCCATCTATCCTCTCAGGTGGGTTGAAATTATCCCATGGCACCATTTCAGAGGAGGGGAGATCTCCCTTGTGCCTTGACCAACGTTTATCACGATGAACAATAACTTGCATTTACCTGGTCTTTAACTCATTGCCTAAAAATGGATTATCCTGTCATTGTTGCACTCCTGTTTGTGTGGGAGCTTGCTGTGCACAAATTGGTTGCCGCATTTCCCACCTCACAGCAGTGACTACACTTCAGAAAGTATTTAATTGGCTGAAAAGGGCTTTGGGGCATCCTGAGGTTGTGACAGGCGCTACATCAATGCAAAAACTTTTTTGTTGTTGTTGGTCACGTGCATCAGGGGGACAGCCCAGTGTGAGTATGGAGTACGAGTCCAGGGAAGGTTTGAGTTCCAACAGGCGGGTGGATTTTCATGTTTGAGTTTGGATCAGGAACATTGAGCTGTCAAGTCACGTTTTTTGGGTTATAAGTCCTGCAGATGTTTGTAGGAACTGGTGACGATTTCTGGTAACGCTCAGTAGCAGCTTGCTGTAATTTCCTCGGGAATGCTAACATACGGGTGGAATATAACTGGTTTCAGGGAGGGTAACGGTGTTCACATTGGGAAGCAGCTGGGGAAAGGGAAGACATTGGGTGACAATAACTGAATCGGGGGATCACACAGCGGAGAAGGAGGCCATTCGGCCTATCATCCCTGTGTCAGCACCACGAGTGCGGAGTCTTTTGCTCTGAGGCTATGAGCGTGAGTCAGAACTGTTTCCGGGTCCCAACCCTTTTTTGGCTGTCAGGAGATCATCCCGGAGGCAGCCAATTAAAAGGCTGGAGGATTGGGCTAGTGGTGGGGGGGTGGGGAGGCTGGGGAGGCTGGGGGGTGGGGGTGTTGGTGGGGGAGGGTGACCCCTGAGGCTGCGGGTCCAATCGGTTGGCCTTGGGAAGACAGCAGCCCCACTGCCAGTGGTGGGTGCTGCTGCTGTCATAGGAGACCACGAGGACACCTCTGTCTTGAGGCACCCCCTGAAGAGGTTTGGATTTGTTTGTAAGGAACTGGTCGATGGTTGTGGCTGAGGGGGGTTGTGGGGGGCGGGGGGGGGTGTTGGTGTTGAGGGTTGCTGATTTTCGGAGGCCTCGCCAGGGCTGCAGGCCAGCCGTTGGACGGCCGCCTCCAGGCACCTACCAGGCTTGGCCTCAGTGGAAGGCCCCGTGCGCCCAATCAGCCCACAGATGCTCAGTTGATGATGTAGAGTGGCTACCCCGCTGCTGTTGGATGGGTAACCTCCGGGAAGATCGACTGTAGACAGAAACGCATCGGCCCGTTGACCAGACGCCAAGGCTCGCATATTTCGGATGGCGACACTTCCCGCCATCCGAAGAGTCGGTGGGGAACACGTCTCCACCGTCACCGACTACCCCCACAGACATTTCACACCCCATTTCGAGCCTCAATTGGCTGGAGGGGGGGACTTCTGCCCCTCGCTCAGGAGGAAGCCCCGCCTTAGAGTGGCTGCCAGCCAATCTGATTGGCCAGAAGCTCTCTAGTCCCTGCAGTGACAGGAGCTGCAGTGGACGGAGAATTAAGTGCTTCAACATGGGGCATGCTTCAGTCCTGGGGCTGGATGGCAAGGTACATTCTGGGGGCCCCAGGGTGGGGAGGACAGGGAAGGCTTGGGAGAGAGTTGAAAGTGGGAAATTGGGGTGTCGGGAGAAAGGTGGTGAGGGTGGGGTGGGGGGTGGGGGGGGCATGGGGGATGGTGGGGAGCCAGGTCCAGGGACCACTGGACCTTAAGGGTTGGGGGGGTGGTGGCCAAAGTCAGAATCACAGAATCTGACAGTGCAGAAAAGGCCCTTCGGCCCATCGAGTCTGCACTGAAACATGAGAAAGGGAGCTACTGCTGGAGGTGCCCACCCGCTTCCCACCCGAGGCCTAAACCTGTTCCTTTTTGGGCTCCCCCACCCCAGGCAAATCCTCCCTCCAGCCTCAAAATTTGAGGCTGGGCAGGAAACGTGGTCAGTTATTGTCCACGTAAGGGCCTCAAATGGGGGGTGCAAGGGCGGGTGTCCTGTCCAAGGCCCTGCCCCACCTCCACCCCCAGCGTAAAATCGCTGTGATGTCGGGGCAGGCGGGAACCCGGAGAGAATCCCGTTCCTTCAGTTCCACGCCTCCCCTACCCCCCACCTAAAAACCCTCCGGCAGGGGAGCGTGAAATTCAGGCCCAACCTGTGTGAACTTTCTCACAGCTCCACCATCAAGCCGGTCCCGGGGTGGGGTGGGGTGGGGGGGTGCGGGGGGGGGGGGGGGGGGGGGGGGGGGGGGGGATTGAACAATTCAGTTAATCCCACCCCCCCTACTCTTCCCCCGCAGCCCTGCAATTTTACTTTCCTTCTCAAGTATCTATCCAATTCTCTTTCTGAAAGTTGCCATTGAATCTCAAGCAGCGCATTCCGGATTGTAACCGCTTGCCGTGTAAAAATATTCCTCCACATCTCCCCTTTGGTTCTTTTTCCAAATACCTTGAGTCTGTGTCTTCTGTTTACCAACTCTGCTGCCAATGGAAAATGATCCTCTCTTTCCCATTAAAATCCTCTCATTATTTCGAACACCTCAATTAAATCTCCGCTCAACCTTCTCTGTTCTAAGGAGAACCATCCCAGCTTCTCTGGTCTAGAGTGAATGGGAAAAATTGACTCCCAGTACAGAAGTCTAATGCAATCAAAGCCAAATGTATACTTCAGGATACTGTATTGTACTGCAAGTGGGCAGTTAATGACCAGTTTTGAGGCTGGCAGAAGGAGCTAAGAGATGGGGTTAAGTCTGGCAAGTCACCCTGCTTAGGCCTCAGATGTAGGGAAGGGGGGCACTTCCAATGACCTCCTTTCCAAACCTGGCACCTATCCCCCCAAGATATGCCCCTGCAAGTGCGCACTCCCCCTCCCCTCCCCTCCCCACCCTCTCCATCAAGACCCCCACCTCGCTGTCCCCACCTCCCCAAGCCTCACCTCTCCACCCCACCGTGAGACCGCCCACACTTACCTGGTCCTGGACTCAGGGGTTTTGGTTCTGGGGACTGCTTTTAGTCCCATTCCAGACCACTGCTGCAACTGGTGTTGCTGGAACTACAGAGCTGCCGGCCAATCTGATTTGCCGGTAACTTTCTGAGGTGGAATTGTTTCACAGCCCGAAGAATCAGTGGGGGAACGAACTCCTTCCCTCTGAAAAATCCTGCCCCAGATGTTTAGTCCAGGCCTCTGGCTAACCAGCCCGGGACCATAAACACCATACCAATAAGTAACTGAGCCATTTAGGAACTAATTTAGGGACCATTTAGAAAGGAACTGATAACTCTTTTTGGAGAATGCGATAATTACGATGGAATATAGCACTTATAATGTAGAGCAACATTGCGCTGGCAAAAAGTTTTACAGTTGTTGAATCTGGGAAGGATGTAGAGGAACAAATGCGCAAGGAAATTGCAGAGAGGTGCAAATATTATAGACTAGTTGTAATGGGGGACTTTAATTACCCAAAAATAGACTGGGATAGCAGTAGTGTAAAGGGCAGAGAAGGGCAAGAGTTCCCTGAGTTCGGGAAAGTTTTCTACAGCAGTATGATTTCAGTCCAACGAGAAAGGAGGCACTGCTATGGGAGGCGGTGGCTTGGTCACTGGACTAGTAATCCAGATATTAAGGGTCATGCTTTGGGGACCCAGGTTTGTACCCCACCATGGTGGATGGTAAAATTGAATTCAATAAAAATAAAATCTGGAATTAAAAGCCTGATGAAGACCATGAAGACATTGCCAATTGTCATTAGGATCCATCTGGTTCACTAATGCCCTTTAAGGAAGGAAATCGGCCATCCTTACCTGGTCTGGCCTACATGTGAACCCAGATCCACAGCAGTGTGGTCGACTCTCAAAAATGTCCTCTGAACAAGGGCAATTAGGGATGGGCAATAAATGCTGGCCTAGCCAGCGACGCCCACATCCCCTGAATGACCTGGTGCTTGGGAATAAGGTGAGCCAAGTGATAACAAAGTGTGGGCCAAAGAACAATCCAGAATAAGGGTAGTTAACTGGGAGAAAGCCAACTCCAATTGGGTAAGAATGATCTGGAGTCAAAGGTTGGTGGAAAAAGTGGTAGCTGAGCAATGGACTACCTTCAAAGCAAAGATAATTCAGGCACAGTCAAGGTATATTCCCTCGAAAGGGAAAGGCAGGGCAAACAAATTCAGAACTCCCTGGATGACAAAAGAAATAGAAATTAAGGTAAAGAAGAAAAACTATGCCCATGACAGAGGTTAGGTAGAAAACACTATTGGGAACCAGGCTGAATACAGAAGGTTCAGAGGGAAGGTGAGAAAGCAAATAAGAAAAGCAAAGAGAGAGTATGAAAAGAGACAGGCAGGCAACATGAAAAGGAATTCCAAAGTCTTCTATAGACATATAAACAGCAAACAAGTCATAAAAGGAGGAGTAGGAAGTAGAGACCGAAAAGGGGATTTACGCATGGAGGCAGGGGACATAGCTGAGATATTAAATGAATATTTTACCAAGAAAGAAGATACTACCCAGGCCATGGTGAAAGAAGAGGTTAATTCAGACACTAGAAAGGTTTAAAACTGATAAGGAGGCAGCATTAGGTAAGCTGTCTGCACTTAAATTTGATGAAGTACCAGGACCGGATGAGATGCAGCCAAGGAGACTGAGGGAAGTGAGAGTGGAAATTCCAGAGGCACTGACCATAATTTTTCAGTCTTTCTTAGACTCAGGGAAGGTGCTAGAGGACTGGAGGATTGCAAACGTTACACCTCTGTTCAAAAAAAGGTGTAAAGATAAGCCCAGCAACTACAGATCAGTCGGCTTAATCTCTATGCTGGGAAACTTCTGGAAACAATAATTCTGGACAAAATTAATAGCCACATGGGCAAATATGGGTTAATTAAGGGAAGCCAGCTTGGATTTATTAAGGGAAAATCACGGGGAGAATTTTCTCCCCATCGGGGGGAGTGGTCACAGGCGGGCGCGCAACCGATCACTGCCCGCAATTGGCTGCGCTGCCATTTTACATGGGCGGGGCCAATTAAGGCCCGCCCAGCGTGACATGCACCCGGAAGTGCTGAGCGCTCCCTGTGTGGGTGGGGGGGAGGAGGGAGAGTCGGGGCCTGGGCTCTTTGGCGCATGTGTGCAAAAGACCACAGAAATCTCCCTGAGGCACAGAGCTGCCTCAGGGGAAATTAGTTTGATTTTTAAAAAATTTTAATAAGGGAAAGAAAAAATGTTTAAGACATGTCCCCTCATGTGAGAGTGTCAATGAATCTTACTGAAAAATTTTATTAATGTTTTGAAACCTTCATGAAACCTCATCCCGTCCGATGAGGATGAGGTTTCATGATAAATGCGAAGGCCGCCTGGGCTCTTCGCCTGCACCCCCGCCAACCTTAAGGTTGGATGGGCAGCTCAGTTAATAACTTTAATTAGTATTTAAATGGCCTTAATAAGCCTTTGACAGTTCGGTGGGCCCGCAGCCAACTCCCTGCTTGTCCGCTGAACTGAAGATCTGATGACGCACGGTGACATTGGGACACGCACCCGATATCACCGTGGATCATTTTACGCGTTGGCGAGCAGGGCCCCGCCCCCGCTTGCGACCCAAAGATTCTGGCCTATGTTAAACTAACTTGCTTGAGCTTTATGAAGAGTTAATAGAGAGGGTTGGTGAGGGCAATGCTATTGTGGTGTACATGTGTTTCCAAAAGGCATTTGATACAGTGCCACACAACAGACTTGTGAGCAAAGTTATATAGCTCATGGAATGAAAGGGGCATTAGCAATTTGGATATGGAATTGGCTGGGTGACAGGAAACAGGGTAGTGGTTAATGGATGTTTTTCAGGCTGGAGGAAGCTTTGTAGCGGAGTTTCCCAGGGGTCAGTGTTGGGACCCTTGGTTTCCCTGATACATATTAATGACCTAGACCTTCATGTACAGGACACAATTGCAAAATTGGTGGATGATATGAAACTTGGAGACATTGTGAACTGTGAGGAGGATAGTGTAGAACTGCAAAAGGACATAAATAAGTTGGTGGAATGGGCAGACAGTTGGCAGATAAAGTTCAATGCAGAAAAATGTGAAATGATTCATTTTGGTGGGAAGAGCATGGAGAGACAAAATAAATTAAGGTAACAACTCTAAAGGGGGTTCAGGAGCAGTGACCTGGGTGTACATGTGCATAAGTCATTGAATGTGGCAGGACAGGTTGAGAGTGCAGTTAATCAAGCATACAGTATCCTAAGCTTTAGTGATAGGGACATAGGGTACAAGAGCAAGGAGGTTATGTTGAACTTGTATAAGACACTATTTCAGCTTCAGCTGGAGTATTGTGTCCAGTTCTGGTGCCCACTTTAAGATGGATGAGAAAGCAATGGAGAGATGCAGAAAAGATTCAGAAGAATGGTTCCATGGATGTGGACCTTCAGTTATGAAGACAGATTGGAGAAGTTAAGACTATTTTCCTTGGAGAAAAGAAGGCTGAGAAGAGATTTGCTGGAAGCATTCAAAATCATGAGAGGTCTGGACAAAGCAGATAGGGAGAAACTGTTCCCACATGTGAAAGGATCGAGAACGAGAGGGCACAAATTTAAATTTAATGGGCAAAAGAAGCAAATGCGATATGAGAAAAAACTTTTTCACACAGTGAGAGGTTAAGATCTGGAGTGAACTACCTGAGATTGTGGCAGAGGCAAGTTAGTCGAGGCATTCAAAAGAGAATTAGACTGTTACCTGGAAAGGAAGAATGTGCAGGGTCACAGGTGAAAGGTGGGGGAATGGCACTCGGTGAATTGCTCATTTAGAGAGCTATTGTAGACATGATGGGCCGAATGGCCTCCTTCTGCACTGCAACAATTCTGTGATCCTGTGATAAGTGCCACTGAAATAAGGTAATTTGATATAAGAATGTTCTTGTCAAGAATGTGGAAAAGGCAATTAAATCCATCCAAACGGTGATGACATTTCATTCTCTAATCAACACACAAATCTTTTATCTTGATTCACACTCTTTAATGATAAACTTTTGTAATCGTATTCACCATGTTAGTGTCTTATCACCTTAAATTTCTCAAGAACAAATGTGATGTATCTAGTCAATGTTATGTCTTTCTTACCTTCCCTTGGAACATCTTGCAAACTTATATACGTTCTACATAAGGTTAGCTTTGCCTCAGTGGTAGCGCCCTCACTTCTGAGTATAGGTTCAAGTCGCACTCCAGGTACTTGTGCATATAATCTAGGCTGGCACATCAGTGCCATACTGAGGGAGTGCTGCACTGTCAGAGGGACCTTTTAGATGAAATGTTAAACTGACCCTGTCTGCACTGTTAGGTGGATATAAAAGATCTCATGACACGATTCAAAGAAGGACAGGGGAGAGTTATTGGGTCATGGCCAATATTTATCCCTCAACCTTAGGCAAGTGGTTATTTACTTCATTACTCTTTATGGGAACTTGCTGTGTGAAAATTGCTGCTGCCTGACCTACATTACAATAGTGAATGCACTTCTAAAGTACTTTGTTAGCTAGTAAAGCACTTGTGGACATCCTGAGGTTGTGAAATATAAATTCAAGATTGTTCTTTCCTCTTTAGCTTACCCCTTCGTGAAGGTCATTCATAAATATTGTGAACAGGAAGGTTCCTAGCCTGGAATGCTTGTAAGATAGCTGCCCAGTTAGAATAAATATTACGGATCTCCATTCTCTTTTTCCTAATAAGCCAAGTTATCAAACCAATTTATTATCCTGCTTTATCCAAAGACCATTTCAGTCTCAAGAAAAATCTTGGCAGATGCATCCTGCAAGTCTATACATTCGACCTCCGCCACACTCCACCCACCAGCTCGGTTACACACCCAAAGGATTCCAAAACACTCTTAGATCCGTTTTAGATTCAAACGATTGCCTCTACATTCACCAAACGCTCATGAATTGCTTCCTTGATATCAAACTCCGCAACATTTAAACCTCACGTCTGTTATTGTTTTGCTGGGTGTGTCCTTATTATTGAATGTTCAGTCCTGAAAAGAGAGAAGCTGTTGAGAAGTGCACACCAGAAACGTCATTTTCTGATAGTAGAGGGAGGGAGATGAATGAGTGTCCTATGAATCTCACCAAAATGAAGAGGGAAGGATAAGACTGAACAGGCAATAGTCAAGAGCCTTCATATTAGAAGAGGCACTGGAGAGGGTGCAATAAAGATTTACTAGAATGATACCAGAACTGAGAGGTTATACCTATCTGGAAAGATGTAACAGGGAGGAGCTCCTTTCTTTAGAAAAAAGAAGAGGTCTTTAAAATTATGAAGTGGTTCGATAGGTTAAAAGACGTCTCTGCTTGTGGGGGTGAGGGCAGGGAGGTGGAGGGAGGGAGACCAAAACTAGAGGCCATAAACTTAGGATCATCACTAATAAATCCAATGAGGAATTCAGGAGAAACTACTTTAGCCAGAGGGTGGTTAAAATATGTAACTCGCTACCACAAGGAGTGGATGGATTTAAGGGGAAGCTAGATAAATACATAAGGCTCAGAAAAGAACAGAAGCTTGTGTCGATGGGGGCGAGATGAAGAGGTTGGGAAGAGGCTCATGTGGAGCATAAATACCGGTAGTTGGGCCAAATGGCCTGTTTCTGTGCTGTAAATGGAACTAATGTTACAGACAGGAGGGGGATTATTTTAAACAGCTCTGATTTCTCCTCTCACCACTCGAACATAAACAGAAAGATGTTTTTGGCTTTGATTCCCCCCTCTACGAGCAGTGGCGTATTTCCCAACCTCTTTGTTTTGGCGTAATCCAATTTATATTAATAACCCCGCAGCAAGCTGGAGATAGGGTAAATTCAGAGGGGTAATTTAATCACACACTTAAAATGCGGGAGGGAGGTGTCACTACGTAGCCCCTGTTGCATTCATACAATAAAAGAGGGATAGAGAAAGAAACATTTACAGGGCAAAGACCTCAGAGCAAAGACTTATTGTTTCACATGAGTCCAGAGTCCAGAATCAAAGCCCAATGGCGTAATCTTTCACAAAGTCGGCTGGTTGAAGACTGATGCTAGATAATTCACTTTTTCAGGAGAGGTGACTTCCTTGTTGGGATAGGCGCATAGAGGTGAATTAGTCTTGCAAGCGCTGGTACAGAAGTTAAGAAGTTCCAGTAGAAACAGTGCAGATGGGAGGAGGGGGAGGGGGAGTGGGCAGGTATTCAAACTTGGACAGAGCCCTTTTTTCTGAGCTGCTGCTTGCTAGATGGAAAATGGCAGACTGGTTGGCAGAACAGCAAGACAGTGCTACAGCTTCTTCCGGCTAAGGGGGTCATGTCACGTGACTCCCACCTCTCCACTTTGGCTTTGACAGAGGATGTATATTCCTTTGTTTGGATTCTTGAGATTGTTAATGTTTCAGCCATTAAGAATTTGAAAGGAAAGTTGCAGGATCCTTTGTCCTAGCCTAGCAGACTGGTATTCTCCATTGGATTGGCCAGACCTGGCTTAGGAAATGTAGATGGCCTTTGTATAATTCCCTTTGAATTTGGTTCCTGCAGTCCGCTCACAAGGTTGTTAGTGTCTCTTCAGAGATAATAAGGCACAAATTTCTTCGATACTGCTAGATTAGTTCTTATTGTTCAGGGCTACAGGCAGATGTAACTTCAACCTTTTTAAAGTCCTTGTCCAGTTTTGAAAAATTTTTAGGAAGTAGCCATGAATATATAAATATATATATCTATATATATATATACTTATGTATATATTTCATAAAAATATAGTGTGAGGTCTTAGCTCCATTACACTATATATACGACTAAGCACAACACACCTACCCCTGCTTCGTTTAAATGGAAAGATAGGCCTGCGGCTAATGCAAGCACAGGTCCATTTACTTGCACTGGGGAAGTTCCAGGGAAAGCCGGGACACCCAGGAGAGCTGGAGAGCTGACAGAAGAAGGTTTCCCTCCCATTCTTCTTCATCAGAGCCTGAGAAATGCTAATCATCCAAATGCAGGGAAGAGGAAAACACGGCCACTCGTTCCTAGTGCACACAGTTACAATTTCATTACAAGTTGAGGAACCTGGCCCCTTATGGGGAGAATTTTCTCCCTGTCAGGTGGGCCAATCGGGACCGGGCGTGGGTGGGTGCAGAGCCGATCGCCACCCACGGTCAGCTGTGCGCCGCCATTTTACCTGGGCGGGCCAACTAAGACCCGCCCAGCAGCGTGAAGCACACCCGGAAGTGCTACCTGTGCGGGCAGGGGGAGGAGGGAGAGGGACAGGGAGAGGGAGAGTCGGGGCCTGCGCTCTTTCAAACATGCGCACGAAAGAGCGCAGAAATCTCCCTGCAGCACGGAGCTGCCTCAGCGAGATTAATTTCATACTGACCCATTGGAAAAAAGAGAAAATAAAATTATTCAGACATGTCCCCTCATGTGACAGTGTCACACGAGCTGGGACATGTTTATGAATTTTCACGAAAATTTTTATTGAATCAATAAAACCTTCAGGAAACCTCATCCCGCCCGTGGATGAGGTTGCATGAAAAATGTAAAGGCCACCTGGGCTCTTCGCTTGCCCCCCGCCGACCTTAAGGTTGGTCAGGCAGCCCTGACAAGTACTTCAATTAGTTTATTAATGGCCTTAACAGGCCTTTGACAGTGCGGTGGGCGTGCAGCCGACCCTGGTGCGCGTTTGCTGAACTGAAGATCGGAATGATGCCTGGTGACGTCGGGACACACGCCCAACGTCACCGCGCGTCATTTTACACTTCGCCCCCGTACGCCAAACAGGAGATTCTGCCCCATGTATTGTGACAGTCTAGTCCTACTCCAGAGGCTGGAGCACAAATCCCAATCTGGCCCTCCCAGTGTAACACCGAGGGAGTGCTCCACTCTCGGAAGTACCACCATTCGGATGAGATGTCTGCCCTTTCAGGTGGATGTAAAAGATCCCACGGCACTTCTTCAAAGAAGAACACGAAAGTTCTCCCTGGTGTCCTGGCCAATATTTATCCCAACATCATTCAAACAGCTAATATCATCATTATCTCATCGCTGTTTGTGGGACCTTGCTGTGCACAAATTGGCTGTTGCATTTCCTTAATTGCAAAGGTGGTTACACATCAAAAGTACTTCATTGGTTGTAAAGGGCTTTGGGATGCCCTGAGCTCATGAAAGGTGCTATATAAATGCAAATTATTTCTTTATTTCTTCTTACACAGGGAGCATGTAAGGGCAGGGTGAACAATTTCAGACACAATCTCACAATATAGTTGCAACAATAATTATCTTGGTGGCTAAACTGAAACTTGGTCGAGCAAAGAGGGTTCTGTCTTCCTGACCTTAACATTGTTATCCAGTGAGTTATACTTAATGTTTCCTTATTGATAAGGGGGCCCATTAATCCTACAGTTAGGTTAATCTAAGGATTTTAAACATCCTGCCATTAGGAAACAGTTGTGATGATTACTAGTCATGAAAAAGGGGCCGAGGAGCAGGGGATGAACTGTTGTTGACTGCACACCACTGACCTAAGGAAGTCTCAGAAATCTCTATTCACATTGCTGGTGATTATCACTCATAAATATTAACTAATTTACAAGTATACAGTAGCTGAAAAATTCTACTATACAGCTGTAAAGTACTGACTCAACATGCAAATAACTCTAAACCATGGGATATTAAAACTGTTGGTCATAGTGGGCCAGAATTAGACAGAGAACAGATAGGCACTCCTGCTCTCATCTCGTGGATCATAGGGTATATGGAGTTGGGCCGCAGATCAGCCATGGTCTCACTGAATGGCTGCAGAACAGACTCGAGAGGCTGAATGGCCTCCTCCTGCCTTCCTATGATCGATGGGGCTGGAGGAAAATGTCAATCCCTTTCATTCATGGCAAGGCAGGAAGAGCATGAGAGTGAGATGGACACTGAGCCTGGGAAAGGGGGGAGGAGAGTGAAGCAGGGGACTTGAAGACTTGGTCAAAGGGAGGAAAATGGCAAGGTGATTGAAACACGCAGCTATTATCCTTACCCTCAATTAATTAGGAAGCATAGGGAAGGAGGAGGCCATTCAGCCCTTGGATCTGTTCCACTCTTCAATTCGATAATGTCCCATCTTTACCTCAACTCCAGTTATCTGTCTTTGTTCCATACCCCTTTCTTACCTAGCAAAAATACAATTTGAAAGCCAGACCATTGAGAAAAGAAGTTAGGAAACACTTCTTCACACGAATGGTAGGAGAAGTATAGATCTCACACTGAAGTAGGTGCTAGCTCAATTAATAGCTTTTCAAAAAAACTTTTATTTAATCCAAGAGCAATTGATTTTTGCTAGCCAAGGGCAGTATTGGCGTACGGAGTGAAGGAACAGCAATATATTTCCAAGTCAGGTTACGGAGCCAAGACAGGTGGGTGGAGTCAGGATACAGATTGGCTATCATCCCTTTGATTGATAGGCAAGGTTGAGGGGCTGAATGACCTATTCTTTTCTCTATGTCCTCTTTTTCCTGATTCTTCCACAAAAGATAATAGTTCCTCCATGTCCATCCTACCAAATCTTTTTAATACTTTAAATACTTCAATCTAATCACCCCTCAATCTTCTACACTCAAGGGAATACAAGCCAAGTTTATGCAACCTGTCCTGGTAATTTAACATTTAAGCCCCAGTTTCTTTTTTTTATTCATTTATGGGATGTGGGCATCGCTGGCTAGGCCAGCATTTATTACCCATCTCTAATTGCCTTTGAGAAGGTGGCGGTGAGCTGCCTTCTCGAACTGCTGCAGTCCCTGTGGTGTAGGTACACCCACAGTGCTGTTCGGGAGTAAGTTCCAGGATTTTGACCCAGCGACAGTGAAGGAACAGCGATATATTTCCAAGTCAGGATGGTGAGTGATTTGGAAGAGAACTTGCAAGTGGTGTTGTTCCCGTTTGTCTGCTGCCTTTGTCCTTCTAGATGGTAGTGGTCATGGGTTTGGAAAGTGATATCTAAGAAGCCTTGGTGATATCCATCTTGTAGACGGTACACACTGCTGGCTCTGTGTGTCGGTGGTGGAGGGGGTGAATGTTTGTGGATGGGGTGCCAATCAAACAGGCTGCTTTGTCCTGAATGGTGTCAAGCTACTTGAGTGTTGTTGGAGCTGTACTCATCCAGGCAAGTGGAGAGTATTCCATTTATTCTGGTAAATTTGCATGACATCCTCTTCTGGTTGTAATGTGCTTTGAAGGGATATCAGCATGTCATCACTTTAAGAGAAGTGTGTCATGTGATCCAGTCTCAGTTTCATTTTGGCCTGGAGTGGAATACACGCACACAGCTCTGCAGCTCTGATGTCCTCAAGCTTTCTGTCCATGTATATATGTTCACATGCGCCATCACTTTAAGGCATATTAAAACACCCAAAGACCAATATATCCTTCCTGAGGTGCAGTTCCCAATTTCTGAAGGTGACTAGTTATTACTTTTTAAAAACTACTACATTTCAACAATTAATTAATTAAAGGCATATTCCAATCTATTATTTATTTATATTAAATTAAACATTAGTTGCTTTTTAATATAATTGAAAGTTCCTCCCATGTTGTCCCCATGTTGGGACACCCATTGGGATTATATGCCACACACAACAGCAGCTACCCAATACCCCCATTCAATTAAATCCAGAAGGATATGTGTGTGTATGTGAGTGTGTGTGTGTGTGTGTACGTACATGTGTAGACATGAGATGCCAGTAGAAGAGTTAACATTATGAGTTGTCGAGGCTCAGACTGAACCAGTCCCCCAGTTGACATCCAAACATGTACCGTTGCAGAGGGACTCAATAGGCAAGAATCATGACCACTTATTCCTCTGATATTGAAGGTACCGGCAGTTGTGCGCTGTCATTCAAAAGGAATTTCTGCCCCACTGAGTCCTAATTGGATTGAGGTCTGAGCAAAGGGTAAGATTATTGGCTGTTTGGCAATGGGAGTGAAATTCCTTTGTGCTTGGACTTAACTTCCCACTGGAGCTATTGAGAGGAGGCATTCCTCCGATCTGAGCGGAGTGATTTTTTTGTTCATCCTTGGGATGCTGTCAAGGTCATTATGTGTTCCCTGACCCTCACCTCCCTTGAGAAGGTAGGTGGCCTTCACCTTGACCCACCACAGTCCACGTTGTGTAGGTCCTCCCACTGGGCTGATAGGTAGGGAGTTCCAGGATTTTGCCCAAGCGACTATGAAGGAATGGTGTTGCATTTCCAAGCCGGAGAGCTGTGTGGCCTGGAGGAGAACCTGAAGCTGGTGGTATTCCCGTGCACCTGCTGCCCTTGTACTTCTGGGTGGTGGAGGTGTGGGTTTCAGGAGCTGCTGTTGAAGGAGCCTTGTTGACTCGCTGCTGTGCAACTTGATTACAAAGTCAACTGCAAGATTTGAATTGGTTCTTGTAAAGCTGATACATTGAGGTTTT
Organism: Cetorhinus maximus; assembly: GCF_964194155.1. Lineage (NCBI taxonomy): Eukaryota > Metazoa > Chordata > Chondrichthyes > Lamniformes > Cetorhinidae > Cetorhinus > Cetorhinus maximus. The sequence goes on from NC_135900.1 coordinate 10,652,178, forward strand.
GTGGAATCGTCAGCAGAATTCCCTAATAGCCCTGACCCCACCATTTAAATGAATGAAAAATAAGTGTGCTGTCTAGGCAGCTGGTGTTGGTATCTAAGTCATTGGAGCAGGTTTCCTCCCTCTCGGCACAAAGCCCTGACTTGCAGTGTGGCTTTCAGGGTGATGACAACATAATTCATCTGCGTCACCATCGCTATTCATCGAGCACTAACTAATGTTTCCTTAATGATAAGAGAGTTCATGAGCACCCACAAAGAGTTAAATCATCAAAAGAAAAATCAAAACTATTGAGTTTTTACTTTTTGGTTCAGCTGTGAAGCTAGGGGAAGAGCAGAGTGAAAGAAAGAAAGAAGGAATAAAAGCAGAATGTACTGGAAATAGATTTTAATTGACTTATTCTCTCACGAGATGTGGGCAATGCTGGCTGGGCCAGCATTTATTCCCCAACTCTAATTACCCTCGAGAAGGTGGTGGTGAGCTGCCTTCATGAACCACTGCAGTCCATGTGGTGTAGATACACTCACAGTGCTGTTAGGAAGGGAATGCCAAGATTTTGATCCAGCGACAGTGAAGGAGCGGCGATATATTTCCAAGTCAGGATGGTGTGTGGCTTGGAGGGGAAATTGCAGGTTGTGGTGTTCCCACGTACCTGCTGCCCTTGTCCTTCTAGGTGGTAGAGGTCACAGGTTTGGAAGGAGCAGTCGAAGGAGGCTTGGTGAGTTGCTGCAGTGCATCTTGTAGATGGTACACACTGCTGCCACTGTGCGTCAGTGGTGGAGGAAGTGAATGTTTAAGGTGATGGATGGGGTGCCAATCAAGTGGGCTGCTAATTGTCCTGGAGGGCATCGAGCTTCTTGAGTGTTGTGGGAGCTGCACTCATCAAGGCAAGTGGGGAGTATTCCATCACACTCCTGGCTTGTGCCTTGTAGATGGCGGACAGACATTGTTAGCAGGTCTGGCAGCATCTGTGGAAAGAGAAATGGAGTTAACATTTCATGGCCAATGATCCACTGTGTTTTGCTTTTGTATTTGTGAAGGAAAGAAGGAAATTGCTTTAATATAGCAGTTTTCACTTTGTGGACTTTTTGGATAGAGAGAAAGAGGGTTATTTTGGCCAAAGGATGAAAACAGGCTCTTTGAAAGTCTGGATTTAGAACATCGTTTTTGGACTAATTATGATAATTATGATTTGAACCTGCAGATGATAACCAGAAACTGACTGGCTGGGTGTGAGCTGTGGTTCAGTTGATGGCATTCTCAATTCTAATATCAGAAGGTTATAGGTTCAAGCCCTACTTCAGGGCTTGTGTGTAAATGTCTAGGCTGACACTCTAGGGCAGTACTGAGGGGGTGCTGTCTTTTAGATGAGACATTAAGCTGAGGCCCTGGCCACTCTCCCAGGTGGATGTAAAAGATTCCATGGTGCAACTTTGAAGATGATGACAGGGTTGTGCCTGCTGACCTGGTAAATATTTAGCAATATCACAAAACCGGATTATTTGATCATTATCACATTGCTGTTTGTGGGATCTTGCTGTGCACAAACTGCCACGTTTCCCACATTGCACCAGTGACTGCACTTTATTAGTTGTAAAGTGCTTGGGAATATCTTGAGATCATGAAAGGCACTATATAAACAAGCTTTTTTTTTTCCCTCTGGCACTCAAGTGCTGATTGGATGCAATTTTTGCACAGCTATATATACAGGCTCTGTGCACACACTTCCACTGAAGATGTGGAGTGCACCAGCAGGTAGGTTTCAGGATGGTTCACGGACAGATGGAGAGGGCACACTCATTCTCAGACACGGTGCAGAGGTTCTGGGGGAGGAAGTCCAGAGGAAGTGGGATGGCCTGGTACCCACAGTGGGGTGGGAGTCCACTTCACCTCCCTGTTTGTTAGCAAGCACCCCCTTTCCCTTGGTGACTCCTAAGAGGTGTCCAATAAGGTAGCGTAGGGTGGCAATAACGCCTTCCAGCTGAAGTCCTCAGAGAATTTCCAGAATTAATGTTGATAGAGTGTTGGTGAAATGTCCCAGAAAGTCTCCTGAAGTGTTTCAAAGGTTCTCTTCAAACCTCCTGTAGCAGCAGACAGTAGAAGATGAAATGTCTTCAAGTAATGCTCAAAATTCTCAGCAGCATTTACTTTGGTTCAGCTGGTCGCTTTTAGAAGAGGTTTTTGAATAAAGTGCCATTCACAAAGTGGCATACCACGTCTTTACTGAGCACCAGCAGGCAACTTAATTGTGAACCGGCTCCTAATGATCTTCTAGGGGGGCAGCCATTGCCATTCAGTTCCTTTGCCAAGATGGTGCCTTGCCCTATGCGTGGGCTAAACCGACCCCATCTTGGACACCTCTTTACCTCTTGGGCACCTGACGTATTCAACCAATATCACAGCACCAGCTCTCCCCCTCCCCCACCCCACCGGGTTTATCTGCTGGTTGGGGAGTCGAGGACCCACAGACGTAGCCTGAAAATTAGTGCCAAGCCTTTCCGGTGTGAAATTAGGAAACATCTCTTCACATAAAGGGTGGTTGAAGGTTGCAACTCCACTGCAAACGGCAATTGATGCTTGATCAATTGTTAATTTTAAACCTGAGATTGATCACTTTTCGATAACCATAAGTATTAAGGGATTGGTGGTGGGGGGATGGAGGGTATATGGGGGTTAGTCACAGGTCAGCCATGATCTTACTGAATGGTGGAACTGGCTCAAGTGGCTGGATGGTCTATTCCTGTGTTCCGACGCTGAACTGAATCTGCTTTGCTCCCACCACACAATTTGGGAGACTCTTTTTCCTAAGGTGTTCATAACAGGTGTTAGGCCCCTTCAATATGTTAAGGGTGGGGGGGCCTAATGCCAAATAAAGGATCCCTTTACAAGGGTCGCTGTTCTACTCAGGATTCTTCGGTGGCTTTTCTAAAATAGACCTTTCTGGGGAGGTAGAAGGAGCAGGTGGTCTCCCGCTGACTCCGCACTCCTAGCCGTCGTGCCATCTCCTTCCCTCCTCCTCACTAAGCCCGCCATCCCCAAAAGATTTTTAAAATTCTTTTACACATGGGATTTGGGCATCGCTGGCTGGGCCAGCATTTGTTGCCCATCCCTAGTTGCCCTTGAGAAGGTGGATGGTGAGTCAGCTTCTTGAACTGCTGCAGTCTATGTGGTGTAGGTGCTGTTAGGGAGGGAATTCCAGGTTTTTGACCCAGCGACAGTGAAGGAACGGTGATATATTTCCAAGTCAGGATGGTTTGTGGCTTGGAGGGGAACTTGCAGGTGGTGGTGTTCCCATGTGTCTGCTGCCACTGTTCTTCTAGGTGGTAGAGGTAACGGGTTTGGAAGGTGCTGTTGAAGGAGCTTTGGAGAGTTGCTGCAGGGAAGCTTGTAGATGGTACACGCTGCTGTCACTGTGCGTCGATGTTGGAGGGAGTGGATATTGAAGGCGGTGGATGGGGTATCAATCAAGCGGGCTGCTTTAACCCTCAATGGAGCTGAGCTTCTTGAGTCCTCTCAGGGCTGCTGCCGGCAAGACAAGCAACCTGAAATGGACTATTCTCGTGGGATGAGCTGACTCTGGAGGGTTACCAGCACCATAGACCTACCTCGAAATTGTAGATGATGCCTGAGGCCTAAGACCTGGTGCCCTTTGGGCCTCTCATTTCAAGCATGCACTATCTCCACAACATCGTATCTGAGCTCAAAAACAAGTCCCAGGCTAATTTCCATCCCATACAGTTCAATTTTGCAATTCCTGTTATTTGACACTTTTCTCCTGCTGATATTAAATAACTGCTCTTGGCATTCTAGATCAGGTTCTGTATCCAACAGTGAGGTAACACTGCTGAAATGCCTCTTCCTAAAAGCCTAAACCCGTTCAATTCAAACAGCAGCGTGGGGCATTCAGCTGCATGAATGGTGCTATATCAATGCAGGTTGTTGTTGAGTGAGAAATGAAAGCACAGGTAGCATAGGTCTGGAGCTCTAGGATTCAAAGCACCAGAGCTCTGGAGATCAGGAGAGTATGTGGGGACGGGGTTAACTGGGCATTGCAGATTGTAATGTAAGGCACTGAGCCACTGCACTAATAAGAGAGTCACATTATGTAAAGACCGGCAAATGCAAAGACGAAGAAAGTGATGATTGTGACATTTTTTTTGGAAAGTTCAAGCAATAACGTGTTTCTTATCTGTGACTAAACATGAGAACAGGAATGACTGAGAGGCCTCACAATCGGCAAAGCCTTTGTGGGGAAGTGGTAAATCACTGATAAGGATGCTTCTAAAGTGGCAAGTCAAGGATAAGGATGCTTCCTCTCAACAGAAATGGTGAAAGTGATGACAAGAAAGAGCGCAGAGCGAATAAATCAGAAAAACTCCAACCGGGACATAAGCTGTGTCAGCCTATTGCCAAGCTGGGTGCCCTGGGCCTTGATAAGGATGGGTACTGGGCAGAAAACAGATTCATTTTTTTTAACAAGGATTGTTGACGTATTCTCGACGCTGTAATCCCTCTTTTATCGGAGAGCTTTATCTGAGATAGTTTTAATCGCTGTATTCCACGTGAAATCTTTCAAGTGAGAAATGAACTTAAAAACATCATCATCAAACAAGAACTTGTCACATACAGACAGTGAATTAACTTAACAAAATATCTGAAGGGGCTTATCTTGGGATAAGTTGCACATTGAGCTGAAGAAGATTTTCGGAAGGGTGACTAAAAGCTTGGTCAAAAATGTGGGTGATAAAGGTGGGGAGATGGTGGCTTAGTAATAATGTCACTGGGTGAGTATTCTAGAGACCCTGATTGATACTCTGGGGCTATGGGTTCAAGTCCCACCATAGCATCTGGTGGAATTTGGAATCAATTAATGAATCTGAAATGTAAAGTTAGTCTCAGTAAATGGTGCTCAACAATTGTTGTAAAAGCCCATCTGGTTCACTAATGTCTGGCCTGCTTGTGAGTCTTGTTGACTCTTAACTTTCCTGTGAAATGGCCTAGCAAGACAATTAGAGATGGGCAGCAAATGTGCTTGCATCCCATGAAAAAAAACAGAGGCTCTGAAAGGAAGGGACAAAGGTAAAAGTTTACAGGAATGAATGTCCACTCATCTGCTGTAATCTTGGTAAAAATAATGTAAATTCCCCTAAAAGCCATCACTTGGACCAAGCTGATCACCTGCTAATTCTTTCCTTCTTTGGCTCATTTTCTATTTTCCTCACATCTTGGTGAAGAAGAAAAGAAGATAGACAGAGATAGACAGACAGATGGATAGATAGACAGACAGATAGATAGATACACAGACAGACAGAGGTAGACAGATAGATAGGTAGATAGTTAGTAGGTAGGTAGACAGATAGACAGACAGACAGAGGTAGACAGATAGATAGGTAGATAGTTAGTAGGTGGGTAGACAGATAGATAGACAGACAGACAGAAGACCATGGCATTGTCAGCCTTTATTATATGCTCAAATCTCTGCATTGGGCCTTAAACTCGTGAGCACACTAATGCAAGTTGTTTTTGTATTGTGAATTTACCTACACCTTCAAGATTTCTTAGAAATGAGTATTGTAGAACCTTATGGTCAGCTGAAAAGATTTCCAACATTTACAAACCTCCAGAGGAACGTGAGGATATGAATAGCGAACGAGAGCGCAACCTGTGCATGTTCAACAGTAGTCGACTCATATTATAACAATTAACGGTAGTAAATTATTGTTCTACCCAGAGGTTCATTCATTTATCAAATGCTAATTATGTTTTCAATGATATACAACCTGTACCACTTCCAAGTTGCATAAACTTGTTGGGAGGTATCAAAAGCTAGGGGGCCATAAAATTTAAGACAGTCACCAATATATCCAACACAGAATCTAGGAGAAACTATTTCACCCAGAGAGAGTGGTGAAAATGTGGAACTCACTACCACAAGGAGTGGTTGAAGTGAATTACATAGAAACATCCAAGGGAAAGCTAGTGTGCAGTTAGTCATTTATGCTCCACACAAACCTCCTCCCAATGCCACCACCTTTATCATTTTTTAAAATTCATTGATGGGATGTGAGCTTTGCTGGCAAGGCCAGCATTTATTGCCTATCTCAAAATGCCCTTCTTTGAGGGCTGTTAAGAATCAACCACATCGTGGTTGACCACTAAGCCTCCATGCAGGTGCAGCACAATCATATCTTATTGAATGGCAAAGCAGGCTCAAAGGGCCAGATGGTCTACTCTTGCTTCAAAGACCTAGTCCTAGTCCCATGAGTACATGAGGGAGAAAGGAATCAAAAGTTAAAAGGTTAGATGGTGGTGTAGTGGTCAAGTCATAGGACTTGTAATCCAGAGACCCAGGCTAATGCTCTGGGTGTATTGATTCAAATCCCACCACACCAGCTGGTGGAATTTGAATTCACTTAATAAATCTGGGATTATAAAGCTAGTCTCAGTAATGGTAACCACGAAACTATCATTGAATGTTGTAAAGGCCCATCTGGTTTGCTAATGTTATTTAGGGAAGGAGATCTGTGCCATCCTTACCTGGTCTGGCCTACATGTGACTTCAGACCCACAGTAATGTGGCTGACCCTTAACAGCCCTCAATGGAGGGCAGTTTGGAATGGGCAATAAGCGCTGGCCTTGCTAGTGAAGCTCACATCCCATCAATAAATTTTTTAAAAAAGATGAAGGGTGGGGGCTGGGAGGAGGCTTGTGTGTGTCATAAATACCAGTGTGGACCTGTTGAGCTGACTGACTGGCCTGGGTCTGCGCTTGTGGACTCTATGGGTGGAATTTGACGCCAGCAGGATTTTACGGTCCCGCCAAAGTCAATGGCCCACCATAATGAGGCTGTAAAATTCCGCTCTTTGTAATTCTGTGTAATATTTGGCTGATATAATTACAGAATGTCCAGGAGGAGTGATATCCCCTTGCAACAACAGAGGAGATTGCTTTGATGGCATGGGCGGGGATGGCGTGTGCAATTGTAAGGTAGGTTGGAACTTTAACTGATGTATGTGTTAACTTCACGCTCTATCGTTATTTAGATGGTGAGCAGCCACTGCTGATACCAGGGCTCATCCCCTGGCATTGTTAGTGGAGGACCTTGGAGACTGGCACCCGGTTAGTCTTCACCGTGTTGAAGGGGATGAGGTAGACGGAGGGGATTACAAACAAAAATGGACGTGAAAAATGCCGGTTCTCCCCCCGGAACTTCCACGAGCCTTCTGGTCGGCAGGAGACTGTGGGATAGCCAAAGTACAAAGGTACTGATCCAAAGTGATCAGGAAATGAGGTGGGAGGCTAGGGACTCAAACGTAGCCCCTCCCCTCCTCACATCCCACCATGTCCTGGTCTCTACCCACAGCCAAGCAATGTGTTCTGATGAAAGCTCCAGAACTGAGCCAATGCAAAAGGAGTGGAGGCCCATGATATGGGTCACCAGGCCTTAATCTCCCAAACTTTATGCTCAGGGAACCAGGAGGCCTGTGAAGGAACGGTTCAGGAATGTTAACCCCTCTTTAAGTCAGGGTCCCAGGCAAGAACTGTGGACACAGTTTCATAACGTAATCAGATTTTTTTTTAACAAAGGCACCAAATATTAGACATAATTCTGGTCTCCGCATTATGATAAGTATAGAGGGAGCTGGAGATGCTGTGAGAAAAGATTTTCAAATATTATACAGAATTGGCAGGTAACACCTTTTGAACAGGCTGTGATTCAATCCTAGAAAAGAGGCTGAGAGGTGACCTGATAGAGTTCTTTAAAATTATGGGAGGGTTTTGATAGGGTCAATGTAGAGATGTGCCCATTTCTGGGGGTAGTCCAAAACTTGGGGGCCATAAATATAAGATAGCAATGAATAAATCCAGTAGGAATTCAGCAGAAACTTCCTCACTCAGAGTGGTGAGAATGTAGAACTCGCTATCCCAAGGAGTATTATTGGTGAATAACACAGGTATATTTATAGGAGAAGCTATATAAACACAGAATGGAGAAAGGATTAGAAGGTTACACTGATGGGGTTGGAGTTGATGGAGGCAAAGGGAGTCTCACCCGATGGTTGGAGAGCCAACTTGAGCCCCTTGTCACTTCTTTTAGGGAAGGCCCACCAAATTAAGGGCCACTCAGTCATTCTGTTCAAGGACCCCGGGGCCAAGAACTGCTGTCCAATCAGAGGCAGGCAGCCCTATTAAATGGCAGCGCCGCCGGGGAGGCGGTAGCTGCAGCCAGTGCGGCACCTACTCAAGGCCTAGTATTGTTGCTGGGTCCCAGGCCAGAGGTGAGCAATAGTGGGAGGGAGTCACTAGGTGGGGGCCGTGTAGGAGGAGATGGGGGGTGGTCAGCAGCAAGGGCGGGTGGGTGATTTTCAGTCCCCCCCTTCCTGATGCTGGGTCCCTTGATCAAGCACCGAGTGCCTCTGAATGAGGGATGCTCCCGCGCCTCTCCAGCCCAACTGGGAGCCTGAAAGCAACCCTGCATGGGTTTGCTTCTTGTGCTGTCTGCATGGTGAGTACGCCACCCGCCACCACTGGGTGAATACCAGTGGCAGCAGGAGGAGGCTCTTAAGTGGGCATTAATTGCCCACATAGGGGCCCCAATTGGCAGAGAGGCAGGAAGGCCATCCATGGGCCTAATTGAGTGGAGGTGACAAGGTGTTGGGACCCCCCCCTTCCAACCTCCCTGATTAGATGCCCTCCCTACCACCAAACCCACTATGGGGGAGGGCATTAAATTACATCCCTAGGGTTAGATAGAGTGAGGGATGGAAGAGGCTCATGTGGAGTATAAATGCTGGGATAGACAAGTTGGGCTGAATGGCCTGTTTCCCTGTGTTAATTCCACATAATTTGACAGATCCACTGGAGTTCAGACCAAATGACCCTGAAAAGCCAACTGTGGTGATCAGTGCATCGTATTGTAGTTTATACATTAAACAGTGGATGCGGGTTCGAGGGAAATGATTAAGTAGCTTTCCAAGACCTGAATGAATTTGCAGGGGTCACCAGGTTTAAGCAGCCATTTGAATGCCAGCCCAGTTTCCTGTTTTGACATTTTCTGTTGAGTGTTTTCAATAACAACCATTGTTTTGCTATAAATGTGTCTTGATTTTTGTTGACCTTACACATTCCTTTACTCTTGAACCACCATTGCAAAATATCAGGACAGACCCGTACTGGAAATTCACAGTTGAAACATTTTGTCATTGATCAGCTCACTTGCTTTAATTCATTTTACCTGTCAGGATCCTATCGTTGTAAATTTTTGCTCAACGTTGTTGCTACTGCCTGACGAATATACTATATTTTGATATTACTTATTTCAGGATGGCTTTGCGGGAGTAGCCTGTGAGAAATGTGCAAAAGAGAGCACATACGGTTCTGACTGTTCTTCAGGTGAGATATGGCATACGGCATTTTATATCTTTCTCCTAGTTGTTTTTTGGGATGTGAGCGTCGCCGACTGGGTCAGCATTCATTGCCCATTCCTGATTGCCCTTGAGATGGGAGGGAGCTCCAGGATTTTAACCCAGCAACAGTGAAGGAGCTGGGAACTTTTTCCAGCCTTCCTTATGGTTCCAAGTCAGAATGGCGAATGATTTGGAGGAGACCTTGAATGTGAACAGGTTCCCATGTGCCTGCTGCCTTTGCCCTTCTAGATGGTAGAGCCCTCGTGTTTGGAAGGTGCTGTCTAAGGAGCCTTGGTGAGTTGCTACAGTGCATCTTGTAGACAATACACACTGCTGCTACTGTGCGTCGGTGGTGGAGGGAGTGAATGTTTAAGGTGATGGGTGGAGTGCCAATCAAGCAGGCTGCTTTACGGTAGCGAGCTTCTTGAGTGTTGTGGGAGCCACACTCATCCAGGCGAGTGGGGAGTATTCCATCACACTCCTGACTTGTGCCTTGTGGATGGTGGACAGGCACTGGGGAGTCAGGAGGTGGGTTACTCACTGCACGATGCTCAGCCTCTGACCGCAGTGTGTCAAATGGCAAACAAAACACGAAAAGTCATACATTTTAATCGTATATAAAAACAGAAAATATTGAGAATACTCAGCAGGGGGAAGACATTTAGTCAGAATTGGGAAAAGTTAGAGCTGTAACAAGATTCGAACAAGGACAAAAGTGAAGGGAGGAGAGATCAAGAGTGAAGGTCTGTGAGAGGATTGGAGGTGAACGTGATTAAATAACAGACTGATGATAGCGCAAGGCAAAAGGGGATGATAATGGGACAAGCAAAGATACAAACCATGGGTCTAGTGAATGGCAACGGCAGATCCATTACCAGAAGTTGTTGTCTGGGAATATGGGAACAGTACTCCCAATGTGCAGTTGCTGAATGTGGTAGCCATGACTCAGTTGGTAGCACTCTTGCCTCTTAGTCATAGCTTTCTGGGTTCAAGTCCCACTCTAGTCCTTAAATGCAAAAATCAAAGCTGATGTTCTAGTGCAGCATTAAGGATGTGTTGGAAGTACTGTCTTTTGGATGAGATGTTAACTTGAGTCCCTGTCTACCCCCTCATGTGGGTATAAAACATTCTATGGTGCTATTTGAAGAACGGCAGTGGAGTTATTCCCAGTGTCCTGGCCATGTATTTACCCCTCAAACAATGTCACAAAAAACAGATGATCTTGTCATCACCACATTGATGTTTATGGGATTTTGCTGTGTGAAAATTGGCATTTCCAACATTACAACAGTGACTGCACCTCATAAGTGCTTCATTGACTGTAATGTGCCTTGAGACGCCCAGTTGTCATGAAAAGTGAATAAATACAAGTCTTTTTTTGGGCAGTGTTGAGTCTGGAAGGTTGTAAAGTGCCTAATCACAAGATGAGGTGCCATTCTCGAGCTTCCACTGAGCTTCAAATGTAATAACATTCGGTCCTGCAGTTCCTGAGCTGAGAGAGGATATGTATCCAATTTTCCTCAGGAAATCAAGTGCAGAGCTTGGCTCCTCTGGCATTCAACCCTGTTTAGAATGGCCCTTTAAATTCCCGTTGGGGGGGTTCATGGTCAGATGTTCCACCTGCCTCAAGGGAAATGTTGCTGGGGAGCTTTTTCCCTTTATGCCCTATGTTGAGACCTGATGTCAATCCTTTTGAGGCCTTCTGGAGGCCCCAAGCCTTCACTGTAGGCCAAGCTAGTTGAAGCTAGAGGGGATTCTTCTTAATTCATTTACGGGATGTGGGCATCGCTGGCTGGGCCAGCACTTATTGCCCATCCCTAATTGTCCTTGAGGAGGTGGTGGCGAGCTGTCTTCTTGAACCACTGCAGGCCATGTGGTGTAGGTACACCCACAGTGCTGTTAGGGAGGAAGGGAGTTACCATCTTTAGAATTAGCATAGCTCCAGTGGAATGAAGGACTTAAAAACATTTCTTTTACACATTTTTTTTCTTCAGCCCATTTGACCTCTTCAGGGGTTCAGTCAGTAGCAATTAAGGCTCCAATGAGTACGGGTTGACTTCATAAACTTCACCTGTTAGAGTGACAAATGTAATATGTGCAAAATGTTGTATCAGTCTGGATGAGTTTCAAAGAGCATTGATCTCTTCCTTCGCAGAGTGTGAATGTGTTCATGGAGACTGCAAAAATGGAATTACAGGAGATGGCAAGTGCACATGTTATTCAGGCTACACAGGCACTAAGTGTGACCAGCGTAAGTACTGTACAAGGAGCTATAACAGTAAGAGAACCGTGCACCATAAATAAACCTATATAAGGCAATATTTACAGAGCACGTTTACTTCAGCATTGAAGCATTGTGTTCTCGGCAAAAGAAATCTCAAAGTACCATTGTATTGTTTATTTAGCTGGCCTGTGTTTAGGCAGGGTGAGAACTTTTGTGTCTGGGAGGGTTGATTTGAGCCTGTATGTTGTCAAAAATCTTAGGTTCCCACAATGTTTACCATTTGCGTATTGGTGCAAATTAGTTTCCAATGCAGTTTGCAAAATCCTGTAGTTTTGGGGTCACCCACAAGTCCACTTACGGTAGGAGACCACTTTAACGGGTGGCATTGCACTCGGTGAGCTGCACAGAGTTATTACTCCTGTCAGCGTGAATGCAGATTGACAGAGTGCAGCAGCAGCCCGTGACCAAGGGAAGACACTGCCACTCACGCTGCAACCCCTGACAGCTGGAAAGCACATCTGTATCTGTGTGTGTCAGGACCTGGCCTCACTGTTCAGAGTCAGAAGGCTGCTGGTTTACACCCCACTCCAGGGGTGGAACTTTCCGCTTGTCGGGCGGGCGCACACCTGACCCGAATGAGCACGCGATGACGTCAGGCCCTATTAAAGAGCTAATCGAATGGAATTTTTCGCTGCCCCGTCCATCCTTACAGTGGGCGGCCGGGCAAAAAGGACAAGCGGCCTTTGGATTTTTTTGCGAAACCACATCCACGGGCGGGATGAGATTTCAATCCATCATTGAAAGAAAAAATTAAAGCTTTTCAAACCAGTTTCTGACACGTTCCTGCTCGCGACAGATTCACGTGAGGGGAGATGTTGTTAACATTTTTTAAATCTTTCTTTTTTATTTTCAAAAATCTTCATCCCCCCCCGCCCCCGAGGCAGCTCCGTGTCTCAGGGAGCTTTTCCTGCGCGCACCTGTGCGTGTGTGCGAACATCCGCACTCACCCTCCTCACCCCCACCCCCACCCACCACACAGGTAGCGCTGAGCGCTGCAGCGCAGGTTTCATGCTAGGCGGGCCTTAATTGGCCCACCAGCGTGAAATCGCAGTCACGGCCCGAGTGCAGGCGGTGGTCGACTTCCCGGCCGCTCCCGTCCGCCCCCTCCGAGCCCACCCGACAAGGACAATATCCTGGCCCAGGCCTTTGAGTGTATGTAATGCAGGCTGACACTTCAGTGTAGTACCGAAGGAGTGCTACTCTGTTGGGTGTGCCGACTTTTGGATTAGACGTTAAACTGAAGCCCAATCTGACTTCTCGGCTGGACGCAAAAGATCCCAAGGCACTTTGCGAAAAGGAGTCCCCAGTGTCCTGGCCAATATTTATCCCTCAACCAACACCATCAAAAAACTTCCATTTGTGGGAGAGCAATTGTGCAAAAATTGGTTGTCACAATTTGTACGTTACAATGGTGACTGCATTGTAAATAAAAATACATAATTGACTGTTTTGAGATGTTGAGAGGCTGTGAAAGGTGCTATATAAATGCAACTTCATTCCCTCGTTTATCATCTTACATCATTCAATACAACAATGGAAACTTGCATTTATATAACACTTTTAACATAGCAAAATGCCCCAAATCACTTCACCGGAGTGTTATCCAAAAAAGTTTGACACTCAGTCACATAAGCGGGACAGTTGGCCAAAAGTTTGTTCAAAGAAGTGGGTTTTAAGGAGAGTCTTAAAGGAGGAGAGAGAGAGAGAGAGAGAGAGAAAGAGTTAGAGAGGCAGAATGGTTTAGGGAGGGAATTCGAGAATTTAGGGCCTAGGCAGCTAAAGATGGTGAAGCAATTAAAATTGAGGTTGTGCAAGTGGCCAGAACAGACACAAGAGTCCAGAAAAAACCTCTGCATCATTTCTGTCATATTTATGGAATACTTCAAGTCTTTTTCTTGATCTTCAAAGCCATTCCCGCTTGTCGGGCACTACAGTGCCCTGAAAATACAAGATGTTCTGAGGAAGCAGCGACTGGAAAGCTAGTGTGTGATTGCTTACCTGGTTACCATACCAATGGGAGCACAAAATGCGAACGTAAGTTATGCTACTGACTACAAGGGAATGTTTTCATTATTCTGTTTAAAAAAAATCCCATCAATAGTAATCGGGTTTATTTACTTTCAATTGTACCAGAGCATAAACTAATGAATGAACTCATATATAGGAAGTAACCTGTTCTCTAGCCATCTCAGCCATGGCACAGTTGATGACATGCCTGCCTCTGAGTTATAAAGTTCTGGGTTCAAATCACACCCCAGAAGCTGGGTACAAAAATGAAGTTTGACACTGCAGTATAGTGGGGAGGGCTACACTGATGGAGTTGCTGTCTTTCAGATGAGAGTTAAACCAAGGCCCTATCTGACCTCACCGGTGGATATAGGAGATCCCATGGTGTTATCTTGAAGAAGAGCAGGGGAGTTTACCCTGGTGTCCTGGCCCATATTTATCCCTCAATTCACACCACAAAAACAAATGATCTGGTCACTATCACATTGCTGTTTGTGGGAGCTTGCTGTGTGCAAATTGGCTGCTGCATTTCCTACATTGCATCAGTGATTACACTTCAAAAGCACTTCATTGGCTATAGAGCATTTTGCGATGGTCTGGTGGTCATGAAAAATACTGTGTAAATGCAAGTCTTTCCTTTCTTTTCCCTATGCAGCCAGTTATATTTAACTCATCGTGTACAGCTTGAAGCCAGATGTGTGCAAACGTCATAAAACATAACCAACAATATATTGTTCTTTTTCCAGCAATTAATCCTTGCCTTCAGAATGTCTGTGGCTCCAATGCAGTGTGCACCTATCTTGCACCCAACACTTTCACCTGTAATTGCCATGAAGGTTACCACGGCGATGGTCAGATCTGCCTACCCATCGACCCGTGCCAGAAAAATTTCGGGAACTGCCCCACAAACTCAACGGTTTGCCGATACGATGGCCCTGGAAAGGTTGGTTCTTAATCTGCTTCAGTACCCGCTGAAAAACTCTATGCCCCGACCAAGCCCTAAGGGGCACGTTTACGAGTGTGCGCCAACGGCAGACAATCTCGTCCCCTGCCCATACGAGTTAGAACAGCTGGTAGCGGGCATGAGATTTTCAGTCAGTGCCATCTTCCCAATAGAACATTGGCCCCCGATGTATTGCTGCTGCTGCTCCTGCTCATGGCGTGTTGTACAACAGAGTGAGAAGGTAGAGGTGGAGAGGAGAAGACATCGCAGGAGGGAATTTGGAGCTCGGGGCCTCAGCAGCTGTAAGCACGGCTGCCAATGGGGGATTGTTGGGCTGGAAGGGGTTAATAATTATTAGAAGGGGCAAGGCCATGGACAGGTTGAGAACAATAAGACTTTGAGAACCGAGGCGTTGCCACCCCATGTGTCAATGTGGGCCAGCAGAATTGGATGAGGTCAATTGCAGGTCGGCCAGGAGAACGCTAGGGTAGTCAAGTCTGGAGATAACCAAGGCACCAATGAGGGTTTCAGCAGTTACTGCTGTTGTTCATTGTGTGAAAGTTTATTCATGCGCAACTGTTGCTTTTTTTTCCCCCCTTTATTCTTTCCTGAGATGTGGGCATCACTGGCAAAAACCAGCATCTGTTGCCTGTCCCTAATTTCCCTTGAACTGAGTAGCTTGCTGGGTCATTTCAGAGTCAAACACATTTCTGTGGGTCTGAAGTCACATATAGGCCAGATCAGATAAGGAGAGCAGATTTCCTTCCCTAAAGGGTGTTAGTGAACCCAATGGGTTTTTACAACAATCGCGGGTAATCAAAGACTACTTTTCAATTCCAGATTTATTAATTGAATAAATTCCACCAGATGTGCTATGGGGAGCTGGATTTGAACCTGTGCTCCTCAGGGTATTAGCCTGGGCCTCTAGATTACTAACCCAGTGACATTACCATTATTCCACCATCGCCCCTATTGTGTAAACTAATACGAGCTGTTAATACACATACAATGTTTACATAAAGGGTATTTTATTAAAACGCCACTTTCATGTAAAGGGAAAGAAAGGGAGACTTGCACATTCCGATGTGCAACATGGTGGATCAGCTCGAATCAATAATCCTCATTTTCTTCTTTTTCCTAGTCTCATTGTCAATGTCAGGAAGGCTACGAGAATCTGTTGGCAGGAATAGGATGTGAACTAACTGATGTCTGCAAGACAAACAACACGTGTGATAAAAATGCCAAGTGTGTCACAGTTAGCCCCGGACAGATTGAGTAAGAAGCTTATGTAATGGCTGCTCAGGTGGCAATGATGTCTAATGTTTACTGAGGGAAGTTAAATGAATAATTTGAGGGTGTTTTAATAGCTTAACCTGCGACCAAGTCTGATATCAGATGCATCTTTTAAATCTGATGCATCTTTGGTTTTGATGGCCAGGGGACGTAGCTTGCCCCAGGGCCACACTTCTGGAAGTTATGCTGGGGTCGTGACCTCTGTTGTTCAACTGTTTGGACTTTTGCTTGGGTCAGTGGATGTTTGTGGAGTCAATGGGATGGCACCTCAATTGCCCACTGCTGATGGCCATCATGGCACTGTGGGCACAGTTCTAGTACCTGCCTTGCCCCGGGCGGACTAAAAGTGGGGTTGAGGCACAAGATCGGCTATGGTCACATTGAATGGCAGAGCAGGCTCAGTAAGGGACAATGTGGCCTACTTTGATCTTTCTTTAATGTTCTCATGCGACTGAAATATCCCCCTGCCCATTATTGGGTGGATGCCCAGTACCCACCCCCCCTCACCCAAGATGCCAGCCATCTCCTCTTTGGACCTCTGTGTAAGGGGGTAAGGGGTGCCAATCCATATTTTTTTTAAAATATCCTAATCTAGAGGTCTTGACTTCTCCCATTGTTCAGCATCCCGACTGGTGCCAATCTGCACCCATCTGAAAGCTGGCACGTCATATCTCCCCTGACATCCAGTCCTCCAATGAGGAGAGCCAAGAACTACTGTCATAGAGCATCTCACTCAGAGAGAGTGGCATTGATCTTCTTTGAATCATACAGTGCCAAAGGAGGCTGCTCTGCCCATTATATCTGTGATGGCTCTCTGAAGAAGCTTTCCAATTTGTCCCAGCCCCTCTGCTCTATTCCCTAGAGCCCTGCAAATGTCTCAATTTTAAGTATTTATCCAATTCCCTTTTGAAAGTTGCTGTTGAATCTACTTCCGCTGCTTTCAGGCAGTGCATTCCAGGTCAGAACAACTCGCTACATAAAAACAATTTCCCCCCGTCTGCCCCTTGGTTCTTCCGCATATGACCTGTGTCCTCTAGTTACCGACCCTCAGGCAAGTGGGAACATGTTTTCTCAATTTACTCTATCAAAACCCTTCGTGATTTTAAAAACCACAATGGAATCTCCTCTGAACTTTCTCTGTTCTAAGCAGACCAATGCGCTTGCCTTGTCTCTCCACATGACTGAAGTCCCTCTTTCCTGGCACTATGCTGGTAGATCTCCTGTGCACCCCTGTCCAAAGCCTTGGCATCCTTCCTAAAGTGCGGGGCCCAAAACTGGATGCAGCCAGACCAGGCCACCTCTTGGTGTGACTTGACAATCTTCAGAGCAACAGGATTTTGTTTTTATTCTTTGATGTGACATGGGCGTCGCTGGCAAGACCAGCATTTGTTGCCCATCCCTAATTCCCCTTGAACTGAGTGGCTTGCTAGGCCATTCCAGAGAGCAGTTAAGAGCCAACCACATTGCTGTGGATCTGGAGTCACGTGTAGGCCAGGCTGGATGAGGGTACAGATTTCCTTCCCTAAAGGGCATTAGTGAACCAGATGGGTTTTCACAACAATTAATGATAGTTTCATGATCACCATTAAAAGACCAGCTTTATATTCCAGATTTTGTCGAACTTAAATTCCACCAGCTGCTGTAGTGGGATTTTACCCCATGCCCTGGGCCTCTGCATTAATAGCCCTGTGGCATTACCGCTACTCCACCATCTCAGCTCGGTCGCTCAGGGAAACAGGGAATAGGGGACGCAAGTGGAGTTGAAGCCCAAGAGTAGTCATGATCATGTTGAATGGTGGAGCAGGCTTGACAGGCCCTATGGGTCTACGCCTGCTCCTATCTCTTGTGCTCTTGTGTCCTGCTCCTTTTCGGTGTGTTGTATTCGCTACAGCAATGGTGGGAGTCTAATGGTACCTGCTGCCCCTCAGGAAATTCAGGAGTTGTATGATTCAGAGCTTCTAACGAACGCCCAAACTGTCATAATGTAAGGTAATTGGTCTTAATACATGTAAATGCTGATCGAGAATTTAATACCATGTGTAAATACCTCAACTAGATGCACATGCAATGAAGCGTATACGGGCGATGGCTTTGACTGCTATGGAAGTATCATGGAGAGAATCAAGGACCTGAACACTCAGTCTGGAGGTCAATGGCAGGGACAACTAACATCAGCCATGTTGTTTTTTGGTAACTTTCTGTTCCCTCAATTTTCATTGAGACTGTGGCTTTCCCAGATCTCGAGTATATCTTGGAACAAAGATGGATGCTACGTGGTCCGTCATGTCTGACTGTGCTGGGCTGTTTCAAAAAGCTATCCCGACCCCACCTAGTAATTGATTTAATGGCAACTCAGTGGCCCCGATTTTAACTATGGGTGGGCTTTGCACGGTTTGGTGGGGGGGGGGGGTGAGGTCAGTTATACACCCACCTGTTCCGGGTGTGTGGGGGCAGTCACAAAGCCGCTGGTCTGAACCCGGTGGATGGAAGAACTGGCTCCAGGGGCTGCCTCCTGGTTGGGAAGGGGCGAAGTCCGTGGCGAGGGAAACTTAGGGCTGGATTTAATTTTCTGACACGAGTTGGAGAACCAGCAGGAAGACCCGTGTCGCTTCGGTGAGGGAGACCCCAACAAACTGAGTGTCTGTCAGGCACCTAAGTAGACAGCGCCGGACCTTCCTCAGGGTTTAGGACCCCGGCGACGGAAATCCCGCCTGCCAAGAGCTGCTGGCCAATCAAAATCCTGCAGCTCTCCAGTAGAGAAACAGAAACCCTGTTTATAAAACTGCCTAGTTGTCGCTGGGGCTTATGACGACGGACGCGGGATCCGGTCTGATTGTGTGATGTCGCGTGAGTGCTGGGGATGAGGGCTCTGGCCTGTTCTCTCAAACGGCCTCGCCCGTACAGTGACTTGCATTTGTAGGACAGTTGCAGCCCAATGGTGGTCTGCAGACCAAGCTTTGAGAGCTACTGGGGATAACGAGTGCTCGATCCCCCGATCAGCTCCCTCGGCTCTTTGTAGCAATCGATAATAATGGGTTTGCCTATAAGCTGAGGCGTAATGAAAGGCTGCTTCCCTGATTAAGCACTCCTGCAATAATTTAAACAGTGGAAAAGCAAGGGGTGGGGGGGGTTATGAGTCTGCAATTTCCTAAGCCGTCTTCCCCTGTAAGTTACTGAAAGAAATTGGAGTTCTTGTACGAAATAACAATTTGCGAAATCCTGTAGCAGAAATTTGATTCATGACACATAGTGAGTGTAGCAGGCATAGGAGGATCAAGTCAACTTTGTTCCTAAAGCTCTCTGCCAGCGGAGTTTTGCAGATGGCAGGGTTTCCTTGCTTGATGTCTTGGTCTGTTGTAGGCCCATTAATGGACATTGGTTGCCATGATTAGTCGACAACTCTCCATTATAGTTGTACCATGGGACCACCAAGTAGTAGAGGGTAAATTAGATGGACCTCTGTCTTTCTCCATTTAGTAGCACCTATGTTCCCTGATTGGAGAAATCAGTCCTATAATTTAAGAAGTTCCAGTTTTGATATATATGCGTGCATTTTCTACTGATATTGTCATAAACTAGAATTTTTCACAAGACTTCATAACATATGTCCATAATTGTACTTCCTTTCTTCTCTCACAGGTACTAGTTACTCCAAGGCACTGACAAATTTGGGTCCTTTTACTTTATTTGTGCCGACCAACAAGGCCTTTAAAGGAGTTGATGTAAGTTACAGGATGTTAACCTGCTGACAAGTATTCTTCTTTATGACTTTTCTGGGTGGGGGTGGTGGTGGGATGCTGGGAGGAATGGTTTGTGCACAGCAAGATGAGGGAGTTAGTGCTGGACCTTGGTGCATTTTGTGTTTTGAACATCTGAGCCTTGATTTTAAAACCAGTAAGAATGGTGTGTAGGTATGAGAGTATTACCAGGCCACTGAGTTTCACTATCCCCTCCTAGTGACATCTTATCATCGCCAAATGAGTTTGGTTAAGGTTTCCCCTGTAGGTGGGGCGTGAGGGGAACGATTTGAAGTTCTTGGGAAGAAACCGTAATATATTCGGCCAGGGGCATTCAGAATCAAAATTGCATATACTGTTAAAGCATGGATCCTTTTAATGTCATTAGACTCCCTCTGCTGGTACATGTGTATGTTGTAGCCTCAAGTCTACAAAATGCACAATGCAATTTTCAGTATACTACAGATAGGGTCGAGGGGGTTAAGTCAGATGCAGGGGTTCCACTTGATGTTCCAAAGTTGCAGCACAATGATGTAATCAGTGCCATGACAGGAATTTGAACTTTTTGATTTTTTTGAGTTTTCAAACATTGCTTTTGTGAAAAATCCTTGTGGGCCAGGAGGAACAGGATTTCATCCCACCAAGACCCCACACCTACCCCACCCTAGGCCCCTCAAGGATACTTTAGACCTTCCCCAACACCATTGCCCCCCTCTGCACACTGGCATCTACTGCCAAAGCCCTAGCCCAACACTGAAGTTATGCCCTTGTGTCCTAAACTTTCCACCCATTAGCACATTAAACTGAGGCCTAGTCTGCCCACTCGTATGGACGTAAATGATGCCATGGCAGGCGAGATCGCCCTGCTGTCCTGACCATTATTTATCCCTCAAAGCAATAGCACTAAAAGAGAGATTATCTGGTCATTATCACATTGCTGTTTGTGGAATCTTGCTGTGCAAAATTGGCTGCCATGTTTCCCTCATTACAACAAAAGTGATTTGTTAGCTGTAAAGTGCTTTGGGATGTCCCGGGGTTGTGAAGGGCAATATCTTTGCTTTTTTTTTTCATGTAATCTATAGAGTTCGACCTCACAGCTTGAAGCAACTATTCTGAAGCGGATGAGATACCTTATGAAAATGTGTAAACTTTTCTCATAACAAATATCTGACATTTTGATCCAGATAAACAGGCTTTTGGCAGACAAAGACAGAACACAGTATCTCGCAAAGCTGCACATCATTGCGGGCCAGCTAAGCATCACAGATTTAAATGCCATTGACTCATTTTACACTTTGACTGGGAGATCAGGAGTGACCATACTTAGGGAGAAGGTGAGTTTGTGATATGAAACAAACATGTTTGTGATTTTGTTTGAGTTTGTGATTGAGTTTGTGATATGAAACAAACATGTTTCATATATAAGAAAACAAGATAAACTTCCAATCTGTCAACTCCTTTCAGTTTATCGAATGGAGGAGCAGATTTGGTGGACAGATGGCCTATTAGGGCCAACTAGGCCTGCATTCACTGGAGTTTAGAAGGATGAGAGGGGTTCTCATTGAAATGTATAAAATTCTGACAGGGCTGGACAGACAGGATGCAGGGATGATGTTTCCTCTGGCTGGGGGGTGGGCGGGGGCGCGGGGGGTTTAGAGCAAGGGGTCACTGTCTCAGGATATGAGGTAGGACATTTAGGACTGAGATGAGGAGAAACCTCTTCACTCAGAGGGTGGCGAACCTGTGGAATTCTCTACTACAGGAGGCTGTGGAGGCCAAGTCGCTGAATATATTTAAGAAGGAAATAGATAGATTTCTAGACTCTAAAGACATCAAGAGGTACGGGGAGAGAGCGGGAGTACGGCATTGAGATAGAGGATCAGCCATGATCACATTGAATAGCAGAGCAGGCTCGAAGGGCCGAATGACCTTCTCCTGCTCCTATTTTCTATGTTTCTATGTTTCCTGCTCACCTTATATATTCTTAATTAGATCACACTTTAATCTGCCATAATTAATGGTTTGGCATTCGTACCAAACAACTTGTGCCGTGCGGGGATTTTTAACTGGGAGCGTAAATCCGCATTCAGGGTCCGGACTGATTTCAGAGTGATGTGAAGTGACACTTTTGGCAGGGAATAATTTTGCAGCATCTGAACAAAGACAAGTTCAATACCAAAAAACAAAAGAAACGTGACACGGCTTCAACATGTGGGAGTCTGGTAGATTCAGGGACAGTGATTGCAGTGTCCAGAAAGTAAGTGGGTCAACAGCTGAAGTACATATGGTCAGTGCATGATCTCCCTAGGCACACTTTGATCGCCTGAAAGAGGCAGAGAGGAATTTTTCTGTATTTCTTTGGTCTTGCCCACAAGATTCCATGACTGTGGAAGTTGTGGGGTATGTTGGGGATGGGGTTTGTAGGAAGTATCTAGTCATAGTACTCCAAGTATCATGTTGTGTGGGGCTTAATGAACCATCTGGTCTTTTCCTGCCTGCCCTTTTGTACATTCATATATCAGACAGGTGGATAATTGGAGCCTGCACAATGGAGATCCCCGGTGTCTATTCTTAGTGTTCCTGCCTCTGTTTTTATCCTGTAACAATTCCCAAATAAATATCATCTACTGGGGGGGAAAAGAAGACATCTTCATTCATTTATTCATTTGTTGCTCCGTGCCTTGGGACTCGAAGACAACCAATAAAAATAACAAAACCTTCCTTTGCGTTTTTTTTTTGCCTGGTACTGCATGAAAGCAGGAAAAGGAAAACCATGATTTGTTCAGTCTATATCCTTCCTATGAGCAGGAGTACAATGCACGATCAGCACTGTGACGGGTAGGCTAGGGACAATAAGCAGCTCAGAAACTTCCTATTTGTATTGTTAAAGTCAGCATGCAAAACACAGGCCACTTACTTAGAACTAAACAACCCAGGATGAACATTGGGGACATTATTTACACAGTTTATCTTAATCGCTTCTCTCATCCTAGAGGATTCAGGATCAGTACAAATGATGTAGTAGTGCACTTGACTGATTGAAAATGTGCGTACAAGCACATTTAACTGGGCTCGATTCACACTGCAACTGCAACCCTGTAAAGCACTTGGATTCGCACCAAAGTTAACAGGGTGCAGCTTGCATCTGGATTCTGTGCCCAACTTGGCTCTGATGTGAAGCAGAGAAAGATTTCACAGCGGGTGCAGTCTCGCTCTCCCTCCTCACCAGGTCAGCATGGGTCCTGTCCCCAACCCTGATAGTGTCAAGGCAGCCCTAAAGAGACACGGAGGAAACTGTAAATACGACAGTGCATCAACAGCTATAGGTAATCCTCAAACACTGTTACTCTCTATGTGTTTTAGCTTTGTTTGTAGTTATCTTGTGTGTTTCTCTTCATTAGAGTGACCAGCTAAAGCTGCGCATTAATGGAAGCAACAAAAAGGCACGGATCTTAACTGGGAATGTCATTGCCTCCAATGGCCTGCTACACATTATTGATAAATTGATGGATGGCATTGAAACCACGGTTAAGAGCAGCAAGGAGGTAAAGTCACACATCTGCGTCGTGTGATGGGTAACCATAGACACACAATGCACTCCATTTGAATGTTTCACTCATGAAATGATCTAACAGAACATTGCTTTTTGAGTGGGAACAAATATTCCACTTTCTCAGGTGGGAATTGTATAGGAGACAGTAGATCTGTGATTGTGAGGTAGGATGACCGACGCTAAGGCTATGGGTTCAGAATCCCACTGGGGCCATAGTGAATCTGATCACGTGTGAGGAGCAGCAGGAAACAGTAGCAAAGGTTGCTGGGCTATCGTAAGAACCTGACTGGCTCACTAATGTCCTTCAGGGGTGGGAACCTGTCACCCCATCTGCCCTGTTCTACACGTGATTCGGGTCCCATGCTACGCGGTTGACTCACAGTTCCCTCAAGGCGACAAAGGATATGCAATAAATGCTAATTTATAAATATGACCCACGTTACAAAATTACAAAAGGCAGCTGGATGAGGTTCACGGATGCAAATCGGACAGGGAGAGTTTCGTGACCACTAGGAATCTCACCCAGTTTTTTTTCCATTAACCTAAGCAGACAGAAAATCTTGGGTGAGCTCCACGGGTAACCCTTCCTGTTTGATTTTTCCCTTGCTGCTCAACTCATGCAGCAATATGGGAACAGGATTAGGCCATTCAGCCCCTCATGCCTGTTCCTCCATTCAGTTAGATCCATTTACTCGTCTTGGTTCTGTATCCCTTAATAATCTTGCAGATCAAAAATTCATCAATCTAAGTTTTGATATTTTCATATAACCCCCAGTCTCCAAGGCTGCTTGTGAGAGAGAGAGAGAGATCCAGATTTCCACAACATACTGTGTGAAGAAGTGTTTCTTGCCATCGCCCCTCAACGGCCTAGCTCTAACTTTAAGGTTATGTCTGTTTGTTCTGGACTCCTGCCCCATAGGGGAAGCAATTTCTCTCTCTCTCTACCCTTTCAAATCCTGTAATTAACTTAAACACTTCAGTTAAATCACCTCTTAATCTTCTACACTCAAGGGAAATGCAAGCCCAGTCAATGCAACCAGTCTTCAAATTTAATCCTTTTAGGTTTCTCACCTATCATTGTCCTGGGTCTTAGATGGGGTTGTCCTTGGTCAGGATCAATAGAAACCGTTGGAGGCAAGGCTGTTGGTAAACTTTAACTTTTATTGAATATTCTTCTAACTATATACAACACAATTCCGAGGCTTCACATAGAACTATCTCTCAGCATCCTATGTTGTCATGTGACCTTACATCACTGATGATGTAGACCACCTATTTACATATTTAATGTTAACCCTTTACACTACATCTCCCCTCAAATCTCTGACCCTATTAAATACATTATTTACATTATCTTACAGCTTCAACTCTGATCATTCAACTTCTCCAACCTGAGGAGAAAAATCTGCCTGAAATTTCTATCTGATGCTCTCTTATTCTGCAATCCATGTTGGGAAAGTCTGTTTTCCGGGCCCATTAATAAGGTTGTGTTTTTCCCTTGCTCCCTCAGAAAACCCTGTATACAATAATTTCAGAAAATGGAAAGTTCAAGAGGTACATGCAATTACTACAGGTAAGAGTCAGTGAAACATTGTACCACTAAATTCAAGAAATTTGGGGAAGAATTAATAGTCACGTTTTAATTGCCTTTTCAAAAAATGCATTCCTTTTGGCTTCCTTAAGAGGTGTAAGTCCAAACTTAGGAAGAGCTTCCATTGGTCAATGCCAGTCTTGTAAAGAACTAAGAAAACTAATAACGTGTCACCTACTCAGCTTGCTCTGCTCAGTAAAGAATGACTTGAGGTGGCTTTGTGCAGATTTTCCCTCTCGTTTCACTAATGTTCTCCTTTCACAACCAGAAATGTGATCTTGCCCAACTCCTAGAAACTTCTGGACCATTTACGGTTTTCGTCCCAAGCAACAGCGCTTTGGATGGCATGGAAGATAGACCACTAGATTACTTGCTTTCAGCAGAGGTAACAAAATGGGAGATTTCTGATATGGGAATGTTATTACAGTACATAACTCTTCACTGGCAGCTTGTAGGTAGACTGGAATTATGTTAGGCGTTTTGATAGGGGTGCAGTTTTGGTAAATTGCCAGTTTAGGAATCACACCAACCATGATGATGTTTCTCACCCCTTGCAGTTGTCTAGCAGTATGATTAAAATGAGACAGTTGAGAGGATCTTCACACATTAATGCGTTACTTTTGATTTCAGTCTTTGTTCTGTAGTAGTACTAAGGCATGAGAGGTCATGAGTTCAAGCGCCACCTCACAGTCTTCAGGGGGTAATATAGGTTGACGCTACTAGTGCAGCACTGAGAGAGTGCCACACTGCCGGAGGTACCATCTTTCGAATGAGATGTTATACCAAGGCCCATATCCCAGTTAGGATAGATATAAAAATCCCTATGCACATTGGAGCAGATCAGTGGAGTTCTCCCATGGTCCTAACTGAAATTTATACATCAACACTTCCAAAAAGAGATGAACTTATCTAATTGCTGTGGAACCTTGCTACGCACAAATTAATCTGGTCAACCAAACAACATGGATTGTACTTCAAAAATAATTCATTTGCTGTGAAGTCCTTTAGGATGTTGTGAGAATGTGAAAGGCACTATTTGATGCAACAGCGGTTTACTGCACGTGTGAGAAACCTGAATGCTGTAAATCTATAAATGCTGGAAGCACTGAGCAGGGCACCTGCAGGGAGAGAGAAACAGAGTTAACCCATTTCAGGGTTGCGATGACCTTCATCGGAATGTAAGACTTTCCTTTAAATGGGATCATTTTCTGAGTTTGTGAATAATTGTGAGCAATCGGCTCAGTGAGTCTTTCTGCTGACTGCACGATTTTGAAAAGTGGTCCTTTCTATGTGAGCGTCAATCTGTTCGGTGCAATGTCAGAAGCGTTTGTGGTGTTGGTAATATCATTCCATTCTTGTTTAGGGCAAACAGAAGCTTAAGGAATTGGTGAAACATCACATCATTCCTGCAACCGAGGTTAGTTCTTGACTAATTGGAAAACAATTGTGAAGCTACAAGGCAAGAGCAAAATACTGTGTATCTTGTTTCTTTTTTTAATGATGCACACAGGCCGTCGACATTGTAGCTGAGCTAACTTTATTGACAGCGCGTTTTCCTAACATGAACACATGTAACTGTACTCTATCAAGACAGGCTCCAACATGTGCTGTCTGACCTTCCATCTCCCAGGTCAGGTTACGCCATGTGTCGTGCAGAGTACTGTATAGTATCTAATACTGGAGTCCACTACCACAATCAATTGTTATCATGACACTGCTGGTGTGGAAATGTGAAATAAAAACAAAACCTGCTGGAAATACTCAGCAGGTCAGGCAGCATCTGTGGAGAGAGAAGCAGAGTTATCGTTTCAGGTCCACAACCTCTCATCAGAACCGGAAGAAGTTAGAGATGTAGCAGTTTATAAGCAAGTAGAGAGCCTGGGTAAAAAGGGACGAGCGTGGGGGCAGGGGGTGGTTGCGCTGGTGGGGACACTGAAGGAAAGAACAAAATGGAAGGACTGTGATAGGGTGGAAGGCAGGAATGATTAAATGACAAAATGGATGGTGTGAGCAAAAAGCGGCAAAATGGAAGAAGTAAAGAAACAAGAGATGAGTCTCGAGGAGCTGTAAATGAATCAGTGCCAGCATCTGCTGTCCGACTAACTGGAAGGAGAGGTTATGATCTGAAATTGCTGAATGCAATGAGAGTTGTAAAGTGCTTAATCTTTGGGGCAGCATGAGGAAACATGTGAGTTCTTGTGATCTGGGATACATTGCCTGAAAGCAGATAACATTTAAAAAAAGAATTGAAGAAATGCTTGAATAGAAAAGTGATTTCAGGGCTATGTGGAAGGAGCAGGGGAGTGGGGTCAATTGTATAGGTCTATCACAGGCACAAAGGGCCAAAAGGCCTCCTTCTGTCCTGCATCATTCTCTGATTTTGTAGGATGAGGTGCTGTTCCTCAAACTTCTGCTGAGAACAGGTTAGGACGTGAAAGACACCCCAGAAAATGCAGAGGCTGGAATTTTCCAGCCCCACCCCGCCTCCCAATGGCGGCACCTTCCAGTCCTGCCGGCGTGAATGGACGTTTAAATGGCCGGCCACATTTTCCATCCCTGCCTCAGCTACAACAGGGCCGGAAAACTCTGCCCGGAGCGTGTGTAAGTGCTGAGGAAGTGGGAGATCTGGGAACTGGGGTAAAAGGAAAGCCTAAGGTCAGGTATGAAATTAAAATAGATCTAAAAAATACAGGTATAATGCAGAATTACATTGAATCACAGCATGGAAACAGGCCATTCTGCCTAACTGGTCTATGCCAGCATTTGCACTCCAATGTAGCGTCCTCCCATCCCTTTTCATCGCCCTTTATCAATAGCCTTCTATTCCTTTCTTCCATCTGGGCAGGATTTTTACCTCAGCAGGCGGGCACGTGTCCCGATGTCAACGCGCGGTGGCGCGATATTTCGGTCAGCGGGCGCGCGCCGGAGTTGACAGTGTGCCCGCCGACAATTAAAAGGCCAGTTAAGGCCATTAGCAAGGCCATTGAAACAAATGTTTCGCTGCCCGTCCAACCTTACGGTGGGCGGGCAGGTGAAAAGGCCAAGCGGTCTTTGCATTTTTCTGAAAACCTCATCCATGGGCAAGATGAGGTTCCCAACATCAAATAAAAATAAAATAAAACTTTTAAAATTTCATTTATTACATGTCCCTACTCACGTGACAGAGTCACATGAGGGGACATGTTTTACAACATTTTAAAAATCTTTATTTCTAATTTTTAAAACTGTTCATTTTCAAGCGCGCACTCACTCACGCACATGCACAAAGTTCATGCTCGCCCCCACTCGCCCAC
This sequence comes from Cetorhinus maximus, assembly GCF_964194155.1. NCBI lineage: Eukaryota > Metazoa > Chordata > Chondrichthyes > Lamniformes > Cetorhinidae > Cetorhinus > Cetorhinus maximus. The sequence goes on from NC_135900.1 coordinate 10,680,283, forward strand.
CTCCACCCCCACACTGGCAGCACTCAGAGCTGCCGCTTGCGTTTCACACTGGGCGGGCCTTAATTGGCTCGCCAGCCTGAAGTCGCGGTCCGGCCCCGATCGCGGGCCGTGATTGGCTTCCCGACTGCCCCTGCCAGCCCCCGCCAAGCCCATCCGACAAGGGCAAAACTCTGCCCCAAGTGTGTGTCCGGCCTCACTTTAAATGCATCTATACTATCCACCTCAATCACTGTGGTAGCAAGTTCCACCATTCTCTAGGTAAAGAGGCTTCTCCTGAATTCCCTATTGGACTTATTAGTGACTATCATATATTTATAGCCACTAGTTCTGGCCTCTCCTGCAAGTGGAAATACCTTCTCCAAGTCTGTCATATGAAGTTGCTAATTTCAATTATCAGACTGGAGGGTCATGGGATGGCTAGGAAAAAGATGAGACGGAGGAACCTTTAATGTAACTCACTGGGTTAAGAATTTCATGGGATCGGACTGATTTACATCCTGCCCAATATTAGCCACCACTGACTTTAGTGGGTATCAAATTCAGAAATGGTGTGAAACCAATGTTGCCCTTGACCCCGTTGGTTTCCAATGTATGGCTTAGGCCAGAATAGGCCCCAATGATTGTTCCTGAAGCTTGAATTGTGTACAAGTTCAGTGACAGAGAGGTCAGAGTGAGAATGGGGAGGAGGGGATGTTAAAATAATGAATTACAAGTAGCTCAGGGTCATGGCTACTGTGGACGGGATGGAGGGTTCAGACAAAACAAGGGCCCACTCTGGAATTGGTCTCCCCAGTATAAAGAAGGTCACACATTAAGTAGTGAATGTGGTATATTAGGGGGTCTTGTGACATGTTGGGCTGTGTCCCTGCCTCTTGAGCCAGAAGCTCCAGGTTCAAGTCCTGCTCTAGGACTTGGTGTTCAAGGAAGGAGCATTCATTATGTGGCCAAACAGGTTAAGTATCAACTTGTAAATCCTTCCAACACGTGCCAATGGCAGGCAGTAAGATCAGGGGAGAGATTCCTAGCTAGCCATGTGATGGAAAGAGAACTGGAGCCTCTACCATAACTCTCGCTCTAGACTACTACGTGCATGTATAAGTGTATGCAGCCACAGCAACTCGGACTCTTTGGGGGAACTGGCCAGTGTGGATCGTATTGGTGCCAACAGCACTGGGTTCATTCCCTTGTTCTGGCTGGGGTTGACTGGTACCTGCCCCGGTGTTTGCCCTACCCGGGGAAGGGTGGTGCAGTAGGTTCGCAGTGCTGTGGGGCAGACCTCTCTTTGGGCAAAGAGCTCACCGATAAGTAGAACAGTATATTAGATTGGAGGAAATACAAGTGAATGACTCCTCACATTGCTTTTCTTGTGTGTTAACTAGCTGGAAGTTTCAAGTCTCCTCTCTTCACCCAACATCCTGAGCTTAGCAAATCAACTCGTGACACTGAATGTGAGCTACAACGTAAGTCAATCGGTAACAAGGCCTGAGTTCACTTGTATTAAAAAGTCCGTCTTATTTTATCTCATCGGAGAAGGCTATGAAGTAAAGCACAGGACATTTATTTGGAAATAACTCCCAACTTCAGTTTGTGTGATATAGCATGATAGCAAATCAGCAGGTTGTTTCATTCCCATTGATTTCAACAGAAATTGGGAAAGATGTGGGACACTGGCAAAGCCGTCATTTATTGCCCATCTCAGTTGTCCCTGAGAGGTGGGCATAGGCATTCTTCTTGAACCTTTAACATTGATCCACTATTGATGTACATTGGCAGCAGTGTGGACCACCTACAAGGTGCACTGCAGCAACTTGCCAAAGCTTCTCAACAGCACCTTCCAAACCCCTAACCTCTACCACCTAGAAGGGCAAAGAACAGCAGATGCTTGGGAACACCAGCACCTTTGGGTTCCTCTCCAAGCCACTCACCATCCTGACTTGGAAATAGAGTGTTGTTTCTTCATTGTCACGAAGTCAAAATCCTGGAACTCCCTCCCTAACAGCACTGTGGATATACCTGCACCACAGGGACTGCAGCGATTTGAGAAGGCAGCTCATCACCACCTTCTCAAAGGCAATTAGGGATGGGAGATAAATGTTGGCCTAGCCAATAACGCTCACAGCCCATGAATGAATAAAAAAAATGTAATTTGTATGCTGAAAGGGTTCCAACAGTGCTGTTAGTTGAGAAGATCCAGTGATTAAATTTATTGAGTCAGTTGTTATATTATTCCCCTTCTCCAGTTGGTGCTGTACAAGCTGTGGTTGATGAAAGACATCCTGTGTTCCAAAAGCCCAGGCAATCTGACCAACAAAGCCCCAGGAATCTCAATCCTATTAGCGTTCATATTTCTTGGTCACTGCTTTATCCTGTTTGGATTCTGAGGGGCCTATAGTTTTTGGAAAGAGCTGTTGTTTGCCTCATTGCTGGATATATCCACGAATACCATGACCTGATAATATCATTGGTTTGAATGACGTGCGTTCGATGGTAGCCTGAAGCTAAACTTGACAAGTGACTCTTGAGACTCTGCAGCATGTCCCAAAGCAACGTGCCTAATCCACAGCTTGAACACCCCTTGCATAACACATCTCATGTAAAGCATTTATAAGGGAATGGAAATACGCAGTGCCTAGGTGGTCCCAAGGTAATGTGACTCCAATGATGCATATTGATTCATGGATGAGTCAAGCACTGGTGGCCTCTGTGTGCAGCGATTTTCTTGGCTTGTTTCAAAATATCTTTTTAAAATTTATTCTGTGTCTCAACTGTGGCTCAGTGGATAGCAGTCTTATCTCTGAGTTTTAAGGTTCCAAGTTCAAATCCCACTTGAGCCCAAAAGTCAAGGCTGTTGCTCCAGTGTAACACTTGGTTGGTGCTGCACTGTTGGAGGTGCTGTCTTACAGATGAGGTGTTAAACCGAGGCCCTGTCTGCCTTCTTGTGTGGATGAAATAGATTCTATGGCACTCTTTAGAAGAAGAGCAGGCAAGTTCTCCCTAGTGTCCTGGCCAATATTTATTCCTCAATCAGTATCACTGAAAACAGATTATCTGGCCATTATCACATTGCTGTTTTAGGGAGCTTGCTATGTGTCACCTAGATTACAATAGTGACTACATTTCAAAAGTACTTTGTTGGCTGTAAAACACTGAGATATCTGATGCTCATGAAAAGTGCTATATACAAGCAAGTCTATCTTTTAAGCCTTTTTAATCTCTTGCGCAGGGGCAGATTTTGCTGGGTGACCAGGATGCAGCTGTTGATGACACAGACATACTTGGCAAGAACGGAAGGATCTACTCTTTGAATGGTGTTCTGGTTCCTCCGTCCATTCTCCCAATCTTTCCACACCGATGTGATGACAAAACGTACAGGATTACCAAGGTAACAGCTGGCATCAATGAAGCAACATAAGATTATATGATGCGTATTAGTCATTTTCAAAGAAGTCATGCTGACTGTTTACAAGACAGTCTTGACAGCTTGGCGTCCACCAATCCCCCAAATTCCTGCAAGCCACCTGTGTCCACCTGCCTCTGGTGGGAGGACAGAGGCAGGTACAAGATCCACGTATGTTGACTCTCTTTGCCAGTTAACCTCAAGGCCTGGATTGGAGTGGAACTACCTCTGCCCCAAGCAAGGTCACCTGCGGTAGAGTTGGCATGGCTAGGTTGAGGGACCTCCCGAGCTTGGAACTCCCTCCTCCCTGATCTGGGATCAAATGGGCGGCATGCCAAGAGACAGAAAGTGGGCCAGCCTGGGCCACAATGGAAGTGCGGCCTGCATGGGGCGGGGATCCAAGCCTTGGTCTTGACTTACTTGCCAAAGGTAGGAAATTGGGACAATAGCCCCGACCCGCTAGTCAGAAGGCTTCCGGGGTCTCTTAAATCAACCGGCCTTTGCTGCTATTCCCTCCCTCCCATTATGGTGGCTCCTTGAGATTCACCCTTAAAGCACAGAGACCCACCAGCAATATTCATATTAGCTAACACATTGGTTGAACACAATCGTAGAGTTTTCATTACTTGAACTCCCATCTCCAACTTCCCCCCAACCCCCTCACCCCACCCACATATCATTGGTCTACCAACACATCAATTATCAGAAAACCCCACATTCCCACAGCCAATTGGGAAGTGAACAAATCTTTGTTATTTATTTTGTTGAATAATTTTTCATTCTCAGTCTCAAGTAGCCTCCACTTCTTATCTCCAATATTTTTACAACTCACTCATTTTTCCAGAACCACTCCATCCAATTCAGGGTCACAGGGAAGTCAGAGCCTATCCCAACAGGCAATGGGGCAGGGTACACCCAGGACAGGACGCCAGTCCATCACAGGGCACACACTCACACCAAGGGACAATTACCATAGCCAATCCACCTTTGGACAGTGGGAGGAAACCAGAGAACCTAGGGGAAGCCCACATGGAGATGGGGAGAACGTGTAAACTCCACACAGACAGATACCTGAGGTCAGGATCGAACCCAGGTCCATGGAGCTATGAGGCAGCAGCGCTAACCATTACACCACCTAATTTTACAGCTAGTAAATGAATATGAGATCAATAAAAATGTAGCACGCCTATGATTTTTAGGGCATAAGAAATAGGAATATCTATAAGAAATAAGAATAGGAGCAGGAGTAAACTATTTGGCCCATCGAGCCTGCTCCACCATTCAACAAGGTCTCCTTGGCTGATCTTCCAACTCAATTCACTTCCCTGCACCATCTCCCTCTAATTCCCTTAGTACCCAAAAATCTATCGACCTCTGCCTTGAACACATTCAATGACTGACACCCATGGCCCTTCCATCCATTTGGCCAAGCCCTCGCTCTGTGACTGGGACCCCCGTGTTCTAGATTCCCCAGTCAGGGGAAACAATTTCTTCTGGGTTTGCTTGTAGCAGTGTCCTGGAAATCAATCTTAATGTCCTGGACTTTCCCAGACAATCCCGTACAGTAGGCGCATCTGTAAAATTAGCCTTTTGGTGCTTTCTCCAAAGGAAGATTTTGTTGCTGAGCCAAAATGGATCTAACTATGCTCCTAGGAACAGCTTCTTCTAGAATGGAACTGACTGAGGCCTAAGGAGGCCTAGGGATGGGGAGAAGAGGCACGTAGGCCAGGAGAATTGTACTTAGCACTTATTGCCAATAATTATGGTCATTTGCAGATGTAGCTGGTTAATTTACTCCCTATTGATGCCTATAACAAATGTGATCCCAGCGACTTCCAACAAATCTAAATAACGAAGCATTTGATGATTGTTATAATTTGCCAATGCTTGTCTATATAGAATCATGGAATGGTTACAGCACAGAAGAAAGCCTTTCGGCCCATCATATCCATGCCAGCTCTCCACAAGAACTACTCAGCTGTTTCTACTCCCCCACCCTTCCTCCATAGCCCTGTCATTTTTTTTTTTCTCTGCAGCTGCTTATCAAATATCCTTCTGAAAGCCTCAATTGAACCTGACTCCACCACGCTGGGCATCGTGGTGACGTCACTGGACTGGTGATCCAGCAGCTCAGGGCTTTGCTCTGGGGACGTGAGTTCAAATCCCACCACAGCAGCTGGTGGGAATTTAAAGGCAATTAATAAAAGTCCAGATTTGAAAACTAGACTCAGTCACGGTGACCAAGAAACTATCATCAATTGTCATTAAAAACCCATCTGGTTCACTAATGTCCTTGAGGGAAGGAAATCTGCCCGCCCTAACCTGGTCAGGCCTACATGTGACTCCAGACCCACAGCAATGTGGTTGACTCTTAACTGCCCTCTGAAAAGGCCTAGCAAGTTGCTCAGTTCTGGGGCAATTAGGGATAGGTAATAAATGCTGGCCTGGCCAGTGAGGCCCACATTCCTTGAGAGAATAAAGGGGGAAAAAGAAGCTCTCAGGCAGACTATTCCAGATCCTAACCACTCGCTGGATAACAACATTTTTCCTCATGTCGCCTCTGCTTCCTATGCCAATCACTTTAAATTGGTGCCCCCTGGTTCTCAACCCTTCTGCTGTAAATGGAACAGTTTCTCACTGTCCGCTCTGTCCAGACCCCCGATCAAATCTCCTCTCAAACATCTCCTCTCTTCAGAGAACTCCAGCTTCTCCAAACTACCCTTGCAGCTGAAGTCCCTCATCCCTGGGACTATTCTCATAAACCTCGCCCGCACCCTCTCCTCTAATGCCCTAACGTTCTTAGGAATGATAAAAAGCAAAAAAAACTGCAGATGCTGGAAGTCCAAAACAAAAATAAAAATACCTGGAAAAACTCAGCAGGTCTGACAGCATCTGCGGAGAGGAACACAGTTAACAGTCCGTATCGGACTCGAAACGTTAACTGTGTTCCTCTCCGAAGATGCTGTCAGACCTGCTGAGTTTTTCCAGGTATTTTTATTCTTAGGAATGACTTAGGAAGCATATCAACCCCACTACGCAGGGTTTAAAATGGGCATGTACAGTGCACTAGCTTACAACATAATAATTATTACATTTGTGTTCATTCAGGGTCCCTGTAGAAGTTGTGCAAAAATTTACGTCAGCTCTTGTCCATCTGGAATGGCTCAACTGGTAAGTGACAATTTGATTGATTCCAGTACACAAGCAACATGTTTTTCCTTCCAAATTGATTTAATCAGCTAGTTAATAGCATGCGGGGTTGTGTACATTCATTTGGTGAATCTAATTTTTGTTATTTACATGGTAGAAGTTACAGAAGAGAGTCTGGAAACTTGCTCCACAGCACCACTTCCTGGCCAGTGCTTGCAACTGCGCCATCAAAGGCACCTGCTTACCGACAAGCATGCTAAACGTTTACATAGGAAGTTTCAATGTTAAACGTTGACCTGAAGGGGACAACCAAAAATTGCAGCGACAGGAACATACAATTTATTTTTTTTTAATATCAACTTTCATTTACACGGCACCTTTAAGGCAAAAGCGCTTCACAAGAGGGTAATCAGACAAAAGCTGACAATAAGCCATAGGTGGAGACACAAGGACAGGTGACCAAACATTTTGTCAAAGAGGTAGGTTTTATGCTGTGCCTTAAAGGAGGAAGGAGAGTTAGACAAACAGAGAGGTTTAAGGAGGGACTTCCAGAGTGTAGGGTCTAGAGACCTGAACCAATAGTGGAGCGTATGAGTTCTATGTGTGCTTCCAATTTCATTATAAACATATTTTTTCCTTTTTCCCCTCAGTTTCTTTCCCTAAAGCATTGACTCCGCATTGATGGGCAGCTTTACATGCACCAGTAATCTAAGGCCGTTGTTCACTTTTTATTTATATTCCTAAAGTTTTAGCACTTTGTGTTAGGTATATCTTTCATGTGTTTAATGTAGCCAATACCCTAGGAAAGTGGTATAATTGTTTCTGTGCAAGGCAAAGACTGAAACTGCACTTCTTGTGATCGCTGTCTGATTTAGGACACCTTTAGCCATGGGTGCTTTTACATGAACAGTTTGATGGGACTGCGTCTGCCAGCACAGGGTTGCAGTAGAAACTGCAATGAAACAGTAACTGTGAGTAAAATTACAATCATTAAAATTCAGAATTTAAAGTCCCCGGGTGGAATTTGAACTTCCAGGGTGGAACCTTACCAGTCCCATGGGAGGTGGGGGGGCGGGGGGGGGTCAGTAAAATGGCGGGCAAATGCGTCGGAGTGCAACTCTGCCATCTTCCGGCCACTGGGCAAATTTCCCCAAGGCGACTGGGTAGCAGGATCAGGGATGTGCCGGGTGGCAACGGGCAGCCAATGGCCGGTGATTTTGAAGAGGATTTTAAAATTTTTCCCCGGGATGCACGGGTTCCACATCAGCAGCTCGTCTGCTCAAAGGAGGTGAGAGGTCGGCAGCGAGACAATTCCGGCGGGCTGGCCTTATAATGACATGCAGATGTATTGCAATAAGCTTCCCCATGTCCGATGGGGGGGAAATGCAGCCCGCCATCAATGGCTGAGCGGACAATCGCAATCTGGTTTCACGAAGCCGTGAAACCGATTTTTGGCCTTCTCGCCATATTGTCCACTCACACTGCCGAACACAGCAGGCACAGAAAATTCTGCCCAAAGGCTCTGCTTCATGGAGATATCAGAGCACCAGTGTCCCCAAAGACTGCATCTGTCCAGGTCGGTGATAGCGGACCTGTGCGGAATGCTGGAGGAGGAGTTGAGGCTAGTGAGATGTGGTGGTCACACCTTGCCTGTGGCAGTGAAGGCACCCATGACATTCAACGTTCAACCCTCAGGCTCTTTCCAGGAATTATCTGGAGGGATATGTGTGATCACCCAGTGATCACCCAATCAGCGGCCCATCAGGTAAGTAATGGATGCCATGTATCAGAGGATAAGATATCAAGTATTGCACTGATCAGACCAATCAGGCCGAGAGGGTGAGAGGATGCAGGGCCATCTCTGGATTCCCTCAGGTTCCAGGTGATCGCATGTGGCCATAAGAGCTCCTGTAGGGCACCCAGGAACCTTCATGAACAGGAAGGGTTTCCTCTCACTGAATGTTCAGATTATCTGTGACCACCTGTAAAAGAGCCCTCCAGGTGTGTGCAAGGTTCCTGGGGAACAGCCACGACTCACTCATCCCGAGGTGCCGGGTGCCTCAGCTCTCCAGGCCTCCCAAATGCCTTTGCAGATGGATCCTGGGCTCAGTTGGTCCTGGAGTCATCGTCGGTCCCACATCTGAAATTGGACCTGCAGGAGAGACTAGAGAGACATTAATTAATTAGAGAGACATTAATGAGTAACGTTTCAACCAATTCTTGCTTGTCCTTGATCTGGACCTTCCTCTGTTTATCAAGGCCAACAGAGGTGCCATCGCTAATACTCTTCAGAAGGTTTGATGCCCACATCCATTGCCTTATGCATTGTCTATGTGCACCCACCTCACCCTCAACAACAGGCTCTCACCCAGCAACCCATCCTATTGCCATTGCTTCCTGCTCCACTGGAGTCACTGCAGCTGTGAATGGCAGACCACCTCCAGTTCTCCTTCACTCCCTGACATTGTGCGCACACTTTTCCTGCAACCACAGACTGACACAAGTGTCACTCTTGCCTCATCGGCCAGTTACGCTCGTCTGTCCGTGCCACTTTTCATGTCCTGTATCGCACAACTTGTTTGTCCTGCCAGCAGCCATTCAGCCTTGGCAATTCCTCTGACTGACCATGGGACTCCAGCGTGAGGCAACTCTGCATCTCTCACCATGGACGCCGGTCCCTGGTCATGCCCAATGCATGGGCTGGCCGCTTCGGCTCACATCCTGTGGGTGCCATTAAGGAGAGGCAGGGCTGCGGGCTTGTTATTATGAACGCTACTCACCTTTCCAGACCATACGGAGCCATCGAAATGCTTCCAGCACGGTACCCATGTTCATGTGACCATCACGCAGTTACTGACTTCCTCAGCCACCTCCGGCCATGCCTCCTTCTTGCTGGCCTCCCTCTCCCATCCATCAAGAGTAGCACCTTTCTCTGTTCCCTTGCCACCTGCAGGAGCCCCTCGAGGGAACCAATGAGCCACCTTTCTTCTGACTCCAGCCATTCCCACTCAGCCTCTCTCACTCAGCACCCCTTCCAATGCCCTCTCGGTGTGCAGCCTGCACGACTGGGACCTTCCTTTGACCTGCCAGAACCTCCTCCCACCCGCCACTCAGGATTGGCCGATTCCTCCACCTGCTGGCTGTTAATTGGCTGCAGATCAGAAACTCCCTGAGGATGTCCCGCCCACCCATCTGTGCCGACTGGATTTGAGCCTGGCGTCAGGACGTCTTCCCAATTGGGAAAATCCCGCCCTCGTTTTCTGGTGATTATGATTCCCGCCAGTAGGATTACTAACCGAGCAGCATTACCACTACAATGCCATAGTCCTTGTGAAGCCGTAAAAGGATCTTCAGCTCTATCACTCAGAAGCTGAAACTTGCTACTTCAGAGTATGATAATTCTTCTCAATGAGCTTTCCTGATGTGTTTCCTAGATACCAAAGTGCTGCAGAGGATTCTACGGCCCAGACTGCAGACAATGTCCTGGAGGTTTCCGAAACCCTTGTTCTGGCCATGGACAGGTAAGCGTTTTAGTTTGGAACCTTTCTTAATGCGAGTCATGAACCCAGTGTTATTAAATAGCTACGCCACCAAAATTGCCACATGATATTTATTATTAAAATTAAGTTTTACAGATCCCATTGCTTTTCATCTATTCATTCATGGGGTGCGGGCGTCGCTGGCTGGGCCAGCATTTATTGCCCATCCCTAATTGCCCTTGAGAAGGTGGTGGTGGTGAGCTGCCTTCTTGAGCTGCTGCAGTCCATGTGGTGTAGGTACACCCACACAGTGCTGTTAGGGAGGGAGTTCCTGGATATTGACCCAGTGACAGTGAAGGAACGGCCGATATATTTCCAAGTCAGGATGGTGAGTGGCTTGGAGGGGAACTTGCAGCTGGTGTTCCCATGTATCTGCTGCCCTTGTCCTTCTAGGTGTTACAGGTCACAGGTTTGGAAAGTGTTGTACAGCATAATGTTATGTACATGCCACAAACTAATAGAATTATATTGAATGTACAGCGTGGAAACAGGACTCTCAGCTAAAATGGTCATTGCCAATTTGATACTCCACATGAACTTCCTCTCAATTTACTCCATCTAATCCTATCGGAATATCCTTCCATTCCCTTCTCCCTCATGTGCCTATCCAACCTCCCCTTAAATGCGTCAATGCTATTTACCTCAACCACTCTTTGTAGTAACAAGTTCCACATTCTAACCACAAAATGTGACCGCTTTGTATTTTACTCACAGTGTGCAGATGGTTTGGATGGAAATGGGACTTGTCTTTGCAATGATAAATTTACGGGCTCCCAGTGTCACCTCTGCTCCGATCGAGACAAGTACGGACCAAACTGTGACCAGAGTAAGCTTGTTCCTGTACTTGAATCTCAAAGTCACACAGACCCGTTTACTTTATCCACTGAGAATTTAACGCTGTTTATTTTAACTGTACTGTAGCCTGTCGGTGTGTTCATGGGGAATGCGATAACAAGGTGACTGGCAATGGAGCCTGCAAGTTTAACTCCTGCAAGGCGGGACACAGTGGGATCTTCTGCGAGAGACAAACCGTGCCTTGCGGACCCAGTGTTCAGTTCTGTCACGCCCACGCCAACTGCGAATACAAGAACGGTGGCCTCAGGTATTCTTGCTGGAATATCAGAAAAACATCAAACAATGTGAAAGGAGTCACTTTGAGGAAATAGATAAGACTGTGCCCTCATTTGAGTTCCAATATATTCATTCGAAAGGAGGGGCATCTTCGATGATAATGAGGTCTGGAGTACTGTGTACAGCACTGGTCTTCTTATTTAAGGAAGGATGTTAATGCATTGGGAACATTTCAGGGAAGGTTAACTAAACTAATACCAGGAAAGGGCGGGTTGTCTTATGAGGAAAGGTTGGACAGGCTAGGCTTGTATCCACTGGAATTTAAAAGAGTAAGAGGAGACTTGATTGAAACATATAAGATCCTGAGGAGTCTTGACAGGGTGGATGTGGAGAGGGTGTTTCCTCTTGTGGGAGAATCCAGAACTAGAGGTCACTTTAAAAATAAGGGATCGCCCATTAAAATAGAGATGAGAAGAAATTTTTTCTCTCAGAGGGTTGTGAGTCTTTGGAACTTCCTTCCTCAAAAGGCAGTGGAAGCAGAGCCTTTGAATGTTTTCAAGGCAGAGCTAGATAGATTCTTGATAAATAAGGGGGTTAAAGGACATCTGGGGTATGCGGGAGGTTACAGTCAGATCCGCCATTATCGTATTGAATGATGGAGCAGGCTCGAAGGGCTGAGAGGCCTACTCCTGCTCCTAACTAGTATCAAGGTAAATGGGGGGTGGTAACCCTTAACTTGTGAGTTACTTACCGCAGAATTCCCAGCCTCTGACCTGTTTTTTTGAAAATAAGATTATGGGATATTTTACATTTACCTGGGAGGTTAGTCAGGGCCTCTCTGACATTGCAGCACTCCCCTAGACCGTCAGCCTTGATTTTTCTACACAAGTCATAGATTAAGACATGACCCCTTGACCTTCTGACTGAGAAGCAAGAACAAATATACCAACTGAGCCACAGCAAGAATTGGATGAGTCTTTTTTTTATTCATTCGTGGGTTGTGAGCATCACTGGCTGGGCCAGCGTTTATTGCCCGTCCCTAGTTGCCCTTGAAGGGGTGGTGGTGAGCTGCTTTCTTGAACCGCTGCAGATCACGTGGTGTAGGTACACCCACAGTGCTGTTAGGAAGGGAGTTCCAGGATTTTGACCCAGCAACAGTGAAGCAACGGCGATATATTTCCAAGTCAGGATGGTGAGTGACTTGGAGGGGAACTTCCAGGTGGTGGTGTTCCCATCTATCTGCTGCCCTTGTCCTTCTAGATGGTAGTGGTCGCGGGTTTAGAAGGTGCTGTCAAAGGTGCTTTGGTGAGTCTACTGTTGTATGTACTTCATGTACTTGTAAGTTTTTAATTCTGACTTTGTGATGGTGTGCACAATACATCATTTGACTTCATGGTAGAGTTAAATGGCTGCTGTTGTTTTGCCTCCAGCTGTGTTTGCAAGCCAAACTATGAAGGTGATGGATCTTACTGTGAAGAGGTCAATGCCTGCAGTCAGCCGGATCGAGGTGGTTGTAGTCGCAATGTGGGTAGAACTGACTGATTTTTTATACTAGTAATTGTGAATTACCTGTACTGACCGTAGGAGTTGCCAACCCTCCAGGATTGCTCTGGAATCTCCAGAGATTACCTAATCTCCTAGCTACTGCTGCAGGAGAAAAAATAGGTGCCTTTCATTTTCCTTAAAGACTTTGGTTTATTAGTGATAAAAACATTGGTCTTGCATTGGGGAGGGGGCAAGGGTGGGGGAAATGCCTGTTTGCCCAGGCAGGGTGATTGAGAGTGGCATGTCATGTGAAGAAACCTCCAGGAATATGTCAATCCAGAGTTGACAACCCTACTTGATGGGAGTATGAACATTTTCAGAAAGAATGCTAATAATATGTTGGTACTGTGGATAGTGTTTCATGGGAGACAGATGGTGCAATGGTAATGGTTAGCAATCCAGAGGCCTGGACTGATGCTCTGGGGATATGGGTTCAAATCCCACCACAGTAGCTGATGGCATTTAAATTCAATCACTAAATCTGGATTTGAAAGCTACGATGGTGACCATGAAACTATCATCAATTGTTGTAAAAACCTACCTGGTTTCCTTATCTAGGGAAGGAAGTCTGCTGTCCTTACCTAGTCTAGCCTACTTGTGACTCCAGACCCATTGACTCTCAACTGCCCTCTGAAATGGCCTAGCAAGCCACTCAATTCAAGGGCAATTAGGGATGGGCAACAAATGCTGGCCTTGCCAGTGATGCCCACATCCTATGAAGGAATTTAAAAAAAACCATTGCACCACAAGATCTCTTTGCTGAACAAATCTATAAATGCATAAATCAAGAACAAAAAGCTATGAACTGACTCTGTTTATTAATTATACGGATACTAGCAGTGACCTGAAGTACATTTCAGTGTAATTAGTAACTTTATGCAACAGTACTTCTTAAGTCATCATCCCATCCTTCACCATCCCTCATGCCATTCCATACATCACATGCATTCTCCCCCTCCCAAGCACAGCCCTTCCCATGCCATACTCACTACACACGTTGTTCCTCCCCCCCTCACCAATCCCTCCAACCTGGGTAGCTTTGTTGGGTCCCTTTACCTTCCGCTGTCCTCCACCAACACTGATCAATGCCCATCCTGTAACCCCCTACCACAAAACCCCTCCCCCACTCATGCAGTCCCACGTGCCCCCACACACACACCCATGTTCCGCCCACCAGACCAGCCCACCAGCCAATCAGAATAGCACAGGCAGACAAAAAACTGCCTATTATTATACGTAATAGTTTGTGCAGGTTCAGGGATGGGGAATCAGTACTAATAGAAATGTTGTTATTCTTTTATGGGATGTGGACATCACTGGCAAGGCCAGCATTTGTTGGCCATCCCTAATTGCCCTTGAACTGAGTGGTTTGCTAGGCCACTTCAGAGGGCACTTAAGAGTCAATGGGTCTGGAGTCACATGTAGGCCAGACCGGGTAAGGATGGCAGATTTCTTTCCCCTAAAGGACATTAGTGAACCAGATGGTTTTTCTGACAATTGATGATAGCTTCATGGTCACCATCACTGGGACTAGTTTTCAATTCCATACTTTAATTAATCACATTTGAATTCCACCAGCTACTATGGTGGGATTTGAACCCATGTCCCCAGATCATTAGCCTGGACCTCGAATGGTGTGACATTACCACTAAACCACTGACTCCTCTAAACCAGAAGCTCCAGGTTCGAGTCCCACCTCAGAGCTTGATTGTAAGGGAAGGCTCGTTGATAATGTGGCCAAACAGGTTGAGAACCAATGTGCCAATGGCTAGCGCTAAGGGCGGGAGAGATTCCAGGCCAGCCAGGTGATGGAATGGATACAGTGTGCATGTTGCCACAGCAACTCAGACTCCCTGAGTGAAGTGTAACACAGCACACCAGACTGATTGATATTAATGCAGTTTCCAAAGGGATGAGGTGCACCCCTCTATTTTAAATATGCAACTATGTCTACGTTAATGTAACTCTTTAATCTGCCCAATTCACTCACAGGCTGAATGCATTAGGACAGGAATGGGACTATACTCATGTCGGTGTCTACCTGGGTGGACAGGAGATGGCGAGGATTGTACGGAAATCAATAACTGTCTGCTGGAAAATCAAGGAGGATGCCATACCAATGCAAAATGCATCCACCTGGGGCCTGGCCAGGTAAATGAGAATGATTTCTCTCCTTCGCCAATTTCCTCCCATCTTTTGAAGCTGTCAACTCCTTCCTGTGTCATTCATGTTTCAGTTGGTCGCACCTGAGTCAGTAAGTTGTGGATTCTATCACCAATCTAGAGACGTGAGTGTAATACTGAGGGACAGAAATGGAGGTGACTGACAGCCCCCCTCAGATAGATGTGAAAGATCCCGTGTCTGAATGACAGCACCTCTACGATGCAGTTTTCACTGAGTACTGAAAGGCAGGCTCGATTCAGTGCTGGAATAGGACTTAACAACGTAAGAAAGAGGCTTAGGCCACAAAGCCTGCTCTGCCATTCAATAAGATAATGGATGACCTTCTCTTGTAATTACACGTTCCCTCCTGATACCCATATTCCAAGGTCCCCCTTCGTAACTAAAAATCTACACAACAACTTAGCATCCCCAGCTCTGGGGTAGAGAAGTCCAAAGATTCACAACCCTTTGAGTGAAGAAATTTCTCCTCACCTCAGTCCTAAATGGGCAACCTCTTATGCTGAAATTATGGTCCTTCATTCTAAACTCTTCAGCCAGAGAAAACATCCTTTTCTTCCCTATCGCCTGATTCCCTTTCTTTACGGCCCTGAGACAAGACTAGTTTTCAAAGAAGGAGTGTCTTTTAGTGTTCAATTGTTATGTGTTTGATTGTTTGAGTCTGTTTACTCTTGATGTTCACTGTGCTTGATTGGTTAAGCCTGGACGTGGAGTCAGAGGAAAGTAACCAAGGCTGCATAAAGAGTTGGAAGCCAGAGTTGGAAGCATGGAGCAGACATGTTAAAGCATTGTATGAAACTCTAGTAAATAAAGTTCCTTCACACATAGAAGTTAGTGTCATCTCTGTGTTACTCTGAGATATAAAATATAAGTCTGATCAAGTGTTGATTGGTAATTGAAGTCACCAACTGCAAAATTAATATTTTGAATAAACACTTTTTTAAAAAATTACCAGAATCAATTTTAAGCAAATTCCATTTTTATTTTGTGTGGCAACCCTTAATAACTGAATTCAACTGTAATAGATGGTAAGAACAATTATTATTGAATCTTTCACTTACTAACAGAGTGACTGTGAGTGCAGGAAGGGCTTTCGTGGTAATGGCATAGAATGCGAGCCGATAAATCCATGTTTGGAAGAAAATGGAGGGTGCCATTATCTGGTGAGTTGGTCTGATATTTGAATCTGCTGAGTTCTAGTTTCTTCAGGATGGGTAAGCACGTCAACTAGAATTCCCAGGAGCATAAATGCAATGTCGGTGTGTCCAATATACAGGCATAAAATAGACACCATAGTAACCAATTTGCCAGAATGACAGAGCACACCGTGCGTGTGTATTCAGGTAGTTTTGTCAAAGCCTTTTTTTTAAGTCCGCCCTGGCACACACCTGAAATTAATGCACAGGACCCCAGCTTTGATTATATTGAAGGTCCTGTGACCATTTCTAGGCAGTCGGGGTCTGCAACGCTCAGAATTCTGACTAGTCTTCAGGCCCTACAGCAGCCTACTCACGGGTCCTCAGAGGGAGGCTGCAGAGTAAACCGGCAGGTAAGTCTTTCTTTCAGAGAGGAGCAGGAGTTTCTCCTCCTGCCTTTACATTACTTGCAGGCCCTGCATTCATCCCTTCACATTTGACTCCCACCACCATCTGCCCAACCCCACCCCCATCTCCTAAATTTACCCCTGGGCTCTCTTAGATTTAGTCCAACGAGGCCAAATTTAAGATGGTACTCGGGCCCCTCTCCCCTGATGTCTGTGCCCAACGTGTCCACCTGTCCACCATTTCACATCCATAATCGAGCTGTATCCAAATTAGATCACCCGAAATTATATTTTTGGAGAATTTCAGATTGGATTGCAGTTTTCACTGAATCAGAGTGTTTAGTTCAAAAACAATTGGTGTTGTTCTTAAAAAAAACTGACTGTTCTTATTGAAACCTCAGTTCAGATACTGACGCAGTCACTGTCACACGTAGCAAGATTTGGATAACATTTAGGCTTGGGCTGATAAGTGGCAAGTAACATTCACAACACATAAGTGCCAGACGAATGACCATCTCCAACAAGAGAGATTCATCTCCCCTTGATATTATCATCAGTGAATTCCCCACCATCAACATCCTGAGGGTTACCATTGACCAGAGACTTAACTGGAGCAGCCATATAAATACTTGTATCCACAAGGGCAAGTCAGAGACTGGGAATTCTGTAAATTTTCAGTGGGTGTAGTTATAAGTTTTTCACCAGGATGTTGCCTGGGATAGAACATTTAAGTTATGAAGAGAGGTTGGATAGACTTGGGCTATTTTCGTTGGAGCAGAGAAGATTGAGGGGCGACCTGATCGAGGTGTACAAGATTATGAGGGGCATGGGCAGGGTGGATAGGGAGCAGCTGTTCCCCTTAGTTGAAGGGTCAGTCACGAGGGGACATAAGTTCAAGGTGAGGGACGGGAGGTTTAGGGGGGATGTGAGGGAAAACCTTCTTACCCAGAGGGTGGTGACAGTCTGGAATGCACTACCTGGGAGGGTTGCCTCCCATCCTTTAAAAAGTACCTGGATAAGCACTTGGCACGTCATAACATTCAAGGCTATGGGCCAAGTGCTGGTAAATGGGATTAGGTAGGTAGGTCAAGTGTTTCTCATGTGTCGGTGCAGACTCGATGGGCCGAAGGGCCCCTTCGGCACTGTGATTCTGTGATTCTGTAAACATTATTAGAGGGGAAATGATGCAATGTATCATGTGATTCAAACTTGGTCTCAGGTTTGTTCTGAGGAAGCTACTAACTCAGACATGTGTATCAGTTCTCCAACTGTGTAATACTGTTGCCAACTTCCCAAATCTTTGATAAATGAACTTACATATTTTTATGTTAAGCAATCTCTTATGAGTGACAGGTGCCTTGATGTTTATCTACTATAAGTAAGCACAAGGAGAAGAAACACACAACCTCTGCACCAAGTAATTCACCTCCTGACTCTCCAAAGCCTGTCCACTATCTACAAGGCACAAGTCAGGAGTGGGATGGAATACTCTCCACTTGCCTGGATGAGTGCAGCTCCAACAACACTCAAGAAGCTGGACACCATCCAGGGCAAAGCAGCCAACTTGATTGGCACCACACCCACCACCTTAAACATTCACTCCCTCCACCACTGGTGCACAGTGGCAGCAGTGTGTACCATCTACAAGATGCACTGCAGCAACTCAACCAAGGCTCCTTCAACAGCGCCTTCCAAACCTGCAACTTCTACCACTTAGAAGAACAAATGGAGCAAAGGGAAGAACACCACCACCTCCAAGTCACTCACTATCCTGACTTGAAAACATATCGCCTTCACTGTTCCTTCACTGTCGCTGGATCAAAATCCTGGAACTCCCTTCCTAACAGCACTCTGGGTGTACCTGCACCACATGAACTACAGCAGTTCAAGAAAGTGGCTCACCATCACCTTCTCAAGGGCAATTAGGGATGGACGATAAATGCTGTTCTTGCAAGTGATGCCCACATCCCAAGAATGATTTTTTAAAAAAGCAGAGAACCCTTAATAATTTTGAATACCTCTATTAAATCCTGTGTTTTGAGGAAAACAACCCAACTTTTCTCATATTGCTCATTAATTGAAGTCTTTCATTTTAGTAAATCTCCCCTATAAGGCCTTGACATCCTTCAGTGTGGTGCCCAGAATTGGACACAATACTCCAACCAAGATCCAAACAAGTGGATACATGAGTGCAGCTCCAACAACAGCAGCAGATAGATGGGAACACCTCCACCTGGAAGTTTCCCTCCAAGCCAGTCACCACCCTGACTTGGAAATATATCGCCGTTCCTTCACTGTCACTGTTTTAAAATCCTGGAACTCTGTCCCTAACAGCACTGTGGGTGTACCTACACCACGTGGAATGCAGTGGTTCAAGAAGGCAGCTCACCACCACCTTCTCAAGGGCAATTAGGGATGGGCAATAAATGCTGGCCTAACCAGCGACGCCCACATCCCATAAATGAATTTTTAAAAACGCTTTTGCCTTTGTACTCTATGCCTCTATTTATAAAACCAAGATCATGTATGGCTTTTGAGCAGCCTTCATGTGAACAGCCTTATCGACTTATGCACCAATTGGATTGATATACTATGATAGAAATAATTCATTCACGATAGATTACTTAATTATCTTGTAGCAAATACCTCTCTCTCCACTCTTTTAATGCAGGCCTAAAGCTGATGATAATTTCTATCCTGTTATCTGAAAAAAACATTAAAATCTACAGCAACCCACCCACAAAATTAAAATAAAAGGATTATAAAACGTGCATCTTTTTACTATTCATTCACTGATCAACTTCTAATATGTTTGGCAGGCAACCTGTACATATCTATCTCCAGGAACCAGGAGCTGCACCTGTCAGCGAGGATATGACGGAGATGGTGTGCTGTGCTATGGCAATGCCATAACGGTGAGCAAGCTATTCAGGCTATTGGTTTAAAAATGTTTCCCAGAGGCACTGGGCTCATTCAGTTCTTATGGTTCTACATAAAATTTACAAGACATATGACCTTGAAAGGAAAATTGCTGTACTACAGCACGAATAAGGCACTAGTGCTGGTTATAGGATTCGGGAGCTTTAGGGCAGAATGTTGCAGTTCACTCAGGGAGTCCAAGCTGGAGTGGCAATATACACATTGTTGTCCGGAGCTATGGTAGATACTCCAGCCACCAAATAGCTGACCAGGATTCACTCCCATGCTTACTACCTGCTGTTGGCATATGTTGGAAGGATTTGCAGGTTGACCATCAGCCTGCCTGGCCACATTATGAACACACCTTCCATGGCCATCAAGTCCTGGAGTGGGACTTGAACCTAGAGCTTCTAGCTCAGAATCAGGGACACTACCCACTGCACCACAAGATCACCCTTCTTCAGGCAGTTAATGACTCCTATATACCTCCAGGTGTAGGCTCAAACTTGGGGTACAAGCTATGTGAAAGTAATTGCAGGTATTCAATGGCTTTATCTCCATTATTTGCTTAAGGCTTACATTTTAGTGTCTGTCTTGTTCTGTAAGATTCTCCATTAATCTACATCACACCCTTCAGGAAGATCCAGTTTAACCTTCAGCTTATTAATTTTTCCAATGAAAACCGGTTCAGGTCCAGTTTAGAACCTTAAGTCAATGAATCGATCCTTAGAAATCTTCATTGTCTTTCCAATGAAGCTGGTGGTTGACGGTTCTCACATCTGATTGAAAAAAAAGTTCAATAGAAGATTAAATACAATCCTGCTTCAGTGCCCTCAGTAAAGGGTGATCATAAAGCAAGCAAAGTGGTATGACTGAATTGTAGAATCATTAGAACAGTTACAGCACAGGAGGAGGCCATTTGGTCTGTCATATCCATGCCAGCTCTCTGCAAAAGCCACTCAGCTAGTCTCATTCTGCCACCTTTTCACTGTAGTCCTGCAAATTTTTTCTTTTCAGAGAATAATTCAATTCTCTTTTGAACAAAGCTGTTGATTCCGTCTCCACCGCACACTCAGGTAGTGCGCTCCAGATTCTAACCACTTGTTGCGGAAAAGCAAGTTTTCCCTCAGGTCACCTTCGGTTCTTTTGCCAATCACATGAAATCAATGTTGTCTAGTTTTCGATCCTTCTGTCGATGGGAGCAGTTTCTCCCTCTCTACTCTATCCAGGCCCCTCATGATTTTGAACACCTCTGTCAAATCTCAACCTTCTCGTCTCAGGAGAACAGCACCAACTTCTCCAACTTATCCACATAACTGAAGCCCCTTCACCCGGGTAACCATTCTTGTGAATCTTTTCTGCCCCTTCTCTAAAGCTTTCACATCCTTCCCAAAGTGTGGTGCCCAGAAGTGGATACAATGCTCTAGCTGAGGCTGAACTGGTGTAGCCAGGGTCATTGGTGTTTGGAATTCTCTTCCCGACTGAGCAGTGGAGGCTGAGTCATTGAACATGTTAAAGGCTGAGTTAGACAGATTTTTTTAATGGACAAGGGAGTCAAGGGTTCTGGGGGACAGACAGAAGAGTGGAGTTAAGGCCAAAGTCAGATCAGCCAAGATGTTATTGAATGGCAGAGCAGGCTCAGGGGGCCATATAGACTACTCCAACTCCTATTTCTTAGGTTCTTACAAAAATGCACCATAACTTCTTTGCTTTTGTACTTTATGCCTCTATTTATAAAGCCTAGGATCCCGAATGCCTTATTAACCCCCTCCTCAATTTGCCCCACCATCTTCAATGATTTGTGCACGTATAGCCACAGATCCCTCTGCCCCTTTACCCACTTTAAAATCGTATCCTTTATTTCATATTGCCTCTCCTCATTCTTCCTACCAGGAATGATATGTGAGTGTACTTAATTTACAGTATGCACGGATGCCTGATATAATTACCAAGAGATAGGAGCAGGAATAGGCCATATGGTTCCTCGAGCCTGCCCCACCATTCGATAAGACCATGGCTGATCTTCTGCCTCAACTCTACTCTCCTGCTCTATCCCCATATCTCTTGGCTCCCCTATAGTACCCACAAATCCAACAATCTCTGTCTTGAATATACTCAACGATGGAGCACCCACTGCCCTCTCAAGTAGAAAATTTCAAAGATCACGATCCCCTGAGTGAAGAAATCTCTTCCCATCTCAGTCATAAATGACCACCCCCTTATCCTGAGCCTGTGACCACTAGCTCAGGACTCTGCAGCCAGCAGGGGGAAACGGTCTCTCAGCATCTACACTGTCAAGCCCGCTAAGAATTTTATACTAGACATTCTTTACATAGAAACATAGAAACTAGGAGCAGGAGTAGGCCATTCAGCCCTTCGAGCCTGCTCCGCCATTCATTATGATCATGGTTGATCATCCAACTCAATAGCCTGCTCCCGCTTTCTCCCCATATCCTTTGATCCCTTTCGCCCCAAGAGCTATATCTAACTCCTTCTTGAAAACATATAATGTTTTGGATGCACTGCATACAGAAAATCCAATTTTCCTCTTAGTCTATTAATAATGCTTTAGGTACAAATTTTAGGGGATCTGTAGCGGTAGAAATGTTTATCAGCAGGCACGACACTGTGTCACAGCTTGGGGATGCCCAAATAAGGAGGGCATGCCATAAATAGCAATTTAAATATATTACAATTGCAATACAAGTGTCTGTCATTGTAAGTAAGTAATGAGAATGACTTGTGATGTGTATGAACCTAATTTCTCTTCCCTTTCTAGGCTCTATCCTTCATTCCAGAGGCAGTGGAATTTCTCAAGTGGGTGAATGTAAGTACTGCTGTCTAAACAAGACTGTTCTCCTTCCTGAAAAATTAACAAAATGAAGTAGAGTTAATTTATTCTTTCATGGGATGTAGACATCACTGGCAAGGCCAGCATTTGTTGCCTGTCCCTAATCGCCCTTGAACTGAGTGGCTTGCTAGGCCAGTTCAGAGGCCAGTCTGAAGTCACATGTAGGCCAGACCAGGGAAGGAGATCAGTGAACCAGATGGGTTTTTACAGCAATAGTTTCATGGTCACCATTACTAAGAGTAGCTTTTAATTCCTAACTTCATCAATTGAATTAAATTCCACCAGCTGCCGTGGTGGGATTTGAACCCAGAGGATCAACCAAGACCTTGGGCTTAACTAGTCCAGTGACAATACCACTACATCAACATCTATTTGTACCACATTGACATAGGGGGCTGGCATTTGGCAAAGTTGGTAGCACATTTGACTCTGTATTTAAAAGGTTATTAGTTTAAGTCCCATTCCAGAGACTTCATTACATTCTCTAGGCTGATGTGCCTAGAGGTGATACTGAGGGAGCACAGAAGTGTCAGAGCTGCTGTCCTTTCAATGAGATATTAAACCAAATCCCGAATTTCTCTCTCAGACAGATGTAAAAGATCATGCAGCTCTATTTTGAAGGGAAAAAGGAGTGTTCTTCCTCGTGGCCTGGCCAATGTTTATCTCCTGACCAACATAAAACAGATGACCTGGTCATTCTTTCTGTTTAATGGACCATGCTTTGCACAAATTGGTTCCCGCATTCCAACAATAACTATTCTTTAAAGTACTTAATTGGTTGTAAAGGGCTTTTGGTTGTGTTATGATCCCAGCTGATATTACAATTGTACAAGCCTGATCCCAGAATGGAACTCAGCTTGATAGATCCTGATTTCTATTTGTTTGTTTAGATATGTGGAGAGTGGCTACTGAACAGAGTCACAGGAGTCAGCTGATGAACTTTTAACAAAAGAATAAAACATTTATTAAACAAGAAAAGATGAGCTATTTTACAATATTCTTTCACCCACAACTATACCTTTACAAATATATGCAGATTTGTAAGGATAACACAAGTTACAGAAGCTGTTTTATACTCTAATGTTAACAGTAAATACACAATCCAAGTAAACCATTGGTAACCTAACACACCACACTCTGAAACCAATTGACAGATGCCACCTCAAACAGATGCTATGGATCTCTCCTCAACACCCACCCCACCCCCCACACTGTGAATCAACCAGTCTCACTGAACTCCTTTATTTATTGCCCATCCCTAGTTGACCTTGAGAAGGTGGTGGTGAGCTGCCTTCTTGAATCACTGCAGTCCATGTGGTGTAGGTACACCCACAGTGCTGTTAGGAAGGGAGTTCCAGGATTTTGACCCAGTGACAGTGAAGGAACAGCGATATATTTCCAAGCCAGGATGGTGAGTTACTTGGAGGGGAACCTCCAGGTAGTGGTGTTCCCATCCATCTGCTGCCCTTGTCCTTCTAGATGGTAGTGGTCGTGGGTTTGGAAGGTGCTGTCTAAGGAGCCTTGGTGAGTTTCTGCAGTACATCTTGTAGATGGTACAGACTGCTGCTATTGTGCGTCGCTGGTGGAGGGAGTGAATGTTTGTGGATGTGGTGCCAACCAAGCAGGCTATTTTGTCTTGGATGGTGTCAAGCTTCTTTAGGGTTGTGGGAGCTGCACTCATCCAGGCAAGTGGGGAGTATTCCATCACACTCCTGACTTGTGTCTTGTAGATGGTGGACAGGCTTTGGGTGTCAGGAGGTGAGTTACTCGTCGCAGGATTCCTAACCTCTGACCTGCTCTTGTAGCCACAGTATTTATATGGCAAGCCCAGTTCATTTTTTGGTCAATGGTAACCCCGCAGGATGTTGATAGTGGGGGATTCAGTGATGGTAATGTCATTGAACATCAAGGGGTGATGGTTAGATTCTCTCTTGTTGGAGATGGTCATTGCATGGCACTTGTGTGGCGTGAATGTTACTTTCCACTTGTCAGCCCAAACCTGGATATTGTCCTGGTCTTGCTGCATTTGAACATGGACTGCTTCAGCACCTGAGGAGTCGCGAATGGTGCTGAATATTGTGCAGTCATCAGTGAACATCCCTACTTGAGACATGTACAGTGTTGAATTTTGTGATACTAAATCCCCACCATACCCAAGCCCCCAACACCCACCCCCTCACACACCTGCCCTACCCCTCACCTCACCCCTCTCACCTCAACCCCCACCCACACACCCTCACGTCAGCCTGCGACACATCACCACCCCCTCACCTCATCATCCCCCCACCCACACATACTCCCACCACCTCTCCCGGGCCCTGCCCTCCACATCTGACACACAGTAGCAGCAGTGTGTACCAGCTACAAGATGCACTGCAGGAACTCACCAAGGCTCCTTCAACAGCATCTTCCAAACCTGCGACCTCTACCACCTAGAAGGACAAAGGCAGCAGGAGTATGGGAACACAACCACCTGCAAGTTCCCCTCCAAGTCACTCACCATCCTGACTTGGAAATATTTCGCCATTCCTTCACTGTCATTGGGTCAAAATCCTGGAACTCCCTTTCTAACAGCACT
This sequence comes from Cetorhinus maximus, assembly GCF_964194155.1. Classification (NCBI taxonomy): domain Eukaryota; kingdom Metazoa; phylum Chordata; class Chondrichthyes; order Lamniformes; family Cetorhinidae; genus Cetorhinus; species Cetorhinus maximus. The sequence continues at coordinate 10,705,057 of NC_135900.1, forward strand.
GTGGGTGTACCTACACTATATGGAAAGCAGGTTCAAGATGGCAGCTCACAACCATCTTCTCAAGGGCAGTTAGGGATGGGTAACAAATGCCAGTGATGCCCACACCCCGTGAATGAATAAAGTGAAACGAACCATCTGCATTAGGGACCCACCCCATAGGTGCAGCGATTTCTATGAGGAGTGAAAAAAGACAGAACTCTTGAGACCTGCATTTCACAATGAAGGTTCCCTAAATCGGTCCCTGGGTTGAGAAGATTGTCCTATAATGAGAGGCTGAGTAAATTGGGCCTATATTCTCTGGAGTTTAGAAGAATGGGAGACGACCACATTGAAGCAGACAAGATGCTGAAGAAGCTAGACAGGGTGGACACTGACAGATTGTTTGCGTGTTTCCAGTGATAGGGGAATCTAAAACACGGGGCCACAGTCTCAGGATAAGGGGCCCATCATTTAGGACTGAGATGAGGAGAAATTACTTCACTCAAAGGGCTGTGAATCTTTGGAATACTGTACCCCTAAAGGTTGTGGATGCTCCATTGTTGAATATATTTAAGGCAGGGATAGACAGATTTTTGATCTTTCAGGGAATCAAGGCATATGGGGGGGCAGGCAGGAAAGCGGAGCTGAAGCCTAAAATCAGCCATGACCATATTGAACGACAGAGCAGGCTCGATGGGTCATATGGTCTCCTCCTACTCCTGTTTCTGGTATTCTTGTGTATTCTTCCGTCCTTTGTGGATCCAACTCCGTGAAACCTATCCATCCTGGAATTTTCAGTTTAGTGTCTATTATTATTATTAATAAACAAACATATAAAAATGACGTGCAGGAAAAGACGAGTTGACCCATCACGTCTAGCCCAACGTTCATGATGCTCGGAGCGTTATGACTAGACATTCCCTGTCCACAATGAAACCCGCCTACCAATCCCTCCCCTTCCCCTTCCCCACTCGCTCAGCCGTGTAATAACCTGAGAGGAGAAGCAAAGGGGGGGGAAGGTCCTCTTTGACATCCTTAGGCAATTGAAAATTCTTTTAATCTAAAATTTTTCATTCTCTTTCTTTTCAGGGTGCTTCTCAAAACCGACTGCTTTCAGAAACCGCCAATATCACACTTCTCGTGCCCTCACAGAAGGCCATTGATGACCTGAATAGTGACAAACGAGCGTTTTGGCTCAAAGCAGAGCAATTTCCAAGCCTAGTGAAGTGAGTGAATTATCTTTATGGCTTGGACTGCCAATGGGTTTGGGAGCAGTTCACTGAACCTCGCATCTAATGTGCCGTTAACCATAAGGTTAATGCTTTAATATGTTCATTCGCAAAGGCAATCATCTCACTGAGCACACAGATTTCTGCATTTAGTACATATGCAAGTTCACCACAACAAGTACTTGCATTTAAATAGCGCCTTTAACATAGTAAAACATCCCAAGCAGCTTTATGGGAGCATTATCAAATAACGTTCGACACTGAGCCCCATAAGGAGATATTAGGTCAGATGACCAAAAGCTTAGTCAAAGAGGTAGGTTTTAAGGAGTGTCATAAAGGAGGAAAGAGGCTCAGGCAGGTTTAGGGAGAGAATTCCAGGGCTTCAAGGGTAGGTAGGTGATGGCACATCCACAAGTGATTAAAACCAGTGACGTGTGAGAGACCAAAACCAGCGGAGAACAGAGATCTCGAAAGGCTGGAGAAGGTTATAGGGAAAGGGAAGGGGGGTGAGGTCTTAGAAGGGTTTGAAAACAAATGGGAGAATTTTAAAATTGAAGCACCTTCACAAAAATTGGAAGATACCCCTGTCTCTGCATTTTACACTGGACTTGTTAGAGGGCATGGAGTCACTGTAGGCCAGGGGGCATGGGCATGATGGATGAACAGGGTTTAATGAAGATGTAGGCGGCAGAGTTTTCAATGGAGGTTGTGGAGGGTGAAGGTCATTGGGGCGGCAATGAAGTCATTGGCAAAATGAGCCTCGAGGTGATGTGACGTGGACAAGAGTTTCAGCACCAGAAACAATTCCTGATGATTTCTTGGTCTGGGTGTGAAAATGGCTGCAGATAATAAATCACACAGCACGCAGCATGGACCCACGCCCACAATCACTTGCTATCGGTCATTAATGTTGAGGCTCCCATGCCCAGAGAGTCGGCCCTTTCAGTGTATTCTCCTGAACGGAAAGAATGTTAGCATGAGCAGAGGTTACGATTTTCCTTATCATTGTTTCTTTTTATTACACATTGGGTCAAGCGTTAGCTGTGGCTCAGCTGGTAGCATTCTCACCTCTACATCCCAAGGTTCTGGGTTCAAGTCCCACGCCAGAGCTTAAGTGTAAGAAACAAGGTTGACACTCCAGTGTCATACTCAAAGAGTGCTGCAATGTTGGAGGTGCTATTTTTCAGGTGAGATGTTAAACCGAGGCCCCATCTTCCTGTTTGGGCGGATGCAAAAGATTCCATGGCACTATTTCGAAGAAGAACCAGAGAGTTCTCCCTGGTGCCCCGGCCAATATTTATCCCTCAAAACACTGCAAAAACAGGTTAAATGGTCATTATTACATTGTTATTTGTGGGAGCTTGCTGTGCACAAATTGGCTGCTGCATTTCCTACATTACAACAATGACTACTCTTGATTGGCTGTAAAGCCCTTTGAGAGATGTCTGGTGGTCGTGAAAAGTGTTATATAAATGCGGGTCTTCTTTATAAAGTGGTAACTTCAATGTATTATAATTGATTTAAGTTGCCACAGATTTTATTTACCTGTATTAATTTATACGGCTCCTTACGTACATTTTATCACTTTGAATTTTTTTCTCTCCTAGACATCATGTGTTACAGGGAGTGTACAGCCTTACAGATCTTCTAAATTGTTCATCTAATTCACTGGTAACAATCAATTCAGGCGACCATTTATCCCTCACAAAAATTAATGAGGTATTTATTCTTCTATGGAAAATAAATCAGCTGCATGTTCTTAATTTCACATAAATATAAATTTATATTGCCGCTGAAGGTCAGTCCGATTTATAATTCCACTAATCTTCTAATGCCACCACATGGGCTGCAGGGTTTCAAGAAGGCAGCTCACTTCACCTTTGCAATTGCAATTAGTGATGGACAATTGCTGGCCTTGCCAGTGATGCACTCATGCCAAGAACAGATAACTTTTTAAAAAAGCTTTCTTAATAGAAAGCATTAATTCTTTACTAATGGGCACGAGAGCAAAAGTCATCCTGACGCAACATCCTGAGTCACTGGGTTTTCATTTGACAATTCTTGTTCAGTCTTCAACAGGTAAACAAAGTGTTGAATAGAAGCAGAGTGCCACGGTAGAGTGCCATGTTAGGGTGCCAGGGCAGAGTGTCACGTTAGGGTGCCACAGTAGAGTGCCATGGCAGAGTACCACTGCGGAATGTCACTGTAGAGTGCTACAGCAGAGTGCCATGTCAGGTTGCCAGGGCAGGTTGACATGTCTGGTTGCCAGGGCAGATTGACATGTCTGGTTGCCAGGGCAGTTAGATGTATCTGGTTGCCAGGGCAGATTAACATGTCAAGTTGCCAGGGCAGATTAACATGTCAGGTTGCCAGGGCAGATTAACATGTCAGGTTGCCAGGGCAGATTAACATGTCAGGTTGCCAGGGCAGAGTGCCATGTCTGGTTGCCAGGGCAGATTAACATGTCTGGTTGCCAGGGCAGATTAACATGTCTGGTTGCCAGGGCAGATTAACATGTCAGGTTGCCAGGGCAGATTAACATGTCAGGTTGCCAGGGCAGATTAACATGTCTGGTTGCCAGGGCAGAGTGCCATGTCAGGTTGTCACGTATTCCATCTGGGTTCAGCCTGTGTCCTTAAGAAATTGACAGGTCCAGGATGACCAGCTGCTCCATCAGGCCTATCGCATGGCTCACAATGTATCGTAACTAAAGACATCCCCCATCAACCTGCTATCAGCTCAGATGAGATATTAAACCAAGGCCCTGTCTACACTCGCAAGTGGACATTAGCCACTACTTTGAAGAACAACAGTGGAGTTCTCCCTGGTGTCCTGGCCAATATTTATCCCACAACCGAAATCACTAAAAAAGATTATCTGGCCATTATCACATTGCTGTTTGTGGGAGCTTGCTGTGCACAAATTGGCTGCTGCGTTTCCTACATTACAACAGTGACTACACCTCAAAAGTATTTAATTGGCTGTGAAACACTTTGGGGAATCTTGAGGCTGTGAACATGTAGTAACTAGATGTATTGCCCCTCCCTCCTGTCAATCACTTATCATGTGATGCTTCGACCAATAAGCTTTTAGTGCGGGTAATCCTGTCGGTGGGGTTTCTGACGGAGAGATCGCGTCTGGCGTGCAAGCACCACTACATGTCTCCTTAATAAAGCTTAGCCTTTTCTTCACGAAAACTGCTGCTCCATCAAATCATTCCATTTGGCGACGAGGATATAGCCGACTTCTCCTGCGTACTTCACCCTGGTCGATGTGAGTGAAACGAAGTTGAACAATACTTATCAGTCACGCCGCTGTTTGGAAGACTCACTCCATACAATGCTAACATTGAAGATTGGAGTCAAGATCCTCAGGCTTTACTTCATTACGAACTAAATTATCACTGAAGGAAAACCTAAAGCTATCCTACTGAGTGTGTGTGTGTGGAAGCAAGACATATAACCTGATTCAAAACCTGACTGCCCCGAAGTTCTAAGTTAGTGGAGCTTCTGAAATCGCATTTTCAACCCAACCCAAGCCGTCTGTAATCATGCAGCGCTTCAAGTTTAATTCATGCCCGGGAGTGCCCATTGCTACCTTTGTGGCGAACCTGAAACAGTTAACTAAATACTGTGAGTTTGGGGGTGCCTTGAGTGATATGCTGCTGGACAGACTCGTATGCGGAGTCAAGGATGATACCATTGAGCGCCGCTCGCTAGCCGAATCCGACGTTGATTTCAAGCGCGCCCTGGAATTTTCTCTCGCTGTGGGAAGTGTTACGAAAAGACCCACAGGCTTTGCAGCACGTGGATAATGGCACCATACTCCATGCTGGGCGGGATCTTGTCACGGAGCGTGGCGTGAGAAGCAGAACAGCAGAATTTAAACGCGATTATGCGTCCACTACACAAAGAGTTAGGAAACCTAGTTGTAACACGTCAGCTAATAAGGTAGGCGATTGCTACAGATGTGGAGGAAATCACAGAGCAGACGTCTGTAGATTCAAAGAGGCAGAATGTGCAATCATTGCCACAGGAAAGGACACCTGGTTAGGCAGTGCAGAACAAAGGATAGGCAAACAGCAAAACAACAAACAATTCTAATTGAGTTAACTGATACAGCAAAGGTTGAGGTTGCTACTCCTGATGTATACTCTCTGTATCATGTGACTGCTGTTAAACCTGAGCCCATTACAGCGACAGTGCAAGTGAATGGTAGCAACCACAGATGGAGGTGGATATCAGTACTTTAACTACTGTTACACGTTCAAGTACCTCAGTGAAGAGAGTCAGCCACTGACATTGGAGTGGACATCCGCCAAGCTGAGAACTTACACTGGGGAATCCATTCAGGTCAAAGGCATTGCTGTTGTCCCAGTCTGATACAAACAACAGGCAGCCCAACTGCCTGTGATCATCATAAAGGGGGAGGGGCCCAGCCTTTTGGGTCGAGATTGGCTGCAGAAAATAAAACTTGACTGGTCAGGAACATTCCATTTTGAAGTCCGATGGAATTCCAGAGCTCTTGAAGAAATACAACACTGTTTTTCAAGACCAATTGGGAAAGCTGAAGGGCGTGCAAGCTGAAATGCACATCGATCCCCAGGCAACACCACACCTCATCAAGGCCCAGACCAGTGCCTTCCTCACTAAAAGAAAAAGTGGAAGCAGAGTTGTGCAGGTTGGAAAACCTGGGAATAATTCAACTTGTCTAGTTTTCTAAGTGGGCCGTCAAGCCAGATCAGACTATACGCATATGCGGTGACTACAAACTGACAGTCAACAAAGCATCAAAGTTAGACAAATGCCCCATTCTCAGAATCGATGACCTGTACACAAAACTAGACATGAGTCATGCCCATCAACAATTGGAATTGGATAGCACGTCAAGAGAATACATGACAATTAATACTCTTAAAGGCCTATACCAGCACACCCAATTACCTTTTGGAGTTTCATCACCATGTGCTATATTTCAATGAACCATGGAGAGTCCCCTGCAGGGACTTCCACGTGTGGTCATATACTTGGATGATGTTCTCAACACTGGATTGACCGAAGCTGAACATTTAGCCAATCTTCAGGAAGTGCTGAGAAGGTTTTTGGAAGCAGGTGTGCGTTTGAAGCAAGAAAATGCACATTTCAAACATTGGGGGTAACCTCAGATAAAGGCAAAATACTGCGGATGCTGGAAATCTGAAACAAAAACAAAAAATACTGGAAATTCTTAATAGAATAAATAGGAAGAAATTGTTTGCTTGGCAGGAGGGTTGTTAACCAAAGGACACAGAATTAAGGTGAAGACCCAGAGCAAGATGAGGAGATATGTTTTACACGTTGAGTTGTTCTGATCTGGAATGCACTGCTTGAATAGCAGTGGAAGCAGATTCAATAGTAACTTTCAGAAGGGAGTTAGATAAATACTTGAAGGGGAGGATCAGCAGGACAATTGGGAGAGAGCATGGGGGAGTGGGATGAATTGGACAGCTCTTTCAAAGAGCCAGTACAGGAATGATGGGCTGAATGGGCTTCCTTCTGTGAAGTATCATTCTATGAATGAGCGCTGCGATGATGTTTCAGTCCTGTGCCCCAATCATTTCCTGATCTCAGCCACGTGCAGGGTTCAAGCGTTCCTTATTTTTTTTCATTTGTTCATGAGGTGTGGCCATCGCTGGTAAGGCCAACAATTATTGCCCAACCCTAATTGCCCTTGGTGGTGGGCAGAAGGAAGGAAACTTGAAGGGGAAGTAATTCCTGAGACACACATATTCACCTGACAGACGTGCAAGAGCCCTGGGGGAGGGTAAGATATGGCATGGTATAGGAGAATGTTGGTGAGAGAATGTGCGGGGGATAAGTAACACGGGAGCCGTCCAACATCCTGTGATTCAGCCTTCGGACTGCAAATGTGTTTCTTGAATAAACTAGTATTATTATTATTTAACTAAAATGTTGCTCTTTTTATACCAATTCTAACAAATGTTTTGTTTTTCTAGAGCCCTATCATTGAAGGTGCTAACATTCTCACTGCTGATATTGCTTTTACAAATGGGATTATGCACATTATTGACAGGGTAAGGTCAATCTTCTGAGTGCAACTTGTGTTTCAGGCCTTACACAGCCAGAACTCCCCAATTGTAGTTAAAGAGAAATGTCGTGTGTTGTGATAAGATCATTTGGGGGAGAATAGCTAGGGCCTCCCTCGGCCCTTATATGGGCAGAAGACAGGGGACAGAGGTGCCAATTTTGCAACTCTATGCCCTGGACCCCCAACAGTACCTGAAATACGTCCACCCCCCCATATCGGCCCAGTCAATTTTTCAGGCACCCCTGGTGGCTACCTACAACAGGTCTTAAGCCCCTTGCGTTAGATAATGAGGGCGCCCAGCAGCTGTTTTAACACCCCTCTGCCATTGGGCTGCCTCAAGCAAAGAGGGCCCGGGGCCTGTTCTGCTCAGGATTTCCTGCTGTGGCTGTTGCCCAGCAAGTGGCCGGCACAAAATATAGTTAAGTAAAAGATGTTTGCTTCAATGGCTCGACGTGGAGTCAGGGCTGCATTCAAATGACGCCTGATGCCCAATTTAGTGCGAGACTTGGTCTCCTGATTCAAACACACGTTGCCTTGTGCGGCCTTCGATATGCGTGTGAAAACAGACTCTCACTAATGCCTACCCCTTCAAATACTCTGCCATATTAAACTTGTTTGTTTTCTTTCCCCAATGCTAGGGCTCCTTACCCTGGCCATATTTATTACCATATCCATTAAGTCCTTCGAAATCTCTCCCTCGAAAGGTGGTGGAAGCAGAGCCTTTGAATGTTTTTAAGGCAGAGGTAGATAGATCCTCGATTAACAAGGGGGTGAAAGGTTATCGGGGGTAGGCAGAGATGTGGGGTTGAAGCTACGTTCAGATCAGCCACTTCTTGTTTAATGGCGGAGCAGGCTCGAGGGGCCGAGTGGCCTACGGTGTTCCTAATTCGCATGTTCGTATGTAAGTAAAAATTTCCGCCTTTATCCGCACTGTAATAGTTGATTTTGGAACATTAACACGTGATGCTTTTCCATAACTAGTCAATGGATGATGCATTTATACCACCAATTGTTGTGTTGTAGGTTCTAATACCTGATCCGCTTATGAGTGATGTGTCGGTCAACCTACTGTCTACGCTAAATCAGATGCCAGAGTATTCCCGGTTTAGAAATTTTGTCATTGTAAGTTCTGCAGATATGATTCCAGTTGATCACTAAGTGCTGCTATTTAATGCTTGCCTATTAACAAGTTGAAAAGGCTGTGTCACTAAAGCTTATGTCTATATGTTACAGCAACAGAACTTGACGGCACAGATTGAAAGTGTCAGGACCTATACTGTCTATACCCCAAATAATGACGCCATTGAGAAGTACCTCAAGGAGAAAGCCGTTGACGTTTTGGTATGTTCGTGACTTCAAATCTCCCTGGGGAACGTTGGGAAGTTGAATTCCATAAATTTAGAAAGTTGTGAGTTGGAACCAGGATTTATTTATTCATTCAGGGGATGTGGGCGTCACCGTCTAGCGAAGGGAAGATGTTATATTTCCACGTCAGGATGTTGTGTGCCTTGCTGCAGTTCCAATGTGTCTGCTGCTCTGGTCCTTCTAGATTGTAGAGAACGTGAGTTTAGAAGGTGTTGTCAAAAGTGACTTGGTGTGTTGCTACAGTGCATCTTGTATATAGTAGCCACTGTGTGTCAGTATGGAGGGAGTGAATTTGGGGGTGCCGATCAAGCGGGCTGCTTTTTTCTGGATGATGTTGAACTTCTTGTTGGAGCCGCACTCACCTAGGTAAGTGGAGACTACTCCAGCACACTCCCGACTTGTGCCTTGTAGATGGTGGACAGGCTTTGGGGAGTCAGGAGGTGAGTTACACGCCTCTGAGTTCCCAGTCTCTGACCTGCTCTTGTAGCCACTGCATTTATATAGCTGCTCCATTTCCATTCTAGTCAATGGTAATTGCCAGGATGTTGATAGTGGGAGATTCAGCGATGATAATGCCATTGAATGTCAAGGGGTGATGGTTAGATTCTTTCTTGGTGGAGACAGCCATTGCCTGGCACCTGTGTGGTGCGAATATTACTTGCCATTTGTCAGTCCAAGTCTGAATATTGTCCAAGTTTTTCTGCATTTGGACATGGTCTGCTTCAGTATCTGGGGAGGCACGAATGGAGCTGAACATTGTGCAATCATCAGCGAACATCCCCACTTCTGACCTTATGATGGAGGGAAGTTCATTGATGAAGCAGCTGAAGATGTTTGGGCCTAGGACACTACCCTGAGGAACTCCTGCAGTGATATCCTGGAGCTGAGATGACTGACCTCCAACAACCACAACCATCTTCCTTTGTGCTAGGTATGACTCCAACCAGTGGCGAGTTTTCCCCCTGATTCCCATTGACTCCAGTTTTGCTAGGACTCCTTGATGCCACACTCGGACAAATGTTGCCTTGATGTCAAGGGCAGTCACTCTCACCTCACCTCTGGAGTTGGGCTCTTTTGTCCATGTTTGGACCAAGGCTGTAATGGGTCAGGAGCTAGGTGGCCCTGGCAGAACCCAAAATAAGCATCAGTGAGCAGGTTATTGCTGTGTAAGTGTTGCACTGTCAGTGAAACTTTCCACCACTTTACTGGTGATCGATAGTAGACTGATGGGGCAGTAATTGGCCAGGTTGGATTTGTCCTGCTTTTTGTGTACAGGACATACCTGGGAAATTTTCCACATAGCCGGGTAGATGCCAGTGTTGTAGCTGTACTGGAACAGCTTGGCTAGGCGTATGGCAAGTTCTGGAGCACAAGTCTTCAGTACTATTGCAGGAATGTTGTCAGGGCCCATAGCCTTTGCACTGTCCAATGCCTTCAGCCATTTCTTGATATCATGTGGAGTGAATTGGCTGAAGATTGGCATCTGTGAATCTGGTTACAAATGTTTCAGTCTTTTCTTTTACACTAAAGTACTGGGCTCCCCCATCTTTGAGGATGGGAATATTTGTGGAGGCTCCTCCTCCCTAGCTACCTTTTTTTCATTCTTTCCTGTAACGTGAGTGTCACTGACAAGGCCAGCATTTATTGCTCATCCCTAATTGCCCTTAAGAAGGTGGTGGTGAGCTGCCTTCTTGAACCGCTGCAGTCCATGTGGTGTAGGTACACCCACAGTGCTGTTAGGAAGGGGGTTCCAGGATTTTGACCCAGCGACATGAAGGAACAGGGATATACTTCCAAGTCAGGATGGTGAGTGGCTTGGAGGGGAACTTGCAGGTGATGGTGTTCACCTGCATCAGCTGCCTTGTACTTCTAGGTGGTAGAGGTCATGGGTTTGGAAGGTGCTGTCGAAGGAGTTGGCGAGTTGCTGATAATTTGTGTTGTAATTATGCCTTTAAGGGATTGCAGCATGACATCGCTAGAAAGGAAGTGTGTTATGCAATCCAGTTTTAATTTCACTTTTGGCTTTAAGCAGAGCACACACAGTCAGCTCTGTTGCTGTTTTCAAGCTTTGTACCTTTGTATAAATGTTGTCATGAGCCTAGACTCAATAAATGAACCCACAACGTGATTACGCAATGCCTTATGAGCAACTGGGGCCTTAGATCATTATTTAAAACACAACAGTCCCCATGAGAACATTAATATACGTTTTCATCTTACTTTTTGAACTAAATCAATGGCTTATTTTATAAAGAATGTGTATCTTTTCTTTCCCTCCAGGATGAGGACCTTATAAGATACCATGTCATTTTGGATCAAAAGCTAATGGAAAGTGATATGCGCAATGGGATGCACCGGGAGACAATGCTAGGATTTTCCTTTCAAGTTGGCTTCTTCCACAGGAATGGCCAGGTATATGGACGTACTGTAATTCTTCCATCCCGTTTAACATGTGGTCTACACCTGGCAGACAGGAAAGGTCAAGTTTGAGGTGTTTAAGGCATGAATAAGGATTTCAATAGCAACAGGGGTGGGGGTGGTCAATGGTCAAAATACTGTCCATTAAGAAATAGCCCAGCCGGCCCATCTAGCTTGACCCATGCAGTCATGATGTCTCTGCATTAAGAATCAAACACTTCCCACTCAACTAGAGCCATGAAAACTCCAGGGCGAGGTGAGGGGGGCAAAAAAACAGAGAAATTCAGATCAGTTAAGGGGAAAGAAATGTAGGAAATTCCTTACTGAGTCCTTTAGGCCATTGAAACGAGTCCAGGAAACCACAATGGTCCTGACTCCAGAAGGTGATCTTTACCTTAGACAAAAACAGGTCCCTCATAAAGATTTACAATGAATCAGTGCTGCCTGCACAGACCAACAACCTGTTATACAGGTCCACCGGGAAAAGAAGAATCACATAACATCCACCCCAGTCAGACCTTTAAATACTGAGGACTTGAAGGTGGAAAGTGGGAGCCATGCTGGGGGTACACTGTGGTCGGACGGGAGACAGCGACTGACCTGGTGATTTTGTTTTGAGCAACCACACCAGCAACCAGTTTGCTTAACATCTGTCCTAGGGAAAAGGTTAGAAGCTGTTATTAAAGATGTTAGAGCAGGGCACTTGGAAAAATTCAAGGTAAACAGAGTCAACAGAGCGGTTTTGTGAAAAGGAAATCATGTTTGACCAATTTATTGGAGCTCTTCGAAGAAGTAACATGTGCCGTGGATAGAGGGGAACCAGTGGATGTACTGTACTTAGATATCTAGAAGGCATTTGATAAGGTGCCACATCAAAGATTACAGCGGAAGATAAAAGCTCATGGTGTAGGGGGTAACATATTGGCATGGATAGAAAGTTGTCTAGCTAACAGGAAGCAGAGAGTAGGCATAATTGGGTCATTTTCTGTTTGGCAAAATGTAACAATTGGTTACATGACAGTGCTGGGGCCTTAAATTTTTACAATTTATATAATGGCTTGGATAAAGGGACTGGAGGGATGGTTGCTAAATTTGCTGTTGACATAAAGCTAGGTAAGAAAATGTGAAGAAGACAGAAGGAGGCTACAAGGAATATAGATAGGTTAAGTGAATGGGCAAAGATCTGGCAAGCGGAGTATAATGTGGGAAAATGTGAACTTGTCCATTTTGGCAGGAAGAATAAAAGAGAGGCATACTATCTAAATGATGAGAGATTGCAGAGCTCTGAGGTGCAGAGGGATCTAGGTGTCCTCGTGCATGAATCACAAAAGGTTAATATGCAGGCACAGTAAGTAATTAGGAGAGCTAATAGAACGTTATGATTTATTACGAGGGGAATTGAATTCAAAAGTAGGAAGGTTATGCTTCAGTTTACAGGGCATTGGTGAGATAGTATTGGTTTCCTTACTTAAGAAAGGATGCAAATGCGTTAGAAGCAGTTCAGAGAAGGTTTACCAGACAAATACCTTGAATGGGCAGGTTGTCTTATGAGGAAAGGTTGGACAGGCTAGGTTTGTATCTGCTGGAGTTTAGGAGAGTAAGAGGCGGCTTGATTGAAACATATAAGATCCTAAGCAGTCATGACATGGTGGATGTGGAGAGGATGTTTCCTCTTGTGGGAGAATCTAGAATTAGGGCTCACAGTTTAAAAATAAGAGGATGCCCATTTATCATCCCAGATTTGCACTTAGTGCGGTAGCGGGCGGGTAAAACAAAATTTTACCCGCCAGCCGCAATGGTGGCTTTTCACACTGTATCACCCCAAACCCACCGCATTAAGTATGCATTCCCGGGATATACGCCATTTCAATGGCGGGCGGACTCCAATTTGCCCGCCATGCCATCACCTCGCTGCTTCATTACGCCAAGCGCCACATTTAAAGTACAGCCGCGCTCAGTGCTTCCAGCCCAGGACTGCAGCAAAGGAGACAAGGCCCCGAAAGGCAAGAAGACTGCAGCCCTCGAGCGCCTTTTGGATGCTGTGGAGGCCCCTATGATGTCCATTACCTCCGCTCTGGCCGTAGGAAGGGCAGCAACATTACCACTCCGGCTTGGTAGGTGATGGCAGTGGTGATCAGTGCCAATGCTGCACAGAAGAGGTTGGCCATCCAATGCAGATAGAGAATGAATGACCTCATCCATGCAGCCAGGATATGGCAACCATCTCATCAACTCTAAACTCACACACTCAAACCCATCACACATTCACTGGCATCTCACTCACTGACAATTCAAGGGACATCACCACTCACTCTCTCACACACACCCTCACATCTACATCTGGCCACATATCCTCTGGAGACTGCCTCCTCAGCCCTCACCATTTTGAGACCACTTCACAGACCAACATGTGCCCCCCCCACACACATCCTGGGATACCCTCCTTCCCCAGTACAGCCCTCGCCCTGCAGCCTCTTCCCTTGCCTGAGGCCACTTCTCCCCCTTCCCCAAACAAGCCCTAGCCCTGCAGCCATTGAAAAACCACCCACATATGGCGGATCTGGTGGGTAGAGACCTGCCCATGAGCCCCCTCTAAAAGTGATGTGGTGCTGTCTGTGAAGCCTGTGAAGCTGATGACTGTGAATGTTGACCGAAGCAAGGTAGGCAAACAAACCTCAAACTCCCAAGCAAAGTGCAGCCCGTCCAGTGCATGTCTTATATATGCTGTTGTGAAAAACGTCAGTGTGTTTTCCCGCCAACATGGACTGATGATCCAGCAGTGAGGGGTGGGGTATGAGTCTGGCAGGCTGGCTTTATGTATTAAGGTGATGTATTACAATGAGGTCCCTGACACCCGATGGCAGAGCGGACAATCACAAACTGGTTTCGCTAGGTGGTAAAATAGATTTTTGGCCTTCTCGCCATTTTGTCCGCTCACGCCACTGAACATGCCTGACACCAGCGGGCACAGGAAATCCTGGCCAGAGTTGAGAAGACATTTTTTCTCTCAGATGATCATGAGTCTTTGGAACTCTCTGCCTCAAAAGGCAGTGGAAGCAGAATATTTGAATATTTTTTAAGGCAGAGCTAGGTAGATTCTTGATAAGCCAGGAGTGAAAGGTTGGAAGGGGTCGGTGGGAATGTGGGGTGGAGGTTACAATCAGATCAGCCATGATCTTATTAAATGGCAGAGCAGGTTCGAGGGGCCGAGTGGCAACAACAACAACAGAAACAACAGGAACAACAACAGCAGTAACAACAACAGTAACAAGAGGAACAATAGCAGTGACAACAACAGGAACAACAACAACAACAGAAACAACAGGAACAACAACAAGAGAAACAGCAACAACAGAAACATCAACAGCAGCGTTAATAGGAACAACAACGGCAGCAACAAAAGAAACAACAGCAGTAACAACAACAGCAACAAGAGGAACAATAGCAGTGACAACAACAGGAACAACAACAGCAGTAACAACAACAGCAACAACGGCAGCAGCAACAAGAGAAACAGCAACAGCAATAACAGAAACAACAACAGCAGCGTCAATAGGGACAACAACAGCAGCAACAAAAGAAACAACAACAGCAGTAACACCAACAACAGCACTGACAACAGAAACAACAACGGGAACAACAACAGAAACAATAACAACAGCACTGACAACAGAAACAATAACAACAGAAACAACAACAGCAGCAACAACAGAAACAATAACAACAGAAACAACAGCAGCAGCAACAACAGAAACAATAACAACAGCAGCAACAACAGAAACAATAACAACAGCAGTGACAACAGAAACAATAACAACAGCAGCAACAACAGAAACAACAACAGCAGCAACAACAGCAGCAACAACAGAAACAACAACAACAGCAGTGACAACAACAGCAGCAACAACGGAAACAACAACAGAAACAACAACAGCAGTGACAACAACAGCAGCAACAACAGAAACAACAACAGAAACAACAACTGCAGTGACAACAGAAACAACAACAGCAGTGACAACAACAGAAACAACAACAGCAGTGGCAACAGAAACAACAACAGAAACAACAACAGAAACAACAACAGCAGCAACAACAACAGCAGCAACAACAGAAACAACAACAGAAACAACAACAGCAGCAACAACAACAGCAGTGACAACAGAAACAACAACAGAAACAACAACAACAGCAGTGACAACAACAGCAGCAACAACAGAAACAACAACAGAAACAACAGCAGCAGTGACAACAACAGCAGCAACAACAGAAACAACAACAGAAACAACAACAGCAGTGACAACAACAGCAGCAACAACAGAAACAACAACAGTAGTGACCACAACAGCAGCAACAATGGAAACAACAACAGAAACAACAACAGCAGTGACAACAACAGCAGCAACAACAGAAACAACAACAGCAGTGACCACAACAGCAGCAACAACAGAAACAACAACAACAGCAGCAACAACAGAAACAACAACAGAAACAACAACAACAGCAGCAACAACGGAAACAACAACAGAAACAATAACAACAGCAGCAACAACAGCAGCAACAACAGCAGCAACAACAGAAACAACAACAGAAACAACAACAACAGCAGCAACAACAACAGAAACAACAGCAACAGCAGCAACAACAGAAACAACAACAGAAACAACAACAACAGCAGTGACAACAACAGCAGTGACAACAGAAACAACAACAGAAACAACAACAACAGCAGTGACAACAACAGCAGTGACAACAGAAACAACAACAACAGCAGTGACAACAACAGCAGCAACAACAGAAACAACAACAGAAACAACAACAACAGCAGTGACAATAACAGCAGTGACAACAGAAACAACAACAACAGCAGTGACAACAACAGCAGTGACAACAGAAACAACAACAACAGCAGTGACAACAACAGCAGCAACAACAGAAACAACAACAGAAACAACAACAACAGCAGTGACAACAACAGCAGTGACAACAGAAACAACAGCAACAGCAGCAACAACAGAAACAACAACAGAAACAACAACAACAGCAGTGACAACAACAGCAGTGACAACAGAAACAACAACAGAAACAACAGCAACAGCAGCAACAACAGAAACAACAACAGAAACAACAACAACAGCAGTGACAACAACAGCAGCAACAACGGAAACAACAACAGAAACAACAACAACTGCAGTGACAACAGAAACAACAACAGCAGTGACAACGACAGAAACAACAACAGAAACAACAACAGCAGTGACAACAGAAACAACAACAGAAACAACAACAGCAGTGACAACAACAGCAGCAACAACAGAAACAACAACAGCAGTGACAACAACAGAAACAACAACAGCAGTGACAACAGAAACAACAACAGAAACAACAACAGAAACAACAACAGAAACAACAACAACAGCAGCAACAACAGAAACAACAACAGAAACAATAACAGCAGCAACAACAACAGCAGTGACAACAGAAACAACAACAGAAACAACAACAACAGCAGTGACAACAACAGCAGCAACAACAGAAACAACAACAGAGACAACAACAGCAGCAACAACAGAAACAACAACAGAAACAACAACAGCAGTGACCACAACAGCAGCAACAACGGAAACAACAACAGAAACAACAACAGCAGTGACCACAACAGCAGCAACAACAGAAACAACAACAGAAACAACAACAGCAGCAACAACAGAAACAACAACAACAGAAACAACAACAGCAGCAACAACAGAAACAACAACAACAGAAACAACAACAGCAGCAACAACGGAAACAACAACAACAGAAACAACAACAGAAGCAACAACAACAGAAACAACAACAGCAGCAACAATGGAAACAACAACAGAAACAACAACAACAGAAACAACAACAGCAGTGACAACAACAGCAGCAACAACAGAAACAACAACAGAAACAACAACAGCAGTGACAACAACAGCAGCAACAATGGAAACAACAACAGAAACAACAACAGCAGTGACAACAGAAACAACAACAACAGAAACAACAACAGCAGCAGTGACAACAACAGCAGCAACAACAGAAACAACAACAGAAACAACAACAGCAGTGACAACAACAGCAGCAACAACGGAAACAACAACAGAAACAACAACAACAGAAACAACAACAGCAGCAGCGACAACAACAGCAGCAACAACAGAAACAACAACAGAAACAACAACAGCAGTGACAACAACAGAAACAACAACAGCAACAACAGAAACAACAACAATTGTAACAACAACAGCTGTAACAACAGAAACAACAACAACAGCAGTGACCACAACAGAAACAACAACAACAGCAGCAACAACAGCAGTGACCACAACAGCAGCAACAACAGAAACAACAACAGAAACAACAACAGCAGTGACAACAACAACAGCAACGACAGAAACAACAACAGCTGTAGCAATAGAAACAATAACAACAGAAACAACAACAACAGAAACAACAACAACAGCAGTGGCCACAACAGCAGCAACAACAGAAACAACAACAGAAACAACAATAACAGCAGCAACAACAGAAACAACAACAGAAACAACAACAGAAACAACAACAGCAGCAACAACAGAAACAACAACAGAAACAACAACAGTGAGAACAACAGTGACCACAACAGCAACAACAACAGAAACAACAACAGTGACAACAACAGTGACAACAACAGCAGCAACAACAGAAACAACAACAACAGCAATGACCACAACAGCAGCAACAACGGAAACAACAACAGAAACAACAACAACAACAGCAGTGACCACAATAGCAGCAACAACGGAAACAACAACAGAAACAACAACAACAGCAGTGGCCAGAACAGAAACAACAACAGAAACAACAATAACAGCAGAAACAACGGAAACAACAACAGAAACAACAACAACAGCAGCAACAACAGAAACAACAACAGAAACAACAACAGTGACAACAACAGTGACTACAACAGCAGCAACAACAGAAACAACAACAACAGCAGTGACCACAACAGCAGCAACAACAGAAACAACAACAGAAACAACAGAAACAGCAGTGACCACAACAGCAGCAACAACAGAAACCACAACAGAAACAACAACAACAGCAGTGACGACAACAGCAGTGACAACAGAAACAACAACAGAAACAACAACAACAGCAGTGACAACAACAGCAGCAACAACAGAAACAGCAACAGAAACAACAACAGCAGTGACAACAACAGCAGTGACAACAGCAGCAACAACAGAAACAACAACAACAGCAGTGACAACAACAGCAGCAACAACAGAAACAACAACAACAGCAGTGACAACAGGAGCAACAACAGAAACAACAACAACAGCAGTGACAACAACAGCAGTGACAACAGAAACAACAACAGAAACAACAACAACAGCAACAACAGAAACAACAACAGAAACAACAACAACAGCAACAACAGAAACAACAACAGTGACAACAACAGCAACAACAACAGAAACAGCAACAGGAACAACCAGCAGTGACAACAACAGCAGTGACAACAACAGCAGCAACAACAGAAACAACAACAGAAACAACAACAACAGCAGTGACAACAACAGCAGCAACAACAGAAGCAAGAGCAATAGCAGCAGCAACAAGAGCATTATAATTCCAACTGGAAGACCTGAGGAGGAGAAGCTGGGATTAGATTGAATTAGTGAGAGAGTTGTGGAGCAATTTCTTTCCAAGATAATGAGCTGGAGGTAAACAGGGAGGTAAGGGTGGTAAGGGTGGGGAGGAAGTGGTCAGGGATGGTCATAATCATGGCCAACATTAAACCCTCGACCAACATCATTAAGAAAAACAGATGATCTGGTCATTATCATATTACTGTTTGTGGAAACTTGCTGTGCACAAATTGGTTGCAGTGTTTCCTACAGTCTAACAGTAAGTACACTTCAAAAGTACTTCATTGGCTGTAAAGCGCTTTGCGATAGCTGGTGATCATGAAAAGATCTACAAAAATGTAAGTGTTATTTATGTTGTTGAAGTTCCTTCTTTATATCAGAGATCAAGGACTGAATTTTACAGTGGGGTGGGAGGGTGCACATTGCCGCCCTCAACCCCTCCCCCGGAAACCGACTGACTTTAGACAAGGCCGCCCCACACAGCAATAATAAGCTGGGAGCAGCCCAAACAAGCTGGGGGGGGAGTTGGACTTCCACCTCTCAGTGGAAGGAAGTCCTGTCCTTGAGAGCTGCTGGTGAATTTGACTGGGCGGCAGCTCTTGCAGTCCCAGCAGCACCACAAGAAAGTAGTGGCTACTGCTGGTACTGCAGCCAGGCCCACGGAGCAGTGTCCTGGTTACCATAGACATGTCGGGCCTTTTTGGGTGGGGAGGGATCAGTCACTCTGGCGGGATGATGGGGGAGGGGCGGGGGGGAGGGGAGTTTGGAGACCAGGAAGGAAGGCACAAAGGGGGTTAGAATCTTAGTGGGAGTGCCTTCAATGTGCACAGGGCATGCCCACAAAGGATGTACCCATTACACTGCACCCCCCCACCCCTTGCTGCCATTTCACCAACTTTAGCAAAAAAATGGCCTTCCCACTCTCTGGCAAGCAGATTATGACAGTGGAGGTAGATTGGGATGCTTAAATGCCCATTATTTGGCCACTTAAGGACCTTAATAGGCCTAGGGACGGGTGGGCTAGTGGGTGCCTTAGCCCCATATTATGGCGACTGGGTCAGGGGTGGGCAGGAGGGCAGTGGCAACCCTTCAGTCTTATTTTTCATGCCCCTCCCCCACTGAAAGCATGTCTGGTGGGGGGGCTGGTAAGGGGGGGCGGGGTAAAATCCAGCCCCAGGACTGCTAAATTAACAAAGCACCTAATATCTGCACAAGTCCCGGAGTAACCCTTAGCAACTGACAGCTCTGACTGATTGGAAATTGAAGCCTTACCTCAACTCAGTGCACAGTGCTCAATCAGGCCCAGAATTTCAAGTCAGTTAAAGTCTCCCTTAAGAACTTTACATTTTAAATGTTTGCAGTTAATCCAACTTACATTGTCAAAGTCTGAATTGAAGCATTTAAATTGGTCTGAGTTATTTCTTACTGAATGCTTCACATGCTATGGAAGATGTTGTGGCTGCCCTTTTGTACTTGTCGTGGTATGTGACTCAGTGGCTCTCTCTGATGATTGCCAATGGAAACAGGTTTGCCTCATTTGCTCTCATCAAAACTGTTCATGATTTTGAACAGTTCAGGTAAACCTCCCCTGTGATAACAAACTGCCTTTCATTGCAGCTTCGCGTGAACGACGCACCTGTCAATTTCACCGATGTGGAAACAGACAAAGGAGTGATCCACGGATTAACGAAGGTTCTGGAGATCCAGAAAAATCGCTGTGACACCAACGAAACGACAGTGATGCAGGCAAGTGACAAAATGATTTCAAGCTGGTGGTGCTCCTTTCCCTAAAGCGGGGACTTGAACCCATGTCTTCTGACTTAGAGATGTGGTTGCTGCCCACTGAGCAACTGACACCCCCGACTGACTGGAAATTGAAGCCTTATCTCACTTCAGTGCTCGGCCAGAGCCAGGGTTTCAAGTCAGTTCAAGTCTCACTTAGAACTTTACATTTTAAATGTTTGCAGTTGATCCAGTGAAGCATATATGTTTATTACAGTTACAAAATCATCTGCACTACAATAAATGGATTCAAAATACCAAGGTCATATTTATAACATTGTAAAATAAGAGAGAGATATGTAACCTGTTAACATCAACAAGGTTGAGGAGATCACTCTCGAATGGTCCTGCGGTAACATCTGACCAGTCCAATCTAGCTCCAAGAACATTATAATTTTTTATACTTTACACCTTATAACCTTTAAAGCGCTCCTTATGTTATGGAAACTTGAATCTGCTTTTTGTGCCTGAATGTCAATAGATTTCAGTGCTTCCCCAAGTCAAACAGAATCCTAACTACTCTAGCCATCCAAGAACATGACCTCCACCTCCTAAAAGAGCAAGGGCAGCAATGCCTGGGAGCCCACCACCAACTGCAAGTTCACCTCCAAGCCACACGCTGTCATAATTTGGAAAGATAACACCATTCCATCACTGTCGCTGGATCAAAATCCTGGAAATCCCTACTTAACAAAACTGGAGATGTAACTATATCGGATGAACTGCAGAAATTCAAGAAGGTTGCTCACCACCACCTTCTCAAGAGTAGTTAGGAATGGGCAATGAATGATGGCCTTGCCAGTGACATTCACATCCCCTGAATGAACTTTCGAAGATTGGCTGAAACCTTTGTTACCTTTAGATTTGAATATTCCAATGCGTTTCTGACTGGTCTTCCACTTTCTACCCTTTGTAAACTTGAGGTCATCCAAAACTCTGCTGCCCTTGTTTCAAGTGACACAAAGTCCCGTTTGCTATCAACCTTGTGTTTGGTCACCTATGGTGGCTCCCAGTCAAACAATACCTTGATTTTAAAATTGTCATCCTTGTTTTCAAATCCTTCCATGGCCTCATCCCTTTTCTACCTCTGTAATGCCCTTGAGTCCCACAATCCTCCTAGATATCTGTGCTCATGTAAATCTGGCCTCTTGTGCACCTCTGAATTTAACCGTTGCTCCATTGATATCCGCACCTTCAGCTGCCTAGGACCTAAGCTCTGGAATTCACTCCCTACACCTCTCTGCCTCGCTATATCGCTTTCCTCCTCTAAGACACTACTTAAAACCTATTTAAGGAATTACGTTGACAGCCAATTTAAGATTGTCAGTCAAGCTCGCGATGTGGCATTTTTGCATGTACTGGAAGCTACATACATTAATACAGAGGGGCCCCCCTGTTCTTTGCAGACAGAAAGGACATGTACACACATTGTGCCTGTTTTAGCTTAAACAAAATACATGACAGCCATTCGCTGACTCATTCCTAAGGGCGATGCCTTGACCAATCAGGGTCAAGCTGCCTGGTTTAAATTTCAAACAATGCTTGGCAGTTAACTGTCAGTCACCATCAATTGGTGCATTCTCCATGGCAACACCTCTACCAATCAAAGTCCACCTGCCAACCAGTCAGCACTTCTTCTCATACAGTATAAATAGTTGTTTTACCCTTTTATTAGTATTCTTGTAAAGTGTGCAAGATGAAAAGCTTTGACATATCTCTTTTTGCTGCAATGCCAAAACCTATTCCTTTGACCAAGTCTTTGGTCATCTGAACTAGTATCTCCCTTAGGTTGCTCAGTGTCACATCTTGTTTCATAACACTCCTGTGAAGCACCTTGGGGCAATTTGTTATGTTAAAGGTGCTATATAAAGATAAGCTGTTGTTGCTATTATTGAAACAGTCAAACAGTTTATGCTTTGACCCCACAAGATCAACCACATTAGATTGCATGGCTTTGGAAGGTGTACAAGTACAGTTACACAAAGTGCTAACAATTACTATTTTGAATCTAAAAAGTCTATTTTATTGAAATGCCTGCAGAATGTACTTTTCTCACATTTACCAAGGTAGCTAGCCTCTGGGGACAAAGCGAGCAACTGAGATGCACCCACTTTCAGGCACAGCCTCCAACTGTGTACATTGAAGTGCGTTATCCTTCTCCCTAACCCATGCAAACTCTGGTGGGTTCAATGGAACCACTAGATTCGCTGGCCCACAAACTCACTGCGTCATTGGAGCTGGAGAGGGCAGCTCTGCCCCTCAAACCTGTCCAGTTAGATCATGGCTGATCTGTATCGTAACGCGATTTACCCACTTTTGTTCTCTATCCCTTAAAACCCTTAGTTAACAAAAACCTGTCAATCAATCTCAGTTTTGAAATATTCCATTCATTCATTAGTCTCAACAGCTTTTTGCGAGAGAGAGAGAGAAAGAGAGATTTCCATTACCCTTTGTGTGAAGAAATGGTTTCTGGCGTCACCCCTGAATGGCCTGGCTCAAATTTGTTTTTTTCCCTGGACCCTGCCAACCCCCACCCCTCTCCCACCGACCACCCCATCCTCCTCCTCACCCCCCCACCCCAACCAGGGTGCCAACCAGAGGAAATAGTTTCTCCCCATCTACCCTTTCAAGTCGCAAGATTTTGCTTTTCCGTCTTTGTTAGGAAGACTTGCAGATTTTGGAAGGTTTGGCTTTTACAGCTGTTTATAAAGAAACATATTTGGGTTTTTTTTTTGAAGGGGAATTGTATGAACTGTCAACAAAAGCTTGAATGCCCTCCTGGGTCCAGCCTTATGGTGAGTGTTGAAATGTTGCGGTTAGAGTCTCACAAAAAATATTCCACAGTTACCGCGCGGAACTCTGTTTGGTTTTAATCTTAAATTTATTATCTGCTTAACGCAGCCGGGGAAAAAGAAGAACTGCATCTTCGTGCGGTACCTGCAAGGGAAGAGGTTAATGTATCTCGGTTGTATGACAAACTGTGTGAAAACCGTCATCGTGAGTAAAGTTCACACTTGGTTTGGAATGTATCCGGCGCATTTCCTAGTTAGCAAAATCCCAGCTTAACAACCTCACTTTTGCAAACGGAAGCAAAAAAATGCTGGAAAAACGTTTGCAAAATTTAGATCCAGGAAGTATGGCGAAGTATTGCTCATTTTGGCTTATGTCGATACCAAATGAGAACAAGAGAAGGCCGTTCAGCCCCTCAAGTCTATTCTGCCATTCAGTTAGAACCAGGGTCAGTGTAAACGCCGGGGTTAAGCCAGAAGGCAGAAGTCCAATTAATTCTGGTGGTAATATTGTTCTCAAAAAACATCCACAACCCCTCCCCGCAAGTAAAGGCACTGAAGGCTTTTGCTGGTGTGACAGAGTCGAACTGAGGTTTCCTCGCCCTCCATTTTAACCTCAGCACTTACTTGTTCAAGGCCTTGCCATTCAGTGATAGATACGTTACAGTTTTCAGGACTTTCCTGCACCTTAAACACAACTCCCATTACTCCAGGTGCTACAGCAACTCACACAGTTCATCAGCACCAGAGTAGGGATGTCCCTAGTGGGTTCCCAGTTGTTCCCGGGAACAACCACCATCCCAGGATACTTTCCCACGGGTCAATGTAGGGATGGGGCAGAGAGCAGAATTCCCATTCTAACTCTCTAATTTCGGGGCAAGAAATACTCAACCCTTGATGCTACTGATTATTTGGCAGTAGTTGCCTTTCTGTTCACCAATGGTGGTGGTGGTGGTGTGTTACACTGCACCCGGAGTCTAAGTTGCTGTGACAATGTGCACTTTTACATGCATGTCGTAGTCTGGAGCTATGGACAGTGATGGTAGAGGCTCCAACTTTCTTTCCATCATATGGCTGACCAGGAATCTCTCCCGCTCATACCACATGCCATTGGCGTGCGTTGGCAGGACTTGCAGGTTGATACTTAACCTGTTTGGCAGCATTATGAACACACCTTCCATGGCCATCAAGTCCTCGAATGGGACTTGAACACAGAGCTTCTAGCTTAGGGGTAGGGACATCACCCACTGCACCACAAGACCTCCCCTGTTCACCAGAACAGCATCATCATTCCTCCACTGTTGCCCTGGCAGCTATACTCTTAAACCTTCCTTTCTCATGTGCATATTGAGAGGGGCCACTGCCCGCGAAGATCACAAACTAGAATTTAAAATGTTTATTACTTAAGCTGCTGCCTCTCTTTTAGTTCTTGGTGGGTTTCTTCCAGACTCGAGGGTGCTGCACTGGCTATTTTGGGAAACAATGTCAAGCGTGTCCAGGAAAAGCTACAAACTGGTGCTTTGGAAATGGCATTTGCCAAGATGGTATTAATGGCACCGGGACATGCAAATGTGAAGAAGGATTTGCAGGGACAGCATGTGAGACCTGCGTTGATGGACAGTATGGAATACATTGCGATCAAGGTGCGTTCTGTGACCGTGCCCTTATCTTAACTGATTAGTTACTAGATTGTCCCCACTTCGGCAAAGATTGACTCTGGCCACTACAGAGGTAATTCCACTACCCCACACGACAGGGCTGCCTCAATTCTTCAAGTCATTCTCTCTCAGAGCTCATCTCCATTTGTGTCAACGATATCAAAAGAATTACATAGAAAAAAAAAATTGAGCTCAATAAATCTGCTCATTTGTGGTTTAGCACCAAGAGAAATAACTTCAAAAGCTTCCAAATTCTTGTGAAAATCTAACTGGTTCATGGATGGCCTTTGGAGAACCTGCCAACCCCTACCTGACCAGGCCCTACACCTGATTACAGGCCTAAACCGGTTGACTCTTAATTCCCTTTGAAGCGGCCTAGCAAACTGGGATTTTCCAGCTCCGTTTTGGTGGGACCCGCCGTGGGCAATTCAGCGGCCTAGCCAAAGGTCCATTGACTTTCAGCAGGGCCGGAAAATCCCGCCCTAGGTCGGAGGAACAATCGCTAAATCAGGGTGGATGGACAATGTGACCGAGCTCACACCCTGGGACCGAGTTTATTTTTAAAAATCAATTTGCTCTGCAGCAAGTGAGGCGAGTAATTTATTAAACTGTTTAGGGTTTAGGGTTGACGGAGAAATGTTCTCCGTAGCATCAGGGGAATTCCTTGCTTTTCTTCGGAAATACTGCTATGGAAACTTTCACACTTATCTGAACAGAGCCTTGCTTTAATAGGACAGGTTTCCCAGCTGAGCAATCTCGATGGGGATTGATATCTGTAGGGAGCACTGGTTGGAAAATCACAGGCTCATAGATCCTGATTTTCCATCCATTTAAATGACTGGATGGAAAATCAAGGACTATAAGCCAACCAGTTCCCGACCAGCTGTCCCTGCAAGAGTTGCTCCTTCCTCGATGTCTCATACAAAAGACGTATCTCTAAAGATGGGGTGCTCCTTCAGTATTGCAGTGTAAGGTTAGACTAGATGATGCACTTATGTCCTGAAATGGGCCTTAAAGCTACAACCAACCGAGATGCGACAGTGCTACTAACTGAGCTCAGCTGATACTTTTAAAATCCTCTTCGAGCTTCTGGAGTGAAAGGCTCCACTGTGGCCATTAGGAACTGAAACTCAGTTTCGCTATTTGGAACAGCACTTCCTCTAGGTTTCTGAAGGATTACATAGAATATGCAGCACAGAAAGAGGCCATTCAGCCCAACCAGTCAATGGTGGCACTTAGGCTCCATCTATACTTCCTCCATTCTTCCTCATTTAACTCAATCAACATAACCCTCTACCCCCTTCTCTCTATTGTGCTAGTCTAGCTTCTGCTTAAATGCGTCCATGCTAGTCACCTCAAGGACTCCCCATGGTAGCAAGTTCCACATTCTTGTCATGCTTTGGTTAAAGAAGCTTTTTCTGAATTTTCTATTTGATTCCTTGGTGACTATGTTGGACTGATGGCCTCTAGTTTTGCACTTCCCCCACAAGTGAAAGCGTTTTCCCCTTGTGCCCAACGCAATAGAAACCTTTCATAATTTTAAAGACTGCGCTTAAGTCTTCCGTCACATTTCCATCCTTTCGCAATAGTTTCAAGCTGCAAGTCACATACCCACATATTACCATTCCATCCTCATTGCTGGGCGAAGACTTAACAGCACACCGAGATTACAATCAC
This sequence comes from Cetorhinus maximus, assembly GCF_964194155.1. Taxonomy (NCBI): domain Eukaryota; kingdom Metazoa; phylum Chordata; class Chondrichthyes; order Lamniformes; family Cetorhinidae; genus Cetorhinus; species Cetorhinus maximus. Next base: position 10,731,699 of record NC_135900.1, read on the forward strand.
CCCATGGAGTGCAGTGGCTCAAAGAGAATGCCCACCATCACCTTCTCAGAGCAACCAGGGACAGATAATAAATGCAGTCTTGCCCATGTAGTCCACATGCCAGGAGCAATTGTTAAAAAATAACACTTGCCACTATACCGCAGGATGTATCTTCATTTTTTTCTGCATTTGTAAACCTGTTATTATTTATTACTTTCTAGAGTGTAGGTGCGTTCATGGCAAATGCAATGAAGGACTCAATGGGGATGGGACGTGTGAATGTGAGCTTGGATGGAGAGGAGTCAACTGCAATATTCGTAAGTTTGAATTCATTACATTGTCCACTAGAGGAACTGTCATTTGTACTTGTATCAGGGGTAATGATACAACTATTCAGCACACTATAATGAGGAGTCAAGGGTAAAGATAATTTTCCTTATTATAACTATTAAGTCTACTAGACTGGTAAAGGAACTGTTTTGTTCTGGTTACTGAAAGTATCAGATGACGTTGTGCCCCGAGTTGTACAGTGGAAGCCTTTGATTGAATCATGCAGAAAGAGGCCATTCAGCCCATAGTGGATGTGCTTTCTCTTTGAAAAATGCCATCCAATAATCCCACATACCTGCCTTTTAACCGCAGCCCTGCAAATTTTCCCCTTCAAGTATTTCTCCCCTTCGGTTGTTAGCTTGCTTTATCAACAGCATGGCTTCATGGCTGTATCTGAAACTGGCTGACTTAGTCACCGGATGGAAGTATGACCTTTAGAAAGTGGGAAGGTGAAATCTCGTTCTGGAACCTCAGTCTGAGGGTTACGTATAGGTTCAATCCCAGTTTCACAGGGGTGATCAGGTGGAAACTTATGGTGGCCAACTACAGGATTATCGCAGCAGCCCAATGGCAAGCTTCACCTCTTGACAAGACAACTCAAGGCCCCTTAGACCAAGGTCAGGAACAAGTTACAAGAAAGAATCATTTAATGAAACAAGAGGGAAAAAAATTATGCAAGATTTGGAAAATGCCCCCTTTACTTTGAAATGGGTTACAAAAGAAATGTGCTGTTTTTTTTTTTAATGATGGACACCTTCGTGCAATGGCTAGGCCAGCATTTGTTGTCTATCCCTGATTGCCCTTGAACTCAGTGGCTTGCTCGGCCATTTCAGAGGGCAGCTAAGAGTCAACCACATTGCTGCGGGTCTGGAGTCACATGTAGGCCAGACGAGATAAGGATGGCCGATTTTCTTCCCTAAAGGAGCTTAGTAAACCAGATGGGGTTATAAAAGATTGTTACAAAGGTTTAAAGGCAAAGAGAGCTGGGAGTGGATAAAAAGAAACAGCTGAAAGAACGTGTGTGATGAGTTAGAAGCGGAGAATCAGAAAGGCGGTATGCAGAAACTTTTTCCAATTGGTTCGATTACATGTAAGTTTCAACCTTGCCTGGATTGTATCCAGTCAGCCTCTGGCAAGACTGAGACTGAAGTATAGAAAATTTCTGCCTCACGGGGCGAATATTGCGAATACCTTTACAAGGATGACGGTGAGTCGGAATTTAAAGGCCAAGTTGAACATGAGCCTCCTGCACTTCAAGCTGAGGCACAGCGAACCATTCATCAGATGGCCAGCCATAAGGCCACTGGCCCGGACGATATACTGGCAGAATTACTTAAGGTGGGAGGAGAATCAGGATGTATAGAATATGGATGGCACTGTGGGAGACTAGCAATTGGCCGCAGGACTAGACTGATTCTACCTTTATCTCTCTTCCGAAGAAGGGTGACTTGAAACAGTGCACAAATTATAGAACAATTGCTTTGATGTCCCACACTAGTAAAATCTTGATCAGGATCATCCTGGAAAGGATCCAGAAAAAGACAGAGTGGGATTGCTGGATTTCAAGATGGAAGAGGAACGATAAATTAAGTCACTAATCTTAGAATACTAGTGCACAAAGTCCAAGAACATTAACAGCCAATATACGTGGTGCTTCATCGATTTTCAGAAGGCACTCAATTCGCTCTCCCATGAGAAACTCTGGTTGACATGGGATACCCACCACGTTTAATTGACTTGCTAGCCAAGCTTTATTGTAAGAAACGAGCTAGGGTCAGAGTTGCTCTCAGAATGGTTCAGAGCCAAAAAAAAGTGTTAGCCAGGGGCGTGTCCTCTCTCCATATTTATTCAACATCCTAGCTGAAATGGTTATGAGAGTTTGATGGATACAAAGGCAGGAGACCGATTGGTGGGCAGCAAGTTTTGAATCTTCCAAACGCTGATGACATTATTCTGCTCAGTAACTCAGTGGAGGAGCTACAGGAATTGTTATTGGTGAATTGTCTTGATCAAATTAACCAGAAATACAGTCTCCTGATCAATGTCGACATGACAAAGGTAATGGGAATGGGTGGAAAGACCTGCAAGATTCTGGTTAACGGAGTTCAGGTTGAACAGGTTGACACCTTCCACTGTCTTGGGCCACTCATCATGGAAGATGCAGAGCCTACCAAAACAATTCAGGCTAGATTTAACAAGGGTCATGGCATTGTGAAACAACATCTCAATTACAATGAAAACTCATCTTCTGAAAGCTCTTGTGTGGCCAGTGAAAGTGGCTGTGAAAGCCGGACCATCAAAAAGAGTGACGAGGTTCGAATAAGAGCATTTGAAATGAAAGGACTCAGGCAGATATTACATGTGTCACGGATGACCAAGCAGACAAATGAGTGGGTGCCCGAGAAAGCTGGTGTGGAGAGGAACTTGTTTGAGGCAGTGATATCAAGGAAGCTCACATAACCTCACATAAGGTTAGCATGCAGGCCCAGCAGGTAATTTGGAAAGCTAATTGAATGTCCTTTATTGTGAGGGGAACTGATTACAAAAGTAGGGAGGTTATGCTTCAGTTGTACAGTTAGTGAGACCGCATCTGGAGTATTGTGTACAGTACAGGGTCTCCTTATTTAAAGAAAGATGTAAATGTGTTAGAAGTAGTTCAGAGAAGGTTTACTAGACTAATACCAGGAATGGGTGGGTTGCCTTATGAGGAAAGGTTGGACGGGTTAGGCTTGTATCCACTGGAGTTTAAAAGAGCAAGAGGTGACTTAATTGAAACCTTTAAGATCCTGAGGGGTCTTGACAGGGTGGATGTGGAGAGGATGTTTCCTCTTCTGGGAGAATCTAGAACTAGGGGTCACTGTTTAAAAATAAGGGGTCACCCATTTAAGACAGAGATGAGAAGAAATTTTTTTCTCTCAGAGGGTTGTGAGTCTTTGGAACTCTCTTTCTCAAAAGGCGGTGGAAGCTAAGTCTTTGTATATTTTTAAGGCTGAGATGGATAGACTCTTGATTAACAAGGGGGTGAAAGATTATCGGAGGTAGGCAGGAATGTGGAGTTGAGGTTACACTCAGATCAGCCATGATCTTTTTGAATATCGGAGCAGGCTCGAGAGACCGAGTGGCCTACTCCTGCTTCTAATTTGTATGTTTGTATATTTTGAACTCGTGGTGTGAACACAAGAGGCATGTTTGGAAAAAGAGGTAATGCAAGGCAAAACACCTGGAAAACATGCACAAGGAAGACCCAAAATGGTATGGATGGATAATATCAGAATGTGGACCGGCCTCTCTATGAGACAGACAGTGAGGGCAGTGGAGAATAGAAATCAGTGCAGAAAGATTGTCCATGGCATGGCTGACCCTCGGAACGAATGAAGGACAAGACAAGACATCAGAAGAAAATGTATTTCCCTGATTTCTTAGTTTTTCTCACAAAATGTTAACCTGTACACACCATTAGCATGGCAAAATTTCCTGAAGCACTTAATCAGAGGTCAGATCCAAGCAGCAATTTGAGGGAAGTTAAAGTAGAAGTTGAAAACACAATTGACAATATAAACATTAAGGTCAAGATGTCTCAAGGTGGCTGGGCTTAGGGAGAGAGTTCTAGAATTTGAGGGATGAGGTAGTTAAAGGCTGGAACTGGCCAGGTGGACGGTCATGGTAACAAACCAGTAAATGTTACTATCCAACATGATTTGGGAGTCCTTGTACATGGATCACTGTAAGTTAGCATGCAGGTACAGCAAGCAATTTGGAATGCAATTGTTAGCCTCTATTATGTGAAAGGGTTGGAGTATTAGAGTAAGGAAGTCTTGCTGCAATTATACAGGACTTTGGTGAGTCCAGACCTGGAGTACTATGTACAATTTTTGTCTCCTTGCCTAACAAAGGATATACTTGCCTTAGAAGGGTGGAACAAGGATTAACTACATTGCTTCCTGGGATGATAGGGGTATCATATGAGGAAAGATTGAGTAGAAGGAGTCTATTTGCTACGGAGTTTAGAAGAAGCAGAGGTGACCTCATTGAAATATATAAAATTCTTAGAGGGCTTGATAGGAGAGACGTTGAGAGATTGTTTCCCCTGACTGGAGAGTCTAGAAGTGCGGGTCATAGTCTCAGGATAAAGAGTTGGCATTTAGGAATGTCCCTCATAAATTAGCTAAAATTGGAGTTCATGGAATTGAAGACAAATTATTTATCAGGTTAGGAAATTGGATGAGCAGCAGGAGACAGAGAGTACAGCGAGTGGGAAGGTACTCGAATTGCCAATATGTGACTCGTGGTGCCTTACAAGAACCTGTGTTGGGGCCTCAACTGTTATTAGCGACTAAGATGATGGGATAGAAAGCCATATATCCAATTTGCCGAGGACACAAAGATATGCAGCTTTGCAAGCAGTGTAGATGGAAGCATAAAATTAATAATAATAGATTAAGTGACTGGGCAAAACTGTGACACGTACATTTCAATGTAGGCAAATGTGAGGTCAAACACTTTGGACCTAAAAGGGATAGAACAAGGCACTTTCTAAATGGTGAAAAGTGAGAAACAGTGGAGGTCCAAAGTGACTTAGAGGTTGTCATGAGGATGTACTTTTTGAAGATCTGATTTCTGATTTTTTTTCACTGGCTGAATTTTAAACTGGAATTCTGTACAGACAATTTTTTATAAAGAAACAGCCCAGACAGCCTGAGCTGTTGGAAAACACAATTTCACATTCCACCAAGTTATAATGAAGACAGATAATCAGCCCCCGGGGAGTGTGAAAGACCCCATCTCCTGACTACTCACAACACACTGAGACTTTGCAAATGTTTCTGAGATGAAACATCAAGATTCAGTCACCTGTTCTCCCACTTAACGGGGAGTTGGAGAGGCGGCGGACAGAGCGAGGAAGCAACCTGGAGTGGGAGAGTATAAATCAGGACCGAGGTTTGAGGCCTACACCACTTACCTGGGGAGTCAGAGAGGTGACGGAACCAGTCAGCTACTTGGAACCGACCCACGCTGAGTTCGAAAAGAGAGTGAGAAAAAAACTAATAGTAACATCACAGAAAAGCCGTAGGTTCGTTGGCTGGTAAGAAACTGCTGTTAGGGACTGTCTTTAAATTTCTGTAAATTAGAAAAGCGCACTATTTTTTTTTAAAAGTAGCTATACTTGGAATTAAGGGAAAGTCAGGGTCAGTATAATAAAGTAATGTAAATAAACCAAAGTAAAATAAAGTTAAGACTTGGCAGGGCAGCTCAGCCGAGTGGAATGTGTGTCCTGTAATATGTGGGAAGTCATGGACGCTACCGGAGTCTTAGACAACCACATGTGCAGGAAGTGCTGCTAGTTGCAGAACTTTGAGCTCGGGGTTTCAGAGCTAGAACAGCAGCTGGAGTCACTGTGGCACGTCCGCAAGGCTACATGGATAGCACATTTAGAGAGGCGGTCACGCCACAACTTAGGAACCTGGAGGCAGAAAGGGAATGGGTGACTGCCAGACAGTCCAAGAGAATTAGGCAGGTGGTGCAGGAGTCTCCTGGGGTCCTGCTCACAATTTTTGGAAGCTGGTGAAGGCGTTGGTTCCACAGAGGAGTGCAGTCAGAACCAAGTTTGTGGTACTATGAGTGGCTCGGCTATAAAGGAGGGGAGGAAGAAGAAAGGAAGAGCAATAGTGATAGGGGATTCATTAGTTAGAACAGACAGACATTTCATCGGCCGTAGACATGACTCTAGGATGGTATGTTGCCTCCCTGGTGCCAGGGTTAAAGATGTCATTGAGCAACTGCAGGATATTCTTCTGAGGGAAGGTAATCAGCTAGAGGTTGTCACCCACATTGGTACCAATGACTTAGGTAGGAAGGGGGATGTGGTCCTACAATCAAAATTTTGGGAGCTAGGTCAAAAATTAGCAAGCAGGACCTCAAATGTAGTAATCTCCAGATTACTCCCGGTGCCATGTGCCAGTGAGTACAGGAATAGAAGGAAAAGGCAGATGAATGCATGGCTGGAAAGATGGTGCAGGAGGGAGGGCTTTAGATTCCTGGGACACTGGGACTGGCTCTGGGGGAGATAGCACCTGTACAAGCTGGACAGGTTGCACCTGAACAGAGCTGGGACTGAGTTCCTTGCGGGGGGTTTTGCTAGTGCTGTTGGGAGGGCTTTAAACTAACTCAGCAGGGGTGTGGGAATGGGGAGAGAGTATTAGAGAGGAATACCAGGGTGCACAAAATACTGGGAGAGGCAGATAGCACTAGTATAGAGAATAGTAAGTTAATAGGTGGAGTCGGAGTAAGGGAGAAAGCCATGAAGTCTAAATCAGAGTTACTGTGCATGTATGTGAATGCACGGAGTATAGTAAATAAGATTGGGGAGTTGCAAGTGCAGATTACCATATGGAAATATGATGTTGTGGCAATAACAGAGACCTGGCTCAAGAAAGGGCAGGACTGGGTGTTAAAAATTCCTGGGGACAAGGTGTTCAAAAAAGATAGGAAAGGAAGAAAAGGAGGAGGGGTGGCGGTATTGGTTAAGGAGAGCATTGCCGTGCTGGAGAAAGAGGATGTCCCAGAGGCTTCAAGGACATAATCATTTGGCTAGAGCTAAGGAACAAAAAAGGGTGCAATTAAATTGATCGGTGTAGTCTATATACCACCAACTAGTGGGAAGGATGTAGAGGAACAAATTTGCAGGGAAATTACAGAGAGATGCAAGCATTATAGAGTAGTTATAATGAGGGACTTTAGCTACCCGAATATAGACTGGGACAATGGTAGTGTAAAGGGCGGAGAGGGGCAAGAGTTCCTAGGTTGTGTTCAGGAGAATTTTCTACAGCAGTGTGTGTCCAGTCCAACAAGAAAGGATGCGCTGTTGGGCCTGGTCCTTAGAAATGAAGTGGGCCAAGGAGATCAAGTGTCAGTAGGGGAACATTTAAGAGACAGTCATCATTGTATTGTAAGGTTTAGGGTGATAGTAGAAAAGGACAATAGGCAATCCGGAGTAAGAATAATTAAGTGGGGGAGAGCGGACTTCAATGGGGCAAGAACAGAGCCGGATAGACTGGAACCAAAGGCTGGCTGGAAAAACTGTAGCTGAACAAGAGGCTACCTTCAAAGAAGAAATGTTTCGGGCACAGTCAAGGTATATTCCCTCAAAAGGGAAACGTAGGGCAAACAAATCCAGAGCTCCCTGAATGAAAAAGGAGATAGAAATTAAGATAAAGAAGAAAAAGTGTGCTTATGACAGGTGTGAGGTAGAAAATACAATTGAGAACCAAGTGGAATACAGAAGGTTCAGAGTGGAAGTGAAAAAGCAAATAAGAGAAACAAAGAGGGATCATGAGAAAAGACTGGCAGTCAACACAAAGGGGAATCCTAATGTCTTCTATTGGCACGCAAATTGTAAGAGGGTGGTAAAAGGAAGAGTAGGGCCGATTTGGGACCAAAAAGGGAATTTACACATGGAGGCAGGGGGCATGGCTGAGGTGTTAAATGAATACTTTGCATCTTTCTTTACGAAAGAAGTAGATGCTACCCAGGCCATGGTGACAAAGGAGGAAACTCTGTCACTAGAAGGGTTCAAAATTGATAAGGAGGAAGTGTTGGATAAACTGTCGGCACTTAAAGTTGACAAGGCACTGGGACCAGATGAAATGCATCTAAGGATATTGAAGGAAGAAAAAGTGGAAATTGGAGTGGCACTGGCCATAATCTTTCAGTCTTCCCTAGACTTAGGGAAGGTGCCAGAGGACTGGAGAATTGCAAACATTACACCCTTGTTCAAAAAAGGTATAAGGATAAGCCCAGAAATTACAGACCAGTCAGTTTAACTTCATGGTGGGGAAGCTTCTAGAAACAGTTATTCAGGATAGAATCAGTAGTTACACGGAAAAATGTGGATTGATTAGGAAGAACCAGCATGAATTTCTAAAAGGGAAATCATGTTTAACTAACTTGCTGAAGCTTTTTGAAGAGGTAACAGAGGGGGTTGATGAGGGTAATGCTGTTGATGTGGTGTACATGGACTTTCAAAAAGCATTCGATACAGGGCCACACAACAAACTTGTGAGAAAAGTTATAGCTCATGGGATAAAAGGAACAATAGCAACATGGATATAAAATTGGCTGAGTAATAGGAAACAGAGGGTAATGGTCAATGGATATTTTTCAGGCTGGAGGAAGGTTTGTAGTGGAGTTCCCCAGGGGTCGGTATTGAGACCCTCCCTTTTCCTGATATATATTAATGATGCTGGTGTGCAGGGGACAATTTCAAAGTTTGTGGATGATACAAAACTTGGAAGCATTGTAAACTGTGAGGAGGACAATGTAGAACTTCAACAGGACATAGACAAGTTGGTGGAGTGAGCAGATCGATGACAGATGAAGTTCAATGAGGAGAAGTGTGAGGTGATTCATTTTGGCAGGAAGAACACGGAGAGACAATATAAAATAAGGGGTACAATTCTTAAGGGGGTGCAGGAGCAGAGGGCCTTAGGAGTATATGTGCATAGATTATTGAATGTGACAGGACAGGTGGAGAGGGCAGCTAATAAAGCATATAGTATCCTGGGCTTTATTAACTGGAGCATAAAGTACCAGAGCAGAGAGGTTGGACTGAGCTTATATAAGACCTCTGTTGGAGTATTGTGTACAGTCCTGGGCACCACATTATAGGAAGGAAGGGTTTACAAGAATGGTCCCAGCGATAAGAAACTTCAGTTATGAAGATAGATTGGAGAGATTGGGTCTGTTCTCCTTGGAGAGGAGAAAGCTAAGAGGAGATTTGAAAGAGGCGTTCAAAATCATGAGGGGGCTAGATAGGGAGTAAATAGGGAGAAACTGTTCCCACTCGTAAAAGGATTGAGAATGCGAGGGCACAGATTTAAAGTGATTTGCAAAAGAAGCAAAAACTTTTTCACACAGCGAGTGGTTCGAGTCTGGAATGCACTGCATGGGAGTGTGGCGGAGGCATGTTCAATCGAGGTATTCAAGAGGGCATTAGATGATTATTTGAATAGAAACAGTGTGCAAGGGTATGGGGAAAAGACAGGGCAGTGGCACTAAGTCACAATGCTCATTCAGAGAGCTGGTGCGGACACGATGGGCCAAATGGCCTCCTTCAGCGCCATAACAATTCCGTGATTCTGTTCTGAAACAATAACTGCAACAGACATGAACTATCCAACCCCCTCTGGAATAGACAACTGGCAAGGTATTTCAAGGGGACCTCTGTCAAGCAGGAGAGAGGTACCAAAACAGGCTGTTGGAGCTGCGTGCCTTCTCTCCCTCTCTAGAAGCACTGCCCCCAGTTTGTAAAGTGACCGTTCTGAGAAGAAAATGACCATGAACCCGGTTCTTTTAAAATGTGGGAATCTGTTCTGTACGATTACATCCAAGAGAACAGCTAAACAGAGCCACAATGTTAAAACACCACATCGAGACCAATCAAGGAGCAGCTCACCGTATACTCCATTTTTTTCTTTCATAGACTGTAAAATCCTTATAAGCCTATCCTTTTACTCTGCCGTCTGTGCTTGTGTGTGTGTGGGCCCAGATGAATGTGTGTGACCGTGTGAATGATGTTGCCTTTTTCTTATATTCTTTTTAGCTCGAGAATAGTTTTAATAAACTTAGCTCATTCTTTGTTTAACCTAAGAAAACCTGTCTGAATAATTCTCTACAACCTTGACATGTAAGTAGTGAGACACTTACAGAATTGGCAAAGCACACCTTCTCTAAATTCTTTAAAACAAAAACCCTGTTACGGTCAAACGAAGAGTGGGAAAATAGAGGAGTCATCTCACCCCTCCTCACCTGGCCATAGCAGGGTCCGTATACATAGGTTATTAAAATGTCATGAACAGGTACAGGAAATAATCGGAAAGGCTGATAGAATGCTGGCCTTTATATCTAGAGGACTAGAATACAAGGGGGTAGAAGTTATGCTACAATTATACAAAGCACTGGTTAGACCACACCTGGAGTACTGTGAGCAATGCTGGGAACCACACCTTAGAGGGAGCGCAGCCTTTATTTACCTGAATCTTACCTGGATTCTAAGGGTTAAGTTACAAGAAGAAATTACTCAAACTTGAGTTGTATTTCCTGTAATTTAGAAGGTTAAGGGGTGATTTGATGGATATGTTCAAGATATTAAAGTGGGATAACAGAAAAAAATGTTTTCACTGGTTGGGGAGTCTAGGACTAGGGAGCAGAGTCTAAAAATTACAGCCAGACCTTTCAAGAGTGAAGTTAGGAACCATTTCTGCGCACAAAGGATGGCAGAGGTTTGGAACATTCTTCCACAAGTGCAAATTGATGCTATTAATAATCATTTTAAAGATTTGTTAACCAGAGGTATTAAGGGATATGAGGCAAAAGTGCCTATGTGGAGTTAGGTCACAGACCAGCCATGGTTTCATTGAATGGCAGAAGAGGCTCAAGGGACTAAGTGGTCCTACCTTTGTTTCTATATGTTCCTATGGTTGTGAGATGTTAAACCAAGGCCATGCCTGCCCTTTCAGGGGGATATAAAAGATTCCACAGCACAGTTTTGAAGACGAGCAGGGAAATTGACCCCGGGAGGCCTGGGCAATATTTATCCCCTCCAGCTCAGATTTGGAAATGGATTATCTGGTCATTATCATATTGCTGTGTGTGCAGGACTTGTGCAGGTTGACCGTCAAGTTTCCGTTACAGCGCTACATTCCCTCAAAAAAGTGGCTGGTCGGCTGTAACGTGCTTTGAGGTGCTCTGAAATCAGGAAAAAACCCGATACAAGTTCAAGTTCTTTCTTTTTATAAACCCCACGCTCAACGACCCAAGAAAACCAACAAAGACCCAAATATGGTGGGATTTCTCTCCCTCTATTTGCTTGTATTTATATAGCACTTTAATCACATGCTCAGAACATCCAAATGCACCTCCGCAAAAAAAACGAATTGCGTTTTCACACGTAGCAAGTGCTGTTGTAGAAGCAATGGGCGGTCAATTTATCCACAGCAAGGCCCAACCAAAAAAAAAACAAGCCCGTTTTACGTCAGTGACAAGGAATGTTGGTCAGTCCACGTCTTTCGTCTTCCAGCACTGCCATAGGGCAGAATTCTCCCGTCCCTTCGCTCCGGCTGGATCTTTCCGGTCCGCCTGATATGAGCGGGGATTTCAAAGGTTCGCCTGCCCCCGCCATGAGGGGTGGGGTGGGGTGGGGGGGTGCTGGAAAATTCCACCCTCAGAGTCTTTGCAGGCAGGTCTGTTTAATGCCTTGACTGAAAGATGGATGGCACTTTTGACAATGCAGCTGTCCTCCAGCACTCTACTGTAAAGCCAGCCGAGGCTGTGTGTGTAAATCCGCACTTCTTCAACCCAGAACCAGTTGGCTCAGAAGTAACAATACTGATATCGATGTTTGATAGTATTAAGATTTTCCTGTTATTTGCTGTATTAAGATTTCTAAGACTTTTTATGGTGTGAATTGGAAAGGTCGAAATACTAACATCTGCCGTCTGCCTATGACTTTTATTTTCAGAAATCACTGACAACCAGTGCAATAACACTTGTCATTCAAGTGCCAAGTACGTGCCCTTTCTCCGGTTTTTTTCTGGTAAAAGAGAACTTTCGAAATTAACGAAATTCCTGGTTCACTAATTTACTTACCGTTGACACTCTGACCTTTAATCCTCTTGCACAGCTGCATCGCTGAAACACCTGGCAGCCCACTCTGTAAATGTGCGGCTGGCTTCAAAGGCAACGGCACGTTCTGTGAAGGTAAGGTTGATAACCGAGCTCTTACTTCCAGAACCTCTTTGGACTTTTCCCTGCACGCCAACTATTTCGCTTATTGTATTTCGTAGATTTTTTTCGTTTGAAGTGCTACATTAGGATGTGAAACTCACTGTCATGAGAAGCGGTTGGGGTGCATAGAACATATGCATTTAGTGGGATAAGCATAACACAATGGCGAAAGGAATAGATGGATACAGTATGTTGACAGAATAAGATTAAGAGGGGTGGGAGGAGGTGAATAAATACTGGCATGGACTGATTGGGCCAAATAGCCTCTTTCTCTGCTGTATATTCTCAATGTATCGTATTAGCATTTCTATTTCATCAAGTCTGTTAATTCACTCAAACTCCTAAAAAGAGAAACAGGTTCTGACCTCCAGCCTGAGCAGCAATTAACCTCTGAATTAATTCACCAGTATTTGCTTAATATCAACTAGGGGTTATACCCTTAAAGGGACCGTTGCTTACATTGGTGCAGAGAACAATGTGCTGGATGGCACCATGTTCTTGCCTGTACAAAATAACACATCCCCTGACTTAATTATGAATCACGAGTGGTTCACTTGTAAACACTTGCATCTCGCACACACTCACTCTCCTAATTTTGCACTTCAAATTGTTCCACTCTACAGATTACAGATCTTAAATAAAAATGAATTTGGTCATTTCCTTCACTGAAGCTTTAAATTTGGAGGCACTTTCCAATCTGTAAAGTTTCTGTAGTACACAGCAATTGAACTCTGACTGACCCGACATTCACTTAATGACCCTTAACAGCAGAATATTGTGCTATGCTTGGTCTAGCTGACATTTCCATTTATCACCTGACTTACTGTGAGCAATGTCATCCACTGGTATAATTAACTAGTATTGTTAACTATTATGGAATTGCACTCTGTGAATAAACTCCACTAAATGCCTGGCTCTATCAAGCAATTCCTTTATCCATTGTTGGAGTTCGGAGTGGGTTTTTAGTTATGAAATTGACTTGAGCCCTGCACTTTCAAACAGAAGCTAATGGTGTTGAGGGTATTTTATTAATGTCGCTTTTAGCATGCAATGATAATTCTGATCTTTGCCGGTACTGTTTATCACAGCTGTGAATGCATGTGAGATGGATAATGGAGGCTGCTCACCAAATGCGGACTGCAAAATAACACTCCCCGGGCAAAGAGATTGCGTCTGTCGAACAGGATACAGTGGCGATGGACTTGTATGCCTTGGTAACAACAATATATATTTTCTTTTAAATGGCTGCCCATCAAATATGTTTCATAATTCAAATATGGTCAAACATGATCCAAACATGGACAAATGAGCTGAATTTAAGGGATGAGGCGAGAGTGATTGCCTCTTGACATCAAGGCCAGCATTTGACCAAGTGAGGCATCAGGAACCCTAGCAAAATTTAAGTCAATGGAAATGAGAAGGAAAGATCTCCACCGGGTGGAATCATACCGAGTACAAAGGAAGATGGTTGCAGTTGTTAGAGGCCAATCATCTCAGCCCCAGGACATTGCAGCAGAAGTTCCTCAGGGTAGTGTCCTAGGTCCAACTATCTTCAGCTGCTTCATCAATGGCCTCCCCTTCTTCATAAAGTCAGGATGTTCATTGGTGATTGCACAATGTTCAGGACCATTTGTGACTCCTCAGACACTGAGGTAGTCTGTGCTTGCATGCAGTAAGACCTGGACAATATCCAGGCTTGGACTAATAAGTGGAAGTGACATTTGCACCACTCAAGTGCCAGGCAATGACCATTTCCAACAAGAAATAATTTAACTATATTCCTTTGATTTTCAATGACAATACCATGGCTGAATACAACATCTTGGGGGTTACCATTGACCAGAAACTGAACTGGATCAGCCATATAAACACTGTGGTATGAAGAGCAGGTCAGAGGCTAGGAATCCTGCAGTGAGTAACTCACCTCCTGACTCCCCAGAGCCTGTCAACCATCCACAAGGCACAAGTCAGGAGCGTGATGGGATATTCTCCACTTGCCTGGATGAGTGCAGCTCCAATGGCACTCAAGAAGCTCCACACCATCCAGGACAAAGCAGCCTGCTTGATCAACACTCTATCCACCACCTCAGACATTCACTCCCTCCACCACCGACACACAGTAGCAGCAGTGTGTACCATCTACAAGATGCACTGCAGGAACTCACCAAGGCTCCTTCGACATCATTTTCCAAACCTGCAACCTCTAGCACCTAGAAGGACAAGGGTAGCAGATGCAGGGGAACACCAGCACCTGCAAATTCCTCTCCAAGTCGCACACCATCTTGACTTGGAACTATGTCTCTGTTCCTTCGCTGTCACTGGGTTAATTTCCTGGAACTCCTTCCCAAACAGCACTGTGAGTTTACCTACACCACATGGTCTGCAGTTTTTAAGAAGGTGATTCACCTTCACCTTCTGAAGGGCAATTGGGGATGTGAAATAAATGCTAGTCTTGCCAGTAACATTCACATTCCATGAACAATTTTTTTTTAAAATGTTTTTTTCTGTCTGTGTAAATAATAGTTATGAAGTTTTCTGAATAAAAATTAAAGATAATAAACTCATACTAACAAAGTCAATTTATAAAAGGCTTCATTTAATTCTTTGTGTTTTTTAAGAAATCAACCCTTGCCTAGAGAATAATGGAGGATGTCACACAAATGCTGAATGCACTCAAACTGGGCCAAACCAGGTCAGTAAGATGAATTCCCCACACTCCAATTCATGCTCATTTCATCTGTCTCATAGCCCATACTGGCGTGTGGTTCAACATGTGTTGTTCAGACCCCTGGCAACACGTCCACTGTCATTTTGTTAGACTCTGGTTGTGTATGTCCATCCCCATTGCTGTTACCTTACCCACGAGCAAACGATCAGCAGGAATGAAGAGAGAGCCAACCAGAGCAGAAATTATGGCAGAATATTTTCTTTCCTACTCATGACCCTAGGAATACTGACCCTAGGAATACTGACCCCTCCCCCATAACCCTGCTACCCCCATTGACATCAACATATCACCAGGGATGAAACCCCGACAGCAAGTTTGTGTCCCACTGCATTTTCGTTTTCATACCTCGTGAGGTGCACTGTGCACATAAATAAACGCTAAAATCCCGAATATTGGAAGCTTGTTTATATTCTTTAAAAATCAATGCAGTTTGAGATTAGGAAATGGACAGGGCCAACATGGTTTTCTAAATTTGCTCAGGTAGATAACGAAGAGCAATAGCTTCTGTATCCGTGGATTGTGCCTGAGAATAATAAGAAGCAGAACTGAATGGTGTATTCTCCTGTCTTTGCTCTATTCCTTGATCTAGAATACATTACCTTTTGGCCTTAACTTTACAATTTTTC
Organism: Cetorhinus maximus; assembly: GCF_964194155.1. Lineage (NCBI taxonomy): Eukaryota > Metazoa > Chordata > Chondrichthyes > Lamniformes > Cetorhinidae > Cetorhinus > Cetorhinus maximus. The sequence continues at coordinate 10,747,143 of NC_135900.1, forward strand.
ATTGGTGATTTTAGGCAGCTTGCAACTGTTTGCTTGGCTATCAGGGTGATGGGAAGACCTGCGAACCAGTTAATCCCTGTCGAGTGGTGAGTACAATGCTGGTTGTTTAATACATCCTCATTTAACGTGACTTATTAACTACCCAGATGCTGAGTCAGAACGAGTGAATTATTTCCTTTTACTTCACTGCAGGATAATGGGGGCTGCAGTGAATTTGCGAAGTGCAATCACACCGGACCAAACGAACGAGTGTGTAGCTGTTTGCCGAGTTACATTGGCGATGGGCTTACCTGTAAAGGTACCATATACAAGGTGTGTTCAGTGATGCCTTTGTTATTCAGTCATTGCTTCGGTTAGAGTCACGTTTCAGCTGTGATCAGTTCAGCGCTCTCCGCAGATTAGTCACTCAGGAATTTTCCTTCACCCTTTCGTTCCAGGAGATGACGATGAACTCAGCCACTACCCGTTTCTTCTATCACCTTCAGGTAAGAAAAAAAAAATCACCAACCTTTTCTGTCCGGCCTTTCACGGCAATAACTGAAGCCCAGCTACATGTCATGGTGCATTAATATATTGACGAGTGAAATTCTAGCCATCAACAGAATCATGATTCAAACTGTTTTGGAAATGTTTGGAAATGTTACAATGCAGCAAGCACAAAGTACCACCACAAGCCAAGTCACATCTTGTGAACCGCGAACAAACTCTGATAAGACATTGAAATAAGGATAAACTTGCCAGCCCTGTAATCTCAGCAAGCTGCTACACTCAAAAGGAACATGGGTCAGCCATTAATCTACAACAAGTTCAGCATTGGCATACCAAGCCCCATACACCCTTTGAGTATGGGATTGTGAGAACATAGAACCACTGGGTTTACCCTGTTGTGCTCTTCAAAACAAAATGGATGCCACAGCGTACTTAAGGGTGTACACCCAGCAGGAAAAAAACTGTAATAACTGGGAAATAAGAATACTGATCTGAACTGGTCTTGTATACCTTAACATGGAACACCAGCAAAAACTGGGAGAAAAAGAGTACTGGCCCGAACTGTTTTTTCCTTCTGGGCCTGTGGATAAAGGAGTGTTTAAGGTGGTGGATGGGGTGCTGATCAAGCAGCCTGCTGTGTCCTCGGTGTTGTCAAGCTTCCTGAGTATTGTTGGAGCTGCATGCACTCCAGCACTGATCAACTTTGGGTTATGGTGTATAAGAGACATGGCCAAGATTCAGACCTCGGGGCTACATGAAGCCCACAACCCTTAGTGATTCAGTCCACGAGACACAGCCAACTCAGTCCTCTTTTCCCGTCTGTCTCTCACTCAATGGTTCGTTCTGTCTGAATTTTATTGACCAGCAGGTTTGGGAAGGGGCTGTTCGTTAGCGCTTTTGCCTCACTGGTGCGTAAAATAGAACACAAAAGGTCTGGTGGTATCTGCAAGTTGGGGTATACGCAAATTAATGGGAATGTCGATTTAAGCTTTGTACATGTGGCCAATTCTCCCGTTGGGCATTCCTGCTGAGGAGAGGCCTAAGCAGACAGGGCTGAGCAGGAAACCACAGACTGGCTGCAAACCTGACTTATTTACTCCTCAATCGACATCACTAAAATAGATAACCTGGCCATCGTCACATCGCGGTTTGCGGGAAGCTTACCGCGTGTAAATTGGTTGCCACGTTCCCTGCGCCACAACAGCGGCGAAACTTCGAAAAATAGTGCTTCATTTGCTGTGAAGTTTTTGAGATGTCTGGCGGACACGAGAGGCATTGTATTAATGCAAGCCTTTCTTTCTTCAAGAATCAGGACTGGGCAACCAGTGCTCCTCGAGAATCACACTTGAATGCCCAACTGGGGAAAGGAAGGCCGGGATTTTCTGGCCCCACTGTGACGGGACCACCCGTGGGGGGATGTGGCAGCCAGCCAAAAGCCCATTGGAAAATCCCAGTCCAAGTCTTTAAGTGTGGCCCCCAAAGCCCAATGGTATATATAAATACAGCCCTTTGACAGACAAAAAAAAAAACCTTGGGCACTCCTGTTGATATGGTCACCTGACCACTTAATACATGACTGTCTTGGCCGAGTTATTCTTCTTCTACTTGTTATACATCTTGAGTTGAAACATGAAATGGATCCTCCAAATTGGAAATTAACGTTTAGTTCATCCGCCACTCCCACACTGTTGTCATGACAATGAAGGAACTCTTTCAAACTGGGATGATTTATTTTCTCTTCCCGTACAGCTTAATCATGTCACCGAGTTCGGTGGTTCGGGCCCTTTTACCGTGTTCGTTCCGAGCAATGAGGCTTTTAAGAACGAAGCTCGGGTAAGTGTGAACACGCCTTCAAGGCTGCACTATTTTCCAGGGACGGCTGTTTGAGTCATTTGACATGAGCCTTCAATCTCCTCGTTCCCTTCCAACGTTTAGATATCAAACTGGACGGACAAAGGACAAATGGCCCAGGTTCTCCGTTATCACATTGTGGCGTGTAACCAAGTGCTGTACAATCAGCTAATCACCATGAAAACGCTCACCACCATCCAAGGAGAAACCATACAGTTTTCCTATGTAAAGGTGAGAGCCCGGGTTGCGGTAATGCTTGGGGGAATGAACGGCATCACCTGTACCTCCATGTTACTTGATATTTAAAGTCCTAAACTGATAAGGGAAAAAAGCAGCAAAGTTATAGAGCCTCGAGGGCGAGGGTTCCTCCAGCTGAGGGGCGGAGGTCATGCCTTATGCCAATCAACACTCAATAGAGCGTAAAATGGCAGCGGGCCTCTTGGAGTCGGTGGGGATGTGTTCCCCGCTAACTCTTCGCATGGAGGAGGCCAAGCCCCTGCCATCCTGAAAATTCAGCCCATTGTTTTTCATTTCTGCAGCAAACCTAAGAATGTGTGAAACGCAAAGTTAAAGCTGCTTCTTTTTTTACAGGGAATCACTCTGACACTTTGGTTCTTTGAATATTATTACCCTGCAAGCTCAGCTCATCTGCGCAATGCGTTAATTTAAGGGAAATAAGTGACACGTTTATTTTGAAATGTTGCAGCGCCACAGAATTAATAGACAAAGGAGCGCTAAACAAACAAGCGGAGAGCCTGGTTTCGTGCTGCCTGTCAAGACATTACTAAACTCAAAATTATTGTCAAGCTACAACAGCTGCGGGAGGTGTCAGCTGTGGCTCAGTTCATAGCACCCTCGCCTTTGAACCAGAAGGTTGTGGGTTCATGTCCCACTCCCGGAAACCAAGAACTGTGATTGTACTCGAAAGAGTTACAATCTGTGACTGTTGATAACTCGAAAGAGTTACAACAGCTGCGGCTCCTTAAGTAGGGCAAGAGGTTGACCACCCTTCTGATCACATCGCAACTCCCAGGTTCATGAACATCTATATAAAGGATGAACAACCACGTTATGTTCTGTAATTGATTGCCCTGTGACATACTATACAGCTCTGTGGAGACTCCCTAAGTGTACATATCATTGGGGCCTATTGAAACCAGTGGGGATGCTAACTAATGGTAACATCCAGTGGTGTCTGGATGGGAAGAGGGGGGATTTCAAGAAGAGCCAATTTCCACTTCTAGTGGAATTTGGGAGCGCACAAAAATAGGGCTGGCGATTCACCGGAAGTTTATCTCATTCCAAATTCCAGCCAGCCTGCCACCAGGCGGGCCAGTTCCCCTAGTGTGCCGGCCGTCATTTACCCCTCAATTAACTGCCCCAAAACAGATTGACTGGTCGTTCAGCCCAGTGCTGCTTGTGGCGAAACTGCTCACAAAACAACAGGGCAGGCACTTGAAAATTAACCCATCGTCTGTGAAGCACTTTACGATGGTTCTCAGAAGGTGAGAGTGCTAGTTATACATGAGTTCTTTCTTGCACTACAGGCACTACCATGAGTTAGTCACGGTCTTGAAGAAGCCACAAAGGAATTTAATACGCATTAGCATTTATATTGGAACAGCAGCAAGCATTTAACTGTACATGTAAACACATTGATTATGTATACTGTACACATCGTAGCGCGCATGTGATTTGTACAGTGTTTAGAAGTAGATCTGTGCTTCTCTATTATGCACCGGTTCCGCCTTTAATTAATGTAATATCATGGAGGACACACGCCCAATTTCCTAATACGTCCTCCCAGCGAGAGAAACTTCCCATTAATTCTGGTTCCACCACACTTTGATTTTAAAATTCACATCCTGGATCCATGGCCTCACCCCACTCCCTACCTCTGTAACCTCCAGCAGCCTTACAACCCTCCCAGAACTCTGCACTTCTCCAATTCTGGTCCCTTATAGAACCCCCACTTCCGCATCCCGTCAGTGGAGGACGTGCCATCAGCTATCTAGGCCCTAAGCTGTGTAACTCTCTCCCTGGACCTCTCTGCCTCTCCACCTCTTTCTCCACTTTTAAGGCTCTGCTTAAAACCTCCCTCTTTGACCAAGCTTCTGGTCATCTGTACTATTGTCTCCTTCTTTGGCTCGGTGTCAGATTTATTCGATTACCCTCCTGAGAAGTGCCTTGAACCTGCGAGCGTACAAATTAGGAGCAGGAGGAGGCCACTCAGCCCCTCGAGCCTGCTCTGTCATTCAATAAGATCATGGCTGATCTGAATGTAACCTCAGCCCCACATTCCCACCTACCCCCAATAACCTTTCCTCATCTCTGTCTTAAATGGGCAACCCCTTATTTTTAAACAGTGACCCCTAGTTCTCGATTCTCCCACAAGAGGAAACATCCTCCCCACATCCACCCTGTCAAGACCCCTCAGGGTCTCATATGTTTCAATCAAGTCACCTCTTACTCTTCTAAACTCCAGCAGTTATGAGCCTAGCCTGCCCAACCTTTCCTCTTAAGACAACCCACCCATTCCAGGTATTACTCTGGTAAAACTTCTCTGAACTACTTCCAACGCATTTACATCCTTCCTTAAATAAGGAGACCAATACTGTACACAGTACTCCAGACGCGGTCTCACCAGTGTCCTGTGCAACTGAAGCATAACCCCCCTACATTTATATTCAATTCCCCTCGTAATATGAGATGTTTAGTCTGTCAAGGGCGCCACATAAATACAAGATGTGTTGTTGCTATGGGGAAGGTTTCTGCCTTCACTACCTGAGGAGGCATTGACCAGCGTGAATTGCCCACCCCTTGACTGGAATCAAAACCAGGCGAGTATTAAAACCTGTGACAGGCATTCAATCCCTCCCACTAGGTAACAAATGATGCTGTGAAGGTGAAAACTTGCCGACATAGTTATTAACGATAGCTGCTGATGTAAGTTATTTTTGAAACGCATCCTGTGTTATTTTTTCATAATGTGACAGCATTTTAATATAGGTTCCATGCCTTTTCATTGACAGAATGTCTTGTATCTAAACAAAGAAGCCAGGATAATAAACAGCGACATTATCAATGCCAATGGCGTGGTCCATTTCATAGACAAGCTACTCTCGCCCCAAAAGATGCAGATTATTCCGAAGGATGCAGCGGGCTTCCAATACGTAAGGCTTGCGATGTTCGGAATTAATTGAAAGCTAAAATTCATGTTAATCCTAGAGACTGGTTGTGAAATGAATATTATCTCACAAACGCAGAAGGAAGAAATGATGGCGATCGTTTTGCTTCACAAATCAATAGTAAGATTATTTGAGAGAATTAATCTAAGCCATGATTTCTGGTTTTATGCCCACACCAGTTTCTAGAAAGCTTTTGTGGGATTTGAATAATCGTGGCAGGCTTGGTCTGAAATGTTTCATAGCCGTTTTATGCACTGAGTTCCTGGGAATAGGCTTTGAGCCTTTCAGCAGCTTCTTATTAATGAGGAAAATGGATGCTCATTTTTACAATTCTTTGATGGGATGTGGGTGTTAAGGCCAGGTTAAGGATATTGAGAGGGGTAGGGGAAGTGAGAGACCTTGGAGTGTGTGTCCACAGGTCCCTGAATGTGGCAGGACAGGTGGATAAGGTGATAAAGAAAGCCTATGGAATGCTTTCCTTTACTGGATGAGGTATAGAATACAAAAGCAGGGATGTAATGATGGAACTGTATAAAACACTGGTTAGTCCGCAGCTGAGATTTTATGTACCAGTTATAATCCCCACATTACAGGAAGGACATTATTGCTCTGGAGAGAATGCAGAGGAGACTTACAAAAATGTTGCCAGGGCTGGAAAATTGCAGCTATGAGGAAAGATTGGGTAGGCTGGGGTTGTTTTCCTTAGAACTGAGGAGGCTGAGGGGTGACCTGATTGAGGTGTACAAGATTATCAGGGGCCCAGATAGAGTAGAGAGTGATGCCCCGTTTCTCCTAGTGGAGAGGTAAATACCAGGAGGCACAGATTTAAGGTGATTGGTGGAAGGATTAGAGGGGACATGAGGAAACATTTCTTCACCCAGAGGGTGGTGGGTGTTTGGAATTCGCTGCCTGGTTTGGTGGTGGAGGCAGAAACCCTCAGCTCGTTTAAAAAGCACCTGGATCTGCACCTAAAGTGCTGTAACCTGAAAAGCTCTGGACCACGTGCTGGAAGGTGGGATTAGGATGGGCAGCTTGTTTTTCATCTTTTTTCAGCCGGTGCAGACACAATCGGCAGAATGGCCTCTTTCTGTGCCGTAATTTTTCTGTGGTTTTATGGTTCTATTTGTTGCCCACCCCTAATTGCCCTTTAACTGGAGCAACTCACCAGGCCCATTTCAGAGGCCAGTGTGAGTCAACCACATTGCTGTGGGTCTGGAGTCACATGTAGGCCAGACCAGGTAAGGACGGCAGATTTCCTTCCCTAAAGGACATTAGTGAACCAGATGGGCTTTTACAACAACCGATGTTAGTTTCATGGCCGCTATCACTGAGACTAGCTTTAAATTCCAGATTTATTAACTGAAGCTGCCGTGGTGAGATTTGGACCCATGTCCCCAAAGTATTATTAAGTCAAAATGCTGCGGGTGCCGTGTAAGGGGACACGAGAGTCCTTCTGGAGTCTCACTTAGGTTCAGATCCATACTCCGGAATGAGTGACAATGCCAAGTAACATGTTGAAACAACAATTTTATTGAATATTGAACAATGATAATTAATAATAATGAAATGACAATTATAATTGATAATATAAAAAGAAAAAAGTAAAAAGAATGAAAGATAACTTCATATATATCAGAAGAAAGGAAGAAAGGCAGATTTTTTTTAAAGTATAAAACATTGAACCCAAATTGGTCTGTTCCACAACAGCTCCCCAAAATGGATAACCCCAACTTAGCCTGTTCCAGGACAGGGCGCTAAATTGGTAAAGGTGCCCCTTGGTACATACATTACCAAGTTTCTGAGTAACCTTCCGGGGGTGGACTCTTCGGCCGGTCACTCCCGTGTCCCTTCCTCCCATAGTTTTCAGTGACTGACTATCCCACTCTGGCTGCAGCCCCGAATCCTGGAAGCAGTGTCCCTTCAAGCCAAATTCCCGGCTCCATTCCAGCCTTCCGAGGCTTAGTTCAAATTTTCTCAAAATAATGACTCTGGATAAACATGAATCCTTATCAGTTCACCTCACAGGGACCGTAAGGATTTTCAGACTTCACATCCCAGGTTGTTTACATATCTTTTGATGGTGTCTTCCCATCTACCATCAGTCAGGTTGTGGCCCACCATTGAAACTCCACCTCCTGACGACCACCCCATGTAAGGTCACTCATTGTCTTGGCCTGTAGTTCAAGGGTCAGCGGGGTCAGATACAGTAAGAAAGGACTTCTGATAAAGAAAAAGGAGCTTTTATTTCCGTAGTCTAGTGGGAAAACAGAGATGCAGACCAAGCAAGAGCTGTGGATACCAATATGGAAAATGGGAAAACACAGAACTACTGATTATTATTGACTAATTAATCAAAGCACAATCACAGCTAGGTTTAGATCAATGTCTACAAAGTAAGATTCATCACAGGTTGACTTAAAAATCAAAAGTGAAGCGAAAATAAAATTATAAAAATTAGTGATTGTGGCTGTGGGCCTACAGCTGGAAACCTGGAATTAAAAACAGAAACCACTGGAATCATTCAGCAGGTCTGGCAACATCTGTAGAGAGAGAAACAGAGTTAACGGGCAGAATTTTGCCCTCGGATGGCGTGCGGGCCCCACCGGCTCGGCGGTGGGCGGACAGCCGACCCCCGCCACTGAAACAGGGCCCACTGCCATTTTGAGTGGGTGGGCCAATTAAGGCCCGTCCAGCGGCCTGCCCGACGGGAAGCGCTTCCTGTGCGGGGGGGGGTGGGGGGGATTCCCCATCTGTCAAAGAGCACACTTCTCCCTGAGGCAAAGTCCTGTCTCAGGGAGAATAGTGACAGTGGATAAAACTTTAAAAATACAAACATTAAAAAATTATTAACATGTTCCCCTCACGTGACAATGTCACAAGAGATGGGACTTGTTAATAAAGAATACAAACTTTATTTCTTTTGTACAAAACGGACATGAAACCTCATCCCGCCAGTGGATGAAGTTTCATGAATAATCAGAAGCCCGCTGGGGCTCCTGGCCTGCCCGCCAGCCTTAAGCTTGGCCGGGCAGGTCTTTAATTACTTTAACTAGCCTGTCAATGGCCTCAATTGGCCATTGACAGGTCGGCGGGCGGACAGCTGATTTCGCTGTCCGCCCACCTTCCTAAAAATTTAAAGGGACCGGGATGACGTCGGGGGTTCCTCCCAACGTCATCCCGAGTCATTTTCACCTCGGCGACCAGGCCCCACCCCCAAATCGCCAAGGGGGAAACCCTGGCCAACATCTTGAGTCAGATATGACTCTTCTTCAGCACTCTTCCCCAGAGCATTACCCTGGGTCTCTGGGTTACTAGTCCAACGACATTACAACTATGCCATCATTGCATTAGCCAAAGTAGCTGGCACTAGAACTTTAGCCTACATGCCATTGTGTGATATTATGTGAATAAAAGAGTGCTTGATGCACTTGTACGACATCCTCAGTTTTAACTCATTTAATAGAAGTAAATGAACAGCCCTGTTAAAATAACACCCAGTGTAAATGTGCTAAACTGAAATTACTCTAACATTGAAGCCGTCGTATATAAACATTTCAAACTGTGACAAATCGTAATTCATTTCCTTTGAACTTTTCATCCTTGTCATATGGGCATTGTTGGCAAGGCCAATGTTTGTTGCCCTTCCCTAATTTCCCTTGAGAAGGTGATGGAAAGCCCCCTCCTTGAACCGCTGCAGTCCGTGTGGTGCAGGTACACCCATCCACCCAAATGAAGTTAGACAGGGAGTTCCAGGATTTTAACCAAGTGACAATGAGGGGATGGCGATGTATGTGCAAATCGGGATGTGGAGGAGTCCTTGCACATGTTCCCACACTTCCGCTGCCCTTGTCCTTCAAGGTGTTGGAGGTTGTGGGTTTGGATCGATTGACTTTTTTAAAATACCAGCCAGCATTAAACAAAAATAACTGTTTGTGATATTGATATTTTACAACAGTAATTTCTAAACTAAAATGTAATTGTAGAAAATCAGATCATTACGAAACAAGGAAGACAATCCTTTTTGTGCCTGTACTCCAATAAGGGCAGTGATGTTGAAAATTATTCCAAATTTAGCAGATACTGAAACGCACACGCACACACACACACACGTTCACACACACACAGACGTGGAAACACACAGCCACAGGCACCTCAATTGGCCCGCCAGTGTAAATTCGTGGTCCGGCCCCGATCGCAGGTGGCAGTCAGCTTCCCAACCACTCCCGCCCACCCCCGCCGAGCCCACCCAACGAGGGAAAAATCTTCCCCACAAGCACAGATACACGCATACACGGACACATGCACACACACACACACACAAACATATACACAGACACACACATACACAGACACATGCGTGCACACACACACACATATACACAGACACGCGCATACACGGACACATGCACACACACACATATACACAGACACGCGCATACACGCACACATGCACACATACACACACACATATACACAGACACGCGCATACACGGACACATGCGCACACACACATATACACAGACACGCACATACACGGACACATGCACACACACACATACACACACACATATACACAGACACGCGCATACACGGACACATGCACACACACACATACACACACACATATACACAGACACGCACATACACGGACACATGCACACACACACACACACACACATACACAGACACATGCATACACAGACATATGCGCACACGTACACACACACATACACAGACACACGCATACACGGACACATGCGCGCACACACACACACACACACATACACAGACACACGCATACATGGACACATGCACGTGCGCACACACATACACAGACACATACATATGCATACATTCACACACACATATGCGCACACACACACACACACATACACACACACACATATACACAGACACAGAAACACACATATGCAGACACACACACATACACTATAAAGGTACTTCTACATAGACATGACCCACTCGTTGGATGTATCATTAAGATTTGGGCCTGTGCTCGGACAGCGTGGACGCGCTGGCATACCAGCACACTGCCCAGTGCTTCAGATGCTGGATTATGTCAGTGGCATAGCTGACAACACTTTAAGGTTCTGTCATTGGGGTTATCAGCTTTACTATTCAATATACTTATCAAACCTTTTCTTCTCTTTAGTTGAATTTCACAACAGTGGCAGCACAGAACGGATACTCCCTCTTTAGCAACCTATTAGAGGTAAGCAAGATTTCTTCGACATGGCTGTAAATATACAATGCGCTGTAGCGGTGTTTGGGATGTGTGACATAGTAGAATCATACAGCCCAGAAGGAGGCCATTCGGCCCATCGTGCCTATGCCAACTCTTTGAAAGAGATATCCAGTCAACCCTACGCTTTTCCCGCAGCTCTGCAAATACTTTCCCTCAAATATTTCTCCAATCCCTTTTGAAAATTCCCTTGTGAATTTGCTGCCATCACCTTTTCAGGCAGTACATTCCAGATTGTGTCAACTCGCTTTGAGTACATTGCGAGAATGCCTTAAACTGCTAGCAATACCAATTCATGATGTAGCATGGGTTTGATTCCAACGTGCTATAGCATTCATGATGCATGTTCTGATTGTCCCTCGTACTGAAGATCTCTGGATCGCTCAGGTTCTCCAGGGACTTCTGAGCCCAATGCCTCTTACACTAATCTCAGTGCACTCGGAATGGAAAATACTTCTCCTCCATACATTCTCTTGCCTTTATCTAAACCTGCTATTAGTTATTACCAAATATTGTCGCTGTGTGCTAGACGGTTACCTCCATTCACGTTCTAATCCGATTGTCTATTGCCTGGGAGGTACATCAAGTGAATGGGACTGTTCAGTAAGGGTGCAGTTAATACAGATGATTTCGATTTGGCCAGGATTTTCCAGCCCCACCGTGGCGGGCATCGCCGTGGGAAATTCGGCGGCCCAGCCAAAAGTCCGCCGCATTTCGGCGGGAACGGGCGATCCCGGCGGTGGGCGGGGCTGGAAAACCAAAAAAGGGGCTGCACTTAAGCACTACAGCTGTTGTCTTGAGGTGGGCAGATGATCACTTAGTGTAACAATACAATATAGATCGGGAAAAAAAAAAGCCATGTGGATTCACTGGTAAGTTAGTAAGACAAGAAAATTAATGATCATGTGTTTTATTTATTATTTTTGCCATGAGTATGTAAAGACTGGCTTTTCAAAGAAAAAAAATGAGAATAGTGATATAAACACTTTCTACTTGACCTTATTAAAACTAACGATACATCAGACAAGCAGAAACTAATAATAGTGGAAGTCAATGGGAAAATATGATTCATTAGCAACGCATCATAACTTTGTTATTGAAAACCTGACTCTGGGAAAATGTTTTTCTCCTGGTTACGGTGAGTTTAAAGGATTTGTCCATTGGAAGGAAAATTGGAAGTCACGCTTCAAGGTCAGGCAAGTAGAAAGGGTTTTTGTGGCTGTTGGTTCTATTAAATACTTGGGCGTCAGCAGGAAGGAGTAGCTGTGCATTAATGGCAGCAGTATATGGAGGAGAATGTCCTGATCACATATGTGGAGGTTACACGTTATAGAAGACAAATTATATAGGGCCAGGACGGTCAAAAATTGTAAGTTTTTATCATTCTATTGTGACTAGGCATGACTGAAATTTCTAAGATCCAGCACACACACAGTGGGCTGAATGGTACCTTCTGTGCTGTACGTTTCAATTATTCTATGGTTTATTGTGAAACTAACAGTTAAGGTGTCTAATTCTGTACCTGAGGCACTTGGCTCAGCGATAGATGGTCCATTGATTGGAGAACTCCAGCCCAATAGATTCAATAGAATGAATTGTAGGTGGGTTCTGTAACACTCACCAGTGATACAATTACCCCAATGATGTGTTTAGTGAGCAAAGGACAGTGTTTTAATTCTAATTCCCAGATCTATGGAATTAAATAGAATTTACAGCACAGAACCAGGCCATTTGGCCCAAGTTCTCTTTACTGGTGTTTCTGCTCCACACAAGCCTCCTCCCGCCCTCCTTCATCTCACCCTATCTGCATATCCTTCTATTCCTTTGTCACTAAAGCAGTTAACTAACTTTCTTTAAATGCATCTAAGCTATTCACCTCAGCCACTCCTTGCAAGTTCCACAGCCTAATCACTCTCTGGGTAAAGAAGTTCCTCATGAATCAAAGGTGTTGTAGTTTTAATACATTTGTGATCTTGGGCTGTGTGGCTGTCTGGTGATGACTTGTGTTATTGTAATGGTCTTATACCACCTTGCAAAGCCTTGCTATTGTTCTGTTTATTTCTTTCTTTCCAGGAGACAAATGTACTGAATATGATTAATGACCCCATTCACAAACCAGTGACCCTCTTCTTGCCAAAGGACAGTGTCATGAAATCCTTACCCAAAGCTCGAAAGGATTTCCTGTACAATAAGGACAACAGAAACGTTCTGATCGAGTACCTTAAATTTCATATTATCAGAGATGCCAAGGTAATCTCTTCAGCTCAAGGCAGAATTCAAGCATTGAGAGATTTGCTAGACATTAAATACATACATTTATTCAGCAAAGGGTGCTGTTGTAGATCTAACTGCGTTTTTGCAAATCCTGTGTTGTTTCGATTAAATAATTAAAGCCAGTGATGTTGGGTGTGCTTGTAAATGACATACTATACTTCAACACAGTTCTACCTCACGGTTATCCTCTTGAGAGATTAGCGTCCCAGCGTGGAATACATTTGTGTGAAATTTCTTTCCCAACTACTAAATGAAGTCATCATGTTGAATTTATCCTGTTAAAATAGTTATTAAAATAACAGAGGAAATGGAATTTCATAATCACAACAACTTGAATTTATACAGTGTCTTCAACATGGAAAAATGTCCAAAGTGTTTCAAGGGTGGCAATGGTTTCATCTTTCATACCAGAGCTTAGAGGGTTAAGTTGTGAAGACAGGTTGTGAAAACTTGGATTGGATTCCTTTTAGTATAAAAGATCGAGGGTTGCTCTGATTGAGGCGTTTAAAATAGTAAAAGAATTCGACAGGGTAGATAGAGAGTAATTAATTCTTCTGGTGAGAGAGTCAAGAACAATGGGGCACAATCTTAAAATGAGATCTCGGGCATTTAGATGTGAAATCACGGAGCACTTTTTCACACAAAGGGAAATAGGAAGCTGGAACTCTCTCCCCTGTAAAGCTGCGGATGCTGGGGAACAATTGGAGCTTTCCCTTGAAGGCTGAGAGTGATAGGTTTTTGTTCAGTAGGAATGTCAAGGGATAAGGAGCAAAATCAGATAAATGGAGCTGAAATACAGATCAGCTATGATTGAATTAGGTAGATAGATGGACGGCTGAACGGACGGGTGGACACTTTGATATATAGATGATGGACAGATGATAGAAAGATGGATAGATGGACGGACAGACAGATAATTGGTTTATTGAAAAATCATCATGGCAGCAGATGCTAAATTGTGATGACAATACAAGTAAAACAAGTAATCATAATTCATGGCATGGTTGTAGGCAATCATTAAAATAAAAATAAAGTCTAAAGTAATAAAAGGATTGCACAATTGTGATCATTTCAGCTTACAAATAATTACAATATATTGCAAAATGCAGGTCTTCTTAATTTACAGAAGATGAACGAAATGTCTCCTGCATTCTGCTTTTTGTATTAAAGTCCATAGATCAGTCAGGTTGAGTTTGTAAATTCTCAATCCTTTAGGTACTATTTATGAGTTTTATAGAGTGGGGAATTGGGCTGTCTCATAGTTTATTCATTCTATATCTTACTTGTGGAATAATGTCTCTTCGCCTTAATTCCATTGCACATTTACTTCCCTGTGGTGTGGCAAGAGACGGTGGAATGTGGTTGGGATTCGAAAGCTTTATAAGTAACTGATGGCGGAGCAGGCCAGAGGGGCTAACTGGCCTCCTCCTGTTCCTGAACTTTCTTTGGGCTGCTCAGAGGTGTCAAGATGAACATGGTAGAATCCTTCATTAGGATGTAAAGTGAAGTCGTCCGATCTGAAACTGGGGTCCCAAATCTTAACAAAGGGAAATACGAAGGTATGAGGTGTGAGTTGGCTAAGATAGATTGGGGAACTTCATTAAAAGGCATGACGGTGGATAGACAATGGCTAATATTTAAGGAACGAATGTATCCATTGCAACAGTTATACATACCTTCCTGGAGCAAAAACACAACAGGAAAAGCGGCCCAACCATGGGTAACAAAATAAATTAAGGATAGTATTAGATCCAAAAAGGAGTCATATAAAGTTGCTAGAAAAAGTAGCAAGCCTAAGGATTGGGAGCAGTTTAGAATTCAGCAAAGGAGGACCAAGAGATTGATTAAGAGGGGAAAAATAGAGGGTAGACTTGCAAGGAACATAAAAACGGACTGTAAAAGCTTCTATAAGTAATTAAAAAAAGAAAGATTGGTGAAGACAAATGTAGGTCCCTTACAGTCTGAAATGACAGAATTTATAATAGAGAACAAGGAAATGGCAGAGCAATTAAACAACTACTTTAGTTCTGTCTTCATGGAGGCAGACACAAATAACTTCACAGAAATACTAGGGAACCAAGGGTTTAGCGAGAAAGAGGAATTGAAGGAAATTAGTATGACTAAAACAATAGTTCTGGAGAAGTTAATGGGATGGAAAGCTGATAAATCCCCAGGGCCTGATAATCTACATCCCAGGGTACTAAAGGAAGAGGCCACGGAAATAATGGATGTGTTGGTTGTCATCTTCCAAAATTCTGCAGATTCTGGAACAGTCCTGGCAGATTGGAGGGTGGCAAATGTAACCCCGCTATTTAAAAAAGGAGGGAGGGAGAAAACAGCAAATTACAGACTGGTTAGCCTAACATCGGTAGTAGGGAAAATGCTAGAGTCTATTTTCTGGATGTGATAACAGGACAATTAGAAAATATCAACAGGATTAGACAAAGTCACCATGGATTTATGAAAGGGAAATCATGTTTGACAAACCTACTGGAGTTTTTTGAGGATGAAACTAGCAGAATAGATAAGGGAGAACCAGTGAATGTGGTGTATTTGGATTTTCAGAAAGCTTTTGATAAAGTCCCACATAAGAGGTTAGTGTATAAAATTAAAGCACATGGGATTGGGGGTAATATATTGGCATGGATTGAGAATTGGTTAGCAAACAGGAAACAGAGAGTAAGAATAAATTGGTCTTTTTCAGAGTGGCAGGCAGTGACTAGTGGGGTACCGCAGGTATCAGTGCCTGGGCCCCAGCTATTCACAATATATATCAATGATTGGGATGAGGGAACCAAATGTAATATTTCCAAGTTTGCTGGCGACACGAAACTTGGTGGGAATGTGAATGGTGGGGAGGCTGTTAAGAGACTTCAAGGCAATTTAGACAGGATGAATAAGAGGGCAAATACATAGCTTTTGCAGTATAATGTGGATAAGTATGAAGTTAGCTACTTCGATAGGAAAAACAGAATGACAGAGTATTATTTAAATGGTAATAGATTGGGAAATGTTGATGTACAAAGGGACCTGGATGTCCTTGTACACCAATCACTGAAAGCAAGCATGCAGATGCAGCAAACAGTTAAGAAGGCAAATGGCATGTTGGCCTTCATTGCAAGAGGGCTTGAGTACAGGAGCAAGGTTGTCTTACTGCAGCTGTACAGGGCCTTGATGAGACAATACCTGAAGTATAGTGTGCAGTTTTGGTCTCTAACTAAGGATGTACTTGCCATAGAGGGAGTGCAGCGAAGGTTCACCAGACTGATTCCTGGAGTGGCAGGATTGTCGTATGAGGAGATATTGGGCCGACTAGGTCTGTATTCACTAGAGTTTAGGAGAATGAGAGGAGATCTCATTGAAACATATAAAATTCCGACAGGGATGGACAGACTGATGCAGGGATGATATTTCCTCTGGCTGAGGGGGTCTAGAACAAGGGGTCACAATCTCAGGATACAGGGTAGACCATTTAGGACTGAGATGAGAAGAAACTTCTTCACTCAGAGGGTGGTGAACCTATGGAATTCTCTACCACAGAAGGGTGTGGAGGCCAAGTCACTGAATATATTTAAGAAGGAAATAGATTTCTGGACTCTGAAGGCATCAAGGGCTATGGGGAGAGTATGGCGTTGAGATAGAGGATGAGCTGTGGTCACGTTGAATGGCGAAGCAGGCTCGAAGGGCTGAGTGACCTACTCCTGCTCCTATTTTCTATGTTTCTGTGTAATGTCCAGATTTTGCCTGCGTTAAATTCAAGCACGCGTTCTGTTTGATGATAGGTTTCATCAGCAACTCATTGAGCTTCAGTGAACTGCAAAATTGGACAAATGAACTGTTTTGAGTTTTATTTCATTCTCATGACATGGGCAATGTTGGCAAGGCTGGTATTTATTGCCTATCCTTAGTTGTCCTGGAGAGGATGGTTCAGTGCTCCACAAGTATTTACTGTGTCCTATTTTGCCTCCAGATTCTGGCAGCTGCCCTTCCTAAAGTTGACTCATTGAAGACGTTGCAGGGTTCTGATCTCCGGGTGAGCTGTGCTCGGCGAAGAAGTAAAGTGAGTTCAGAATAACCCTCTGCCTGTCATCAATGCACTGCAGCTGTTTCAGAAGTAAATCCAGATAATTGCTGAGTCAAGCTATAGGATGAATTTGTGAACCCTTATTTTCAGTGGTGAATCCCATTGGCAGGGACCAGGGTTGGAGAGATGGTGGTGTAATGGTATTGTCACTTATCTAGTGGTCGTAGGTTGGTGCTTTGGGGACATGGGTTCAAATCCCACCTAAAGGGCTTCATAACCTGCTCTATTTCTTAATTCTTTTTATATTAAAAGTGTAAGCGATGCCATGGGAGATCTGCTAATAATATTTTAATTGTTTTGCATATGCATGCAATTCCTGTAAATATTAAACCTACTCCTTGCAACACTTTCCTGTCACGCCTATTTCCATCAATTACTTCTGTCACATTTGCCTCTCCGCACTTAAACGCCACCACTCTCCCTAGCCGATACTTAACCTTTGATTGAGTTCTTCAAGTTCTCATTGTTAAGAAAGGTAGCGACCTACTCAGAGGGCCTGGGTTCCATCCCCAAATTGAGACACCTCCACCCCTCAGCCAGGGTCAAACTATGTTTCTGCCTTTTTTAAAATGTATTTTTATTTTTCATTTACTTACTTTTATTTTTATTTATTTTTTTATCCTCTTTTTTATCCCTTTTCTATCCTTTTTCCCAAACCACCACCCCTTCCCCCCACCCCACCCCCAAAAGGTTACTTGTTCCACGTTGTTCTTTCACAGAGTGCCGATCCTTGCCCTGCCATTCACACATTCCGCTTTCTTACCTTTACGCCACTATCAGCACCTCCTTTAGCTCTTACCACTACCATTAACACTCCCTTTCTCTTGTGTCCATGACATCTTTGTCAATCGCTCCTTAGCCCCCACCTATCGCTGGCCTTCTATGTTCCTTCACCTGCTCCACCGCACCCCCTCCTTTAACAGTATAAATATCACCACATTTCTACTCCTCTTTAGCTCTGAAGAAGAGTCACACAGACTCAAAACATTAACTCTGTTTCTCTCTCCGCAGATGCTGCCAGACCTGCTGAATTTTTCCAGAATTTTCTGTTTTTATTTCCACCTTTGTTGGCCGCCCTCCCCTCTGTATTTTCAGGCCCTCGGAAGTTGACTTTCAGTCAACGGAACTAAAGCTCTTCTCCTCACATCGTTGCTCCAGCACTGCGCTGGAGAGCGGAATGCAGCATTTATCAATACTTAATTCAAATGGCGAAATATGTCGGGTGCTGGAAATATGAAATGTAAACATAAAAGACTCAGCACCTGCACAGAGACCAACAGAATTAAAGTTTCAGCTAGGTCTGTGACCTTGCATCAGGACTGAAGAAAAGTTCGAGATGTAACAGGGGGCAGGGGAAGGGAGGAAAGAGCCAAAGGGAAAGCTCTGTGACAGGGTGGGAGGCTGGAGAGAGTAAATGGACATCAGAATCCCAATCAGAATGACTCCCACTGACTGCCTGAAAAATGGGAGCTGTGATTAGGACCTGCAGTTGTTACTGCAGAGTCCGGCAGGCTGCAAAGAGCTCGGTCAAAAGGTGATGTGCTGCACCTCACGATTCCCTTGACCTTCACAAGAGAAGTGTAAGTGACAGAGTGATGGTGAACTGGGGAATTGAAATGGCAAATGACTGAAAGACAAATTTAGAAAGCTTCCCACTCCCACAGAGATGCTTCCTACAGAGATGCATTGGGGCAGACAAAGGACTCGCTTACATCATTTAACGTAACTTATTCTTCCTGGAACAGGTCGCTATTCCAAGGCTGACCAGGACTCTCCCTGACTCTTACTGCCTTCCATCGGCGTGGTAGAAGGATTTACAGGTTAATAATCGACCTGTTTGGCTGTGCTATGAACACACCTTCTGCGGCCATCAGGTCCTAGGGGCTGGATTTTATGTGCTCCCGCTGGGTGTGCTTTCAGCGGGGGTCTATGTAAAGTAGTTCAGGTAGCTAGCCCACCATCTTCCTGCCCACTGCTGAGCTCATACCCATAATACGCTAGGTAGGCAGGGGCTAAAATTGGCAGCCTGCCTAACTTATGTAAATAAATAGTTAAGGATGATTTAGGCTTGTTAAGAAGCCTATTGACCTGAATAATACACTGCCCACACCATAACAAGGCTGGCGTGGGCACTCAGGCAGGAGTGGGCAGATCCCTGGGCTCTGGGATCCCTCCCTGCCCTAATACCCCAGGGACTCACCTTCTCGGGCAGCCATATTCCTTTTCTCCCTTCTTCCTGTAGTCCCGTCAGTGCCCACTACTCAGTCAGTGGCGCTGCCGGGAGTAACGGAACGGCCGGCCAATCGGATTGGCTGGCAGCCCCCGAGGGTGGGGCTTCCTCCCACGCGAGGGGCAGAAGCCCCACTCCCCGCCAAGTTAGCCCGTTCGCGGGGATGTTATGGCTGTGAGGCTGGCTGGCATAAAGTCAGCTTCTGACCAACTTTACCCACGGGGTTGGGGGGGAGGTGGGCGGTGGGGAAAGGAGCAGTCTGACCTCCTTTATAACGCAACCCCTGGAGTGGGACTGAAACCCAGACCTTTTGGCTCGGAGGTAGGGACACTACCCACTACAGCACAAGACCTCCGGACTGGAAGCCCACGGCCTAATGTAATCCAGTCAACCCGTGTTACAAGGCCAAGTCTGGGAGCGTATATTTAAAGCAGGTGCGATCCATAAGATATTGAGTCCCCAGGTTGTGTAACGTCTATTTCTTTTGTCTTACCTGCTGCTCTCAGGGGGAACTGTACCTGAACAAAAGGAATTGTAAGATTACACAGAGATACCTGGAGTTTGATGGTGGCGTCGCCTATGGCATCAGCTGTCTGATGACTCCTCCAAGCATCGGTGGTCGTTGTGACATCTTATCCCTTGTTGACGTTATGGTTTGTATATGTCTGAGGTTGACAACCTTTTTAAAAGCGATTCCTTTTTAAAGAAAGCAGTGGGTGGAATTTGATGGCTCGAAGGACAGACAGGGAGGAAACTTTGAAATCGGGTTGTCGGCTCAGGACCCGTCCGCATTCCTGCCCCCTGGGCGACCTGGGGCTGGCTCGCTGGCAGCTGGCTTGGGGATGTGGGGGGCCCTCGAGACCCTCTATCCTTACCACCAGCTCCGCCCAAGCCATTTCTGCCTCAGGGTCACAGCTGCAGCTGCAGACCACCCTGGCGAGGAGGCACCCCTCCACAGAGTTAGCCTGGCTAACATTTTAAAAAAATTTTAACCCACCTTGGGCTAGCACCTCCACCTCGAGGCGCCCTCGCGTTCTCTTACCTGCCGCAGCAGCGCCCACCTCTCCCACTGGGGCTGCCAGCTGTACATCGCTGTGGGCCATCCCACTCGCCCAGCCAGGGGACTGCCCCCCCACCCACTGTTCTTAAATGGATGGCGCTCCCAGAGGTGGCCTCTCGTAAATGGCCAACCCCCCAGTAAGATCACGCAGGCAGGAAACCAGGCGGTCGGGATAAAAAAACGGGTCCCACAAAATCGTCAAAGGTGTTAAGATTTTGCCCACTATCTTTCATTCAATGAATTTTTATCTGAGTAACAGCTGTATGCTAATATGCAAATCTCTGAAAGTAATATTCCACTGAATCATAATTCATAATCCTTGAACAATGTCACTGGCGTAGCAATGGTGACTGTGTCTCAAACTAATCGAGCAGTGCTTTGGCGTATCCTGAGAGATGTGATAAGCCACCCTCCTCAAACAAGTTCTTTCTTGTTTAAAGCGCCTTTACAAGGACAATTTTTGTTTTTATTTCACATAGGGAGACTGCGGCAGCTGTCTAACCACTCCAGCGTGTCCTTCTGGGAGTCGACCAAAGGTAAAGCAACTGCTTATTTTCAGATCCAGCCTTTACTAGTCTGCAAATCTCTGACCTTGTGCTCAAAGGAGTCAGCAGAGCTGTTGATGCCAAAATTGCTGCAGGAGCTCCTCAGGGTAGTGTCCTAGGCCCAGCCATCTTCAGTTGCTTCATCAATGACCTTCCTTCCATCATAAGGTCAGAAGTGGGGATGTTCGCTGATGATTGCACAATGTTCAGCTCCATTCATAACTCTTCAGATACTGAAACAGTCCATGTCCATATGCAGCAAGACCTGGACAATATCCAGACTTGACCTGATAAGTGGCAATAACATTTGTGCCACACAAGACAAATACCACCTCTAACAAGAGAGAATCTAATCATCTTCTCTGGTTATTCAATGGTTGCCATTGTTGAATTCCCCCCACCTTTAACATCCTTGAGGTTACTGTTGACCAGAAGCTGAACTGGACCAGCCAAATAAATTATGTGGCTCCAGGAGCAGGTCAGTGACTGGGAATTCAGTGGTGGGTAACTCACCTCCTGACTCCGCGAAGCTTGTCCACCATCTACAAGGTACAAGTCAGGAGTGTGATGGAATACTCTCCATTTGCCTGGATTTGTGCAGCTCCAAGAGCACTGAAGAAGCTCAAAACCATCCAGGAGAAACAGCCTAGCTTGATTGGGACCTTAAACATTCACCACCTTAAACATTCACTACCTACACATAGTTGCAGCGGTGTGTACCATCCACATGTTACACCGCATCAACTTGCCAAGCGTTCTTTGACAGCACCTTCCAAACCTGTGACCTCGACCATCTAGAAGGACAAGGGCAGCAAATGCATGGGAACACCACCACCTGCAAGTTCCCCTCCAAGTCACACAGCATCCTGACTTAGAAATATATCACCGTTCCTTGACTGTCGCTGGATGATAAACCTGGAACTCCCTCCCTAATAGCACTGTGTGGGTGTACCTACACCACATGGACTGCAGCGGTCCAAGAAAGCGGCTCAGCACCACCTTCTCAAGGGCAATTAGGGATGGGCAACAAATGGAGGCCTCGTCAGCGGCGCCCACATCCTGTAAAGAATAAAGAAAAACATACAGCATGATTTCACCAATTTTGTCCCAACTACCTGCACAGTGCACACATCAGTTGCCCTTTACCAGAGTAAACCAATCAGCAGTCTGCCCCGGGCTCCCAACCAGTTAGGGGGGGCGGGCAGGTCGATGTGTCCATTCTGTCAAAGGAAGGCTTTCTAGTTAAGAATGTGACAGAAAAGCTCATCAGCACCTCGATTTTTCAGGCTGCAGCAATGACAGGACTTCAATATCACCCCAGGGAAAGATGGCAGAAGGCGGGAGCATGTGGGGGGTCCTGAGCCAACGTCACTTTGACTTTTCCATTCGATTACTCCCGAACCCGCCTCAATGGCCTGGGAAAATCCTGCCCCTAGGCTTTGAAGTTCCAGTGGGGCTGCAGGGAATAAAGCAGGTACCTTGATCACAATGATCTACAGCATTGGAGCAAGACCTTGGTCTTCTGTCCAGTTCCCCTAATGGCAGAATCTGGAAATTCTGCCTATTGCACCTTCCGTGTTAGCCATGGCCCAGTGGACAGCACAACCACCTCTTAGTCAAGTCCTAAGCCAAAGATAGAACACGAAAACTAACCAGTGCAGTACTGAGGGAGTGCTGTACTGCCAGAGGTGTAGTCTTTCGGATGAGACATTAAACTGAGGTCCCTATCAGGTAAAAATAAACAATTCCAGACACTGTTTTGAAGAAGAACAGGGGTGTCCTGGACAAAATTTATCCCACAACCAACTTCATGAAAGAATCTGGTCATTATCACATTGCTGTTTGTGAGTCCTGGCTATGCACAGATTGGCTACAGCGAAAGCTCTCCAAAAATGCTTCATTGGCTGTAAAGCACTTTAGGACCTCCTGGGGAATGAGGTTTTCCATAAAGCCCAACAAAAGCCAGCTCCACTGAAAACATGTGTCCTATTCTGGGCCAAGGCCCCAAAATCTTTCCCCCTGAACCAGGGGGCTTACGGCCTTCAGAGGTGTTTGCCGGAGTCCGTTTGAGATGAATGTGAGAAACGACTTGATGGTAGTCACACGGCCTACTAAAGGCCTGCAACCCTCAGTGTCGAGGTGCAGACGGTCACCTGCTCCACTGACCTAAGTGGCTTTCCCCACCAATTGCAGGAGAGCAGCAACCCTAGAATTTCAAGGCCCACAGGATTTTATAGCACGGAAGGAGGCCATTCGGCCCACAGTGCTGGTGGCTGGCTCTCTGGAAACTCTATCCACTCCGCTCCCTTACCCTGGCAGGTTGCTCAAACCCTAAGTATTTGTCCGCTTCACCGGCAGGCCTGTTCCTGACAAAATAACGTTGCTGGAATCACCTTTAAAACACATAGCTAGGCCCGTGTCATCGTTTGTTCTTGAGGAAGACAACTGTGTGGATTAACTCTTTATTTCGCAATACAGGGACAGAAAAACAAGTGCACCTACCGCAGCCTTTTCTACGCAGACATCGATGGCTGTAACCAGCAATGTACCTTTGTGACATGGAAGCCCAAATGCTGCAGCAATTACTTTGGAAAAAATTGTAAAGGTGGGTGATAAATTTAATTCAAGCTATTTGACTTGACCGTGTGCTGATGTAGGCAAATTTATTTCATTGGTTGTGAGTGAAGCTGGTAAGGTCAGTGCTATTGTCCATCCCTTGTTACAAGTTGCCCCATTGCCTTGCTCTATCTCTGTAACCTCCTTTTTTTAAATTCATTCATGGGATGTGGGCGTCGCTGGCTAGGCCAGCACTTATTGCCCAACCCTAATTGCCCAAAGGCCCAATTCGAGATCTGGTCACCTAACTACAGGAAGGATATCAGTAAGATTGAAAGAGTGCAGAGAAGATTTATTAGGATGTTGCCGGGTCTTAAGGAGTCAAGTTACAGGGAAAGATTAAACAGGTTAGGACTTTATTCCTTGGAGCGTAGCAGGATGAGGGGAGACTTGATAAAAGTTTACAAAATTATGAGGGGTATAGACAGAGTAAATGCGAGTAGGCTCTTTCCACTTAGATTAGGAGAGATAAACACGAGAGGACATGGCTTTAGGGTGAAAGGGGAAAGGTTTAGGGGGAACTTCTTCACTCAGAGAGTGGTGAGAGTGTGGAATGAGCTGCAATCTGACTTGGTAAATGCGGGCTCACTCTTAAGTTTAAATTGGATAGATACATGGATGGGAGAGGTCTGGAGGGTTATGGACTGGGTGCAGGTCAATGGGAATAGCCGAATAATATTTCGGCACAGACTAGAAGGGCCGAATGGCCTGTTTTCTGTGCTGTAGTGTTCTATGGTTCTATGGTTCTATCTCTATGCTCCTCCAATCCTGGTTTCTAGCGTGTTGACACTGCGATTTTCATCGCCCTACCATTGGCGGCCATGCCTTGAGCTGCCGAGGCCCCCAAGATCTGCAACTTCTCCCCCCAAGCCTCCCTGCCCCTCTATCTCTCTTTCCTCCTTCAAGATGCTCTTTAAAACCGGCCTCTTTGACCAAGCCTTTCGTCGCCTATGCCAACATGTGTCTCAGTGTCAGGTTTTTTGTTGAATTGGAACACATTCCAGATTCCACACTCCTGGTTCTTCCAACATCCCACTTCAGTGGAGGCAGCCAGTGATATAAATGGCCAGCTACCCCCGTGAACCGCGCGTGCGTGGACCCCGGCCTGACTCCAGTCCCACCCCCACGAAGATGGGAAATGCTAGGTTCCGGGGGGGGGGGCGAAGGAATTTAGAAATTCCTGGGATTTTTACCACAACAGAGGGTCTCCCCACTGTGGCAAAAATCCAGGCCTCTGTTTCTCTCCACGGATGCTGCCTGACCTGTAGAGTTTTTCCAGCAGTTTTTTTTTTTTATTTCTTAATCTCATGATTCTAAGCTTGTAAAAGATTGCTGTTTTGTTTTAGCTTGTCCAGGAGGTCCTGAAAATCCATGCAACTCCCACGGTGTGTGTGACGATCAGTACACAGGCACTGGCAAGTGCCAATGCGCAGATGGATTTCATGGCACTGCTTGTGAGCTGTGTTTGCCTAGGAGATGGGGATCGGAGTGCACAGGTAAGATTATATTGGACAGAAACCCAAGCTACGGTTTTATCATTTCTGCTTTGCACACACAATAATATTTATTTTAATTCTCGACACCTCATTGTGTACCCGAATCACTGCGTAATTAGCCATTTTCTGTTGTTTTGAAAGGACAGTTGTAGAGACGATCTTTCCACTTGCAGGCAAGACGAAAGCTAGGGGCCGTAACTCATAGAATCACAGAATGGTTGCAGCACAATAAGAGGCCATTTTGCTAGTTGTGAACATGCCAAGTCTCTGTGAGAGCTGGTCCCGCTCCACCACCTCTAGCCCGCAGCCCTGGCAAACTTTTTTCTCTTTAGGTAATTATCCAATTGCCTTTTGAAAGCCGAGATTGAACCTACCTCCACCACACTCTCAAGCAGTGCAATCCCTCAGACCCTAATCACTTGCTGCATAAAAAAATTTTTCCTCATGTGGTCTCTGGTTCTTTCACCAATCACTTTAAATCGGTATCCCCTAGTCCTTGATCCTTCCACCAATGGGAAGAGTTTCTCCCTATCTAATCTGTCCAGATTATCTAATGATTTTGGACGCCTCTATAAAATCTCCTCTCAGCCTTCTCATCTGGATTCACTAATGTCCTTTAGGGAAGGAAATCTGCCGTCTTTGCCTGATCTAACTTACATGTGACTCCAGACCCAGAGCAATGTGGTTGACTCTTAACTGCCCCTCTGAAATGGCCTGGCAAGCCACTCAGTTCAAGGGCAATTAGGGATGGGCAATAAATGCTAACCTGGTCAGCAACATCCACACCCCATGAAGGAATGTTTTTTTTAAAATCCAATAGGGAATTGAGGAGAAACACCTTTATCCATTGTACTCTCTACCATGAGGAATAGTTGAAGTGAATAGCAGAGATGCACTTAAGGGGAAGCTAGATAAACACACAAGTGGGAAAGGAATAGAATGATATGGTTGGTTTTAGGTGAAAAGAGATAGGAGGAGGCTTGTGTGGAGCACCAACATCGGTACAGAGCGTTGGGCCAAATGACTTGTATCTGTCCAGTAAACACTATATAATACTGTGAAGTTCAGGGCTTCTCAGGTCAGTGAGGGTATATGTAATGAAGCATTGGTGTAATATTATTCTGTTAGCATTGATCAGCACAATATAGAGAAATATGACAGCACTTCAAAATTGTCATGCAAATTTTACTGACAAGTCTTGGAAAGACATAGTGGGAACATGGGCAAAGCAATCATGTGGTCTGGCTGTAAATAGAGCATTAAAGGCTGATTTATACTGTTTTCGGGCACCAAACTCTAAATTTAATTCATAACAAATGGACTGCGCTGGTTTCAAACAATGTGGTGGCAGTATAATTGTAGCCCACAGTGCCAATACAGATGCAAATCCTTTCATTGCTAAATTGAAATTTGCACACCTCCAGATGACACTGCTTCAAACTGGGACCCGAGGAAAGCTGTGTAATTCTAAATTAATACAAGCAAAAGCCATGTCACGTTTTCAGGAGCATAACTGAATGGTTTTGCATCCAAGCACTTGAACGTGGGGTGATGGTGGCGCAGTGGTAATGTTGTTGGACTAGTAATCCAGAGACCGAGCCTGGGGGACATGGGCTTTAAGTCCCATTGTAGCTGCTGGTGGAACTTGAATTCAGTTAATAAATCTGGAATTATAAGGCTAATCTCAGTAATGGTGACAAAAATCTACCTGGTTCACTAATGCCCCTTTAGGGAAGGAAATTTATCATCCTTACCTAGCCTGGCTTAATGCAATATGGTTGCCTCTCTGAAATGGCCAAGCAAGCCACTCAGTTCAAGGGATGGGCAACAAATGCTGGCCCTACCCGTGATGCCCACATCCCATTAAAAAATAAAGAACGTTTTCATACATTACTGAACCAATGTTTAAGTCTCAGACACACTCGTGACTCACAAAATGGTTTTCCATAGAAACAGAAGGAGGTCATTCAGCCTGTCGAGCTACTCAGCCACTTAATCAGATCATGGCTCTGTATCTTTTACTCAACAAAACAAATCTATCAATCTCTGTCCTGACATCTTCAGTTGCCCTGCAGTCCTTTTGGGTGGCAGGTTCCTGATTTCCACAACCCTTTGCTTCCTAATTTCACACTTAAATAGCCTAGTTTTAATCTAAGGTTGTGACTCCTTATTCTAAATTCCCCTACCATAGGAAACAGTAGCTCTGCATCCACCTTATCAAGTCCATTTAAACCCTTAAATGAGATCACCCTCAAACTTCTAAACTCAAGGGAACACAAGCCAAGTTTATGCTTAAACTGTCCTCCAGATTTAACCCTTAAGGCCCAAAAGGCATTAATGGAGAAGATGCAGTAGTCTGTGTAACTCTGCTCTGTCCATTCGTGCATTTTCAAGTGTTGTGTGAGCAGTTATTGCCTGCATTTCAACTCACGTGTTAAACTGGAGTTGGGGAAATCGGAAATTGAAGCAAGACTGTCAAAGAGTTAAGAATTTCTTTCACTCAGAAGTATTGGGGGCAATTTCAACCTAAACTGGCCATGGGAAAATGACACTGGTATAACATTCCACTCGATTGAATCTCCTTTGAAGTCAGCAGACAATTGTACTGAACAGGGAATAAATCTGGCTTTCTATCCAATCTCATGAGCTTCCCTAAGGGTGAGTTAGGTTAAAATTATCTCCAACTGTATCACAAAGTTTGCGATCTATTGGAACTGTCATCAAACCTTTTTGGGCTTAAGAATCTATATTTTAGGATTCTAATTCAGCAAACATAAGATCATAAGAAATAAGAACAGGAGCAGGCCATTTGGCCCTTCGAGCCTGTTCCACCATTCAATCTCATGGCTGATCACTGACCTCAACTCTTGCTTCTTGCACTATCCCCATATCCTTCAATGCCCTCAGAATAAAAAAATCTATTGACCTCTGTGTATTGAATAGACTCAATGACTGAGCAATCCACAGCTCTCTGGAGTACAGAATTCCAAAGATTCTCAACTCTCTGAGTGACAAAATTTCTCGTCATGTTGTTCCTAAATGGCCAACCCTTTTATAATGAGCTTGGAACCCTGGGTTCAAGGGAATTCAGCCGAGGGAATCATTTTCTCAGCACCCGCCCTGTCAGCTCTCTTCAGAACTGTATATGTTTCCATTGGATCATCTCTCATTCTAACTGAATGTCCTTACAGCCTGTGATTGCGCTGAAAATGGAGTCTGCGATGATGGCATCAATGGCCAAGGAATATGTTTCTGCAATGAAGGGTGGACTGGAAACCGCTGTGAAACGCAACTAGGTATGGCATAAGTGAATGACTTGGGTTTTTTTTTTGTGATTTTGATTAAGGGATAAATATTGGGTAGAACTCTCCTGTTCTTTGTAAAAAATAGCGTCATGGGATCTTTTGCATCCACCTTTAAAGAGCAGAACATGCTTCGGTTTAACGTCTCATCTGAGAGACAGCACCTCCAACAATACAGCACTCCCTCAGCACTGTACTGGGAGTGTCAGCCTTTTTATTTGTGCTCAAGTCTCTGGAGTGAGACTTGAACCTACAACCTTCTGAGCTAGAGATGAGAGAGATACCAACTGAGCCACAGTTGGCAGAAAAGTCTCCATGTCAACATTGTGTATCTGCCTTAGACTTGTCTTTCACTTAAAAGTACTTTGCTGCCTATTTTCAAACTGTTCCTGATCCATCATTAACATAAGCTGAATGTCATCACTCTTTATGCCACATCTCATCCACACAATGAATAAACTCAATGACTGTTCAACTTTGAACCTTGATAATGCAAAGACACTAATCTGATTATTGGTAGGCTATTCTACACTGTTCTTTCTACCATTTTTTGTATCTTTTGTATGAGTGTTGTCACTCTTTATGCCATATCTCATCCACACAATGAACTCAAATGACTGTTTGACTTTGAACCTTGATAATGGAAAGACACTAATCTGATCATTGGTAGGCTATTCTACACTGTTCTTTCTACCATTTTTTGTATCTTGTGTTTTGCTTAGAACGACTGATTGTAAAGCTTGACTCAATTCGGCCCTTAACCGCGACAGACGTTGACTTTTAAATAAATAAACCCTTGAATTGAAAAATTGAAATTGGGACCTCGCCATTTGATGTCACTAACCAATAATAGTGCCCCTTACAGTTTAATTGGAAACAGATCCTGCTTGAACTGTAGCAGTGAGATCATTGAACCTCATGTCAATAATGGTTCCACACAGTGTAAGGATTGCCATTTTCACTATCAATATTCAATGGTGCATCTCATCTTTCCAAATCATCAATTTTCTCCCTCCTGTTCCTACCTCCCCCATAGGAAATTGGCAGAACTCTTGGAGAAACTAAGTCAACGGTCAAAGATGGCCTTTCACACTGGCTTCTCTGGGGTGCCACCCGTTTCCAGCTAAAGTTACAGAGAACCACACCAAAGCAGTATCCTATTGTAATGCCTTTATAATGCTTTCTTTTCATTCTTTGGTAGCTGTGAAGCCAGTGTGTTCACCTGCTTGCTCTGAAAATGCAATCTGCAAGGACAACAATACATGCGAGTGTAAGCTGTACTACGACGGCGATGGAAGGACATGTGTGGGTGCGTTAACTTGTCCCTTTTTTGCATTACCAGCAGTGATATGCATGTGTGAAATGTCATGAGTGAACTGCTTTACAATGACCAAGGAAAGGAGCTAACGTAGGGCCAGGAGGAGGCCATTCAGCCCCTCAAAACTATCCGCCATTTAATGAGATCATGGCTGATCTGTTACCCTACTCCTGCGTTTTCCCATATCCCTTAATACCTTTGGTTAGAGCTTTGTTATCCTTGCAAGTTGTTTAATTGTTAAATAATCTTCACAGGCCGCATATAAAGTTCAACTCCATGTCCCACTAAGTTGCATCTCAAACTAATGATAATAATGAGATCTCAGTGTTCTAATTCAGGATTAAGCCACCAAGGAGGCAACAGTGCTAAGAACTGTCCCTCTCCAAATGTAGGTGTTCTAGTGGTATTGTCACTGATCTAGTAATCTGGAGACCTAGGGCAATGCTCTGGGGACCTGGGTTCGAATCCCACCATAGCAGGTGATGAAATTTGAATTCAACTAAAATCTGGAATTAAAAGTCTAATAATGATCATAAAATGTAAAAATCTATCTGGCTAATTAATGCCCTTTAGGGAAGGAAATCTGCCATCCTTACTTGGTCTGGCCTACATGTGACACCAGACCCACAGCAATGTGATTGACTCTTAAATGTCAAGCCACTCAGTTGTATCAAACTGCTTGAAAACCTTAAAGGAATTAAACCAGATGGACCACCCAGTATTGACCTGGTCACTGGAAACAACAATGACAAACCCAGCCCTGTCAACCATGCAAAGTCCTCCTGAGTAACATCTAGGAGCTTGCCCCAAAATTGGGAGAGCTGTCTCACAGACTAGTCAAGCAACAGTCTGACATAATCATACCTTACAAACAACATCCCAGACAACACCATCACCATCCCTGGGTATGTCCTGCCCCACCAGAGGCACAGACCCAGCACAGTGGTATACAGTTGGGAGGGAGTTGCTCTGGGAGTCCTCAACATTGACTCCAGACCTGATGATGTCTCATAGCATCAGGTCAAACATGGGCAAGGAAACCTCCTGCTGATTACCACGTGCCACCCTCCCTCAGCTGATGAATCAATGCTCCTCCATGTTGAACATCACTTGGAGGAAGCACTGAGGTTGGCAAGGGCACAGAATGTACTCTGGGTGGGGGACTTCAATGTCCATCACCCAGAGTGGATCGGTAGCATCACTGCTGACTGAACTGGCTGAGTCCTAAAGGACATAGCTCCTAGACTGGGCCTGTGACAGGTGGTGAGGGAACCAACAAAAGAGAAAAGCATACTTGACCTCATCCTTACCAACTTGTCTGCCGCAGATGCATCTGTCCATGACAGTATTGGTAAGAGTGATCACCACATAGACCTTGTGGAGACGAAGACCCATCTTCACATTGAGGACATCCTCCATCTTGTTGTGTGGCTCTACTACCGTGCTAAATGGGATAGATTTCAAACCGATCTAGCAACTCAAGAGTGGGCAACCATGAGGCGCTGTGGGCCATCAGCAGCAGCAGAATTGTACTCAACCACAATCAGTAATCTCATGGCCTGGCCTATCCCCCACTCTACCATTACCATGAAGCCAAGGGATTAACCTTGGTTCAATGAAGAGGGCATGCCAGGAGCAGCATCAGGCATACCTAACAATGAGGTGTCAACCTGGTGAAGCTACAACAGAGGACTGCTTGCATACCAAACAGCATAAGCAGCAAGTGATAGACAGAGCTAAGCGATTCCACAACCAACCAATGGATCAGATCTAAACTCTGCAGTCCTGCCACATCCAGTCGTGAATGGTGGTGACAATTAAACAACTCACTGGAGGAGGCGGCTCCACAAATATCCCCATCCTCAATGATGGGGGAGCCCAGCACATCAGTGCAAAAGGTAAGGCTGAAGATCTTGCTACAATCATCAGCCAGAAGTGCCAAGTGGATGATCCATCTCGGCCTCCTCCAGAGGTCCCCACATCACAGATGCCAGTCTTCAGCCAATTCAATTCGCCCCACGTGATATCAAGAAATGGCTGAAGACACTGGATACGGCAAAGACTGTGGGCTCTGGCAATAGTACTGAAGACTTGTGCTCCAGAACTTGCCGGGCCACTAGCCAAGCTGTTCCAGTACAGCTACAACATTGGCATCTGCGCAGCTATGTGGAAAATTGCCCAGATATGTCCTGTTCAAAAAAAGCAGGACAAATCCAACCCAGCCAATTACCGCCCATCAGTCTACCCTCAATCATCAGTAAAGTGATGGAAGGAGTCATCAACAGTGCTATCAAGCGGCACTTGCTTAGCCATAAGCTGCTCACTGACGCCTAGTTTGAGTTCCGCCAGGGCCACTCAGCTCCTGACCTCATTACAGCCTTGGTTCAAACATAGACAAAACAGCTGAACTCCCGAGGTGAAGTGAAAGTGACTGCCCTTGACATCAAGGCAACATTTGACTGAGTGTGGCATCAAGGAGCCCTAGCAAAATGGGAATCAGGGGGAAAACTCTCTGCTTGTCATAGCTAGCACAAAGGAAGATGGTTGTGGTTGTTGGTGGTCAATCATCTCAGCTTCAGGACATCATTGCAGGAGTTCCTCAGGGTAGTGTCCTAGGCCCAGGCATTTCCAGCTGCTTCATCAATGACCTTTCTTCCATCATTAGGTCAGAAGTGGGGATGATTGCTGATGATTGCACAATATACAGCACCATTCACAACTCCTCAGCGACTGAAGCAGTCCATGTACAAATGCAGCCAGACCTGGACAATATCCAGGCTTGGGCTGACAAGTGGCAAGTAACATTCATGCCACACAAGTGCCAGGCAATGACCATCTCCAACAAGAGAGAATCTAACCATCACCCCTTGACACTCAATGGCATTACCATCACTGAGTCCCCTACTATCAACATCCTGGGGCTAACCATTGACCAGAAACTGAACTGGATTAGCCATATAAATACTGTGCCTACAAGAGCAAGTCAGAGACTAGGAATCCTGTGGCAAGTGACACCCCAAAGCCTGTCCACAATCTACAAGGCACAAGTCAGGAGTGTGATGGAATTCTTCCCACCTGCCTGGATGAGTGCAGCTCCAACTACACTCAAGAAACTTAACACCATCCAGGACAAAGCAGCCTGCTTGATTGGCGCCCCTTCCACAAACATTCCCCTTCTCTACCACTGACGCACAGTAGCAGCAGTGTGTACCATCTACAAGATACACTGCAGAAACTCAGCAAGGGTCCTTAGACAGCACGTTCCAAATCCACGACTACTACCATCTAGAAGGACAAGGGCAGCAGACACATGGGAACACCACCACCACCCGGAAGTTCCCCTCCGGGCCACTCACCATCCTGACTTGGAAATATATCGCCATTCCTTCACTCTCATTGGGTCAAAATCCTGGAACTCCCTTCCTAACAGCACTGTGGGTGTACCTACACCACATGGACTGCAGCGGCTTAAGAAGGCAGCTCACCACCACCTTCTCAGGGGCAGTTTGGGGTAGTCAATAAATGCTGGCCCAGCCAGTGATGCCCACATCCCAAAGAATGAATGAAGAAAATTATATATGCCTTTTGGAACACTGGGAAGTAATAGGAGAAATGGAGCAGGTCCTATGTAGGAAGTCTTGTGGTGCAGTGGTAGCATCTTTAGGTTCAAGTCCTACTTCAGCTCTTGATGGCTGTAGAAGGTGTGTTCATAATGTGGCCAAGCAGTTTGATTATCAGCCTATGAATCCTCTCAATATGGAGAATTTCCTGGTTGGCCATATTTTTTTCCGTAAAATATTGAAAAGAATGTTACAAAACAATTCAGATTGTCAAAACAGGAAGGTGCAATGATATTCACATTTTCTACATAGATCATGTTTCACTCTGAGTTGCTTCAGACAATAAAAAGAACATTACAAACATTTCAAAATGGCCATTACAGAAAGTGCGATGATATTGAAATTATCTGCATCAGTCATGATGCGCTCTGAGGTGGTTCAACACAATTGCATTTACTATATGCAGTCAAGAACATGCTTACACCATGCTGCAGAAGGCAGTGGCAAATCACTGCAGTAATTTACCAAGTATCACCATGGACCAGGCCAATGGACGTCCATGGTCACCAATGCCCACTTAGGGCATTGTACCTGAAGGAGGGGAGCAGATCCTAGTTTGGTTATTTCTGATGTTGGTGCAGAAGGCCAGCTGTAATGGGGGAGTTATTCTTCAAACTCAACTAGCCTATGACTGCTGACCATGAGAGATGTGCTTATTTTAAAACACAATTACATGTGCAGTAAAATCTGCACTTTTTCCCTCCTCCTGTTTTCTTCGATTTTCCTATGACTTATATAAAACTCCCAGCCCAGTGCAGCCTTTTCTTTTATTTGTTCCTGGGATGTGGTCATCACTGACAAGGATTGCCTAGTCCTTGACTGCCCCCGCCAGCTTTTTGGGCTGAATTTTTTACACTCCCTGCCCCACCCAACTCTGATTGGCTGGCTCACCCCGCAGCCTCTTATTTAATCAGCCTGTGGGCAGGCCTTCCGGCCTCATCGGGGAAGAAGTCCCACCTTCAAGAGCTGCCGGCCAATCAAATGGCTGGCAGCTCTGTGCTCCCAACAGCCCTATCAGGAGCAATGGGGCCACTGCTGGGACTGCAGACACTTCCCAGAGGGAAGCGAGCCATGATAGAGGTCAGACAAAGATGATTCCAGGCCCTCACTAGGGCCAGGCTGGTAGGCCCCTGCAAGGTGGTGAGGGGGGCCTGAGTGGATAGTGTAGGGGGCTGGGAAAGGAAACGTGGTCGGTGGGGTACTTTGAGGGACCTCCAAAGGGCATGTGATGCCTGAAAAGGAGGCCCACCCCTTGCCCAGCCACCAGGTTTCACCTCGGGGGCTGGACACTTGATGCCGGCCTCCCACACTTTCCAGAAGTGGCAGGAGGAGGCCCTTGAGTGGCCATGAGTTGACCACTTAAGGGTCTCAATTGGCCCACGAGCAAGTGGGCATCCCGATGCCTCCCTCCCACAGGTAAAATTGCAGCAGGGGCAGGTGGGAATGAGTAGGCAGCCACTGGCGTGGTACCCAATTTTACCCCCCCCCCGCCCCCCCCAACAACAACCCCCTGACCACCAGGCCCTTGGTTGGGGGTGGGGGGGGGGTGGTGTAAAATTGTGGCCTATGTAGCTGCTGGTGGGTTTTCGACTCAGATCTGCAGCATCTCTCCAGAGGATCCTGCCGTCCCATCCAGGACAAGAGTAGCTGTGCTCCAGTAAGCAGCACTAATAAATCCATCACCACATTCTACCATTCGGTGACACTACCATGCTATTGTCTGAAGGTGCTGGACTGCAAATACCTTTAGATCCGCTTGTCAGGGGAATATTTTACTGCGTATCACTTAAGGGAATATCAAAAAAAAGTCACTGTCGCACTTTGATTTAAACTATTTCTTGTTTTATAATGCAGTTGTCGATCAGTGTGCCCAGAATAATGGGGGCTGTTCAGAATTTGCCAAGTGCTCTCAAAATGGTGTAAGCGTCAGCTGCAACTGTGAAAAAGATTATTCCGGAGACGGCTATACATGTGATCCAATAGACTTATGTGCGGATGGATACAACGGAGGTTGTCATGAGCATGCGATCTGCACAGTGATCGGGGCAGTAAGTACAAATCCACCTCAGTATTGTTCACGGATGAGGTTTAACTGCCATAGCATCAATGTGTTATGTTATGAAGGCCTAGAAGTGAGCGGTAGTTGCTCCAGGGCTATAGTTGGTCACATAACAGACTAGATGTTCCAAGCGCTATGCAATGGTGAATCTAGATCAGGTTGGAGGGGCTGCCGCAGACATACAACTCATCAAGGCTTCTTCAACAGCATCCCCCTAACTCGCAACCTTACCACCTTTTTCTTTCTTAATTCTTTTCATGGGATGTGGATGTCACTGGCAAGGCCAGCATTTATTGCTCACCCTTAATTGCCCTTGAACTGAGTGGCTTGCTAGGTCATTTCAGAAGGCAGTTAAGAGTCAACCACATTGCTGTGGGTGTGGAGTCACATGTAGGCCAGACCGGGTAAGACTGGCAGATTCCTTTCCCTGAAGGACATTAGTGAACCAGACGGGTTTCCACGACAAAACAAAATAGTTTCATGGTCACCATAACTATGTATTCCAGATTTATTAATTGAATTTAAATTCCACCAGCTGCCATGATCAGATTTGAACCCATA
Source organism: Cetorhinus maximus (assembly GCF_964194155.1). NCBI lineage: Eukaryota > Metazoa > Chordata > Chondrichthyes > Lamniformes > Cetorhinidae > Cetorhinus > Cetorhinus maximus. The sequence goes on from NC_135900.1 coordinate 10,783,099, forward strand.
TCACCAGAGCATTAGCCTGGGCCTCTGGATTGGCAGTCTAGTGACATCACCATTATGTCACCATCTTACCCCTAAAAGAACGAGGCTGGACAAGGGCAGTAGATGCATGGAAACACCATCAAGTTCTCGTCCACGCCAAAGACCATTCCAGCTTGGACATATGTTACCTGTTCCTTCATGTACCTGGATCAAAATCATGGAAACTACCCTCCCCCCCCCACCCCACCCCCACCAACTCCCAGAACCGGAGGTGGGATTATCCCCAACTTTTCAGCCAGTGGGCGGGGCCACTCCCTCCCCCCACCCCCACCCCCCCTTGGAAAAAGTACTGTCCATTAAGACTGTGACCAAATGTTTGGTCAAAGAGGTAAGTTTAAGAATAGTCCTAAAGGGAGACAGAGAAGGCTGAAGGCACAGTCTCCAAGAATGAAGTGAAGGATGTTGTTTTGTGGGGGGGTTTGTGGGGCTGAGGGAGATTCCAGGGTACGGAGGGGCAAAGCCACAAAGGCATTTACCAAGAGGGTGAAGATTTTAAAATCAAGGCAATGGTGACCTGGGAGCCAATGTAGGTCAGCAAGCACTGGTGTGATGGGACTTAGTGCAAGTTAGAACACATGCAGCAAAGTTTTAGATGAGCTTAAATTTATGTAGGGTGGAAGATGGGAGTCCAGCCCAGAGAACACTGGAATAGTCGATTCTGGATGCAGCAAAAGGAAGAATGAGGATTGCGGCAGGAGGGAGCTGAGCTGAGCATTATTTTGGAGGTTGAAGGAGGCAGATGTCACTAACTTTCAACAGGACAGGACCAAATTTTCAATATGGGTTTGTTTAGATGCTCTGTCAATGAAGTCTGATTGCTGTCTTAGTGTGGCCCCATTCAACATAAGATTAGGAAGTCAAAATTCAACCAACACCTGTTTCAATGAAGCCAGAATGGATTCAGCAAGCAGGCTGGTTTTGCATAGAATTACATAAGAACATAAGAAATAGGAGTGTAGGAGTAGATCATACGGCCACTCAAACCTGATCCACTATTCAATATGATCATGGCTGATCTTCTGCATCAACTCCACTTTCCTGTCCACTCCCCATATCCCTTGGTTCGCTGAAAGACCAAAAATCTATTATTCTCAGCCTTGAATACAGATTGAATACATCCCCAACTCTCCATGGTGGAAAATTCCAAAGATTCACAACCCTTTGAGTGAAGAAATTTCTCCTCATCTCAGACCTAAATGATCAGCGCCTCATTCTGAGGCTGTGACCCCGTGTGCTAGACACCCCAGCCAGGGGAAACAACCTCTCAGTGTCAGCCCTGTTAAGTCCCTTCAGAATCTTGTAAGTTTCAATGAGATCGCCTCTTATTCTTCAGAGAGTATGGGCTGAATGGCCTCCTTCTGTGCTGTAACTCCTATGCTGTAAATGTCTATGAGTATAGACTCAGTTAACTCAGCCTCTTATCATAGGATAACCCTCTCACCCCAGGAACCAATCTAGTGAACCTCCGCTGTAGCACCTCCAGTGCTGACATATCCTTCCATAAATATGGAGACCAAAATTGCACACAGTATTCCTGGTGTGGCCTTACCAAAGTCCTATACAATTGTGGCAAGACTTCCTTATTCTGTACTCCAATCCTCTGCAATAAAGGCCAAATGTCATTTGCCTTTAATTTCTTCATGTATCTGCATGTTAACTTTCTGTGTTCCTTGTACGAGCAATGCTCAAATCCCTGCAAACATCAACATGTACAAGTTTCACGCCTCTTAAAAGACGTTCTGTTTTTCTGCTCTTATGGCCAAAGTGAGTAGCCTCACACTTCCCCACATTATACTCCATCTGCCATCTTGTGGCCCACTCACTTCACCTGTTCATATCTCTTTGCAGCCTCCCCGTGTCGTCCTCGAGAATTTACATTGCAGAAAAAGACCCAACTTGTCTATATAGGTGTTTCTGCTCTGTAGGAGCATCCTCCAGCCCTACTTCCTCTAACCCTATCAATAGAACCTTTATTCCTCTCCCCCTCCCCCCCCATCATGTACTTACCTAGCTTCCCCTTAAAAGACATTTTTGCTGCTCAGCTGGAAAGTGAGATTTTTCCTGAACTCTTTATTGGATTTATTAGTGGCTATCTTACATTTACATCAGAGCGGAGCTGGTTTTTTTTTCTACACCTACACAATTAAACCCTATTCATAATCTTAAAGACCTCTATCAGGTCACATTTCAGGCTTCCCTTTTCTAGAGAATAGAGCCCCAGCCTGCTCAATCTTTCCTGATAGTTTGCAAACTCTCAGTTCTGGTATCCACCTTGTAAATCTTTGAATGAGTTCTTTCTGTTAATGTATGTTAAGCACGTGTTTCCAATCGAAACAGGTCAAAAAATGCCTCACGTACACTGTGGTTAATCATTGACTAACCTAGAATCTTTTTGCAACAGAATAAACGAAAATGTACATGCAAAGATAATTATATTGGGGATGGGACTAATTGCACCGTAAAAGAGCTCCTCGTTAATCGATGCCTGCAAGACAATGGAAATTGTCACGCAGATGCCAACTGTGTTGACCTGCATTTTGAGGGTAAGCATTATTCTTGTTTTAAGGGGTGTATTTCTGTTGCATAACAAGAATTGTCATCAGAGTCATGGCCATTTCTACTGTTACACTGAGTTTAGAACCTCATTCGTTGACATTTGACCTAACTGGATTCTTCCGCACAGCTTCAGAAGTGTTGAAAGCAGGAACATATCGACAAAATGTACATCATATCGCGGGGTTTACCCTGCAATGTATTTCGAAACGGCGGGCTGGGTTTTACAGTGCTCCGCATTCCTGGCACCGCCCCCTCCACCCCTTCTCCCTGCCAAAAAGCCGGGGGAGCACACCCTTGATCCCAATGGCTGCGCTGCAGCAATTTAACATTTGGAGGAGCACTAATTGCTTTAAGGCGAGACCTCCTTGTCTATCTCAGTAGAAAGCCCTGCCTTAGAGAGCTGCCAGCCAATCGGATGACCGGCAGATCTGTAGGCCCAGCGGCGCCAGCCAGGAGCGAGTGGCCACTGCTGGGATTACAGGCAGTCCCACCACACCGAGGAGCCCAGGTTAAGTCCTGGGGTCGGGGCCTTAGCGAAGTGGGTGATGGGGGTGGGGAGCATTAAAGGGGGGGGGATATGACCGTGGGGGGAGGGGTTGTCTCCCATGGGCCCAGGGACACCTAAAGGAGCCCCTTACCCCATTCCCTCCCCCACCAGCAGCCCACGCAGCTAAAGCTGCTAGGCTTCCAGCATGATACGGGCCTCCCCCCACCCCAGGTGAAATACTGGCGGGAGCAGGATGAAACCCTCAAGTAGCCATTAATTGGCCACTTAAGGGCCTCAATAGGCCTAAGAACAGGCAGATGCCTCCCCTGCCCCAGACCGTTTGAGGGCAAGCAACTAGGCAGCAGGAAAGCCACCCACTGGATTTTATGTACCCCCCTGCCACTGGTGGGAGAGGGTAAAATTCAGCCCGATTTTCTGATAAGTCTTGCAATGCTGAAGTATTGTGCTGATAATGGAAATGAATACGGGTGATTTCTACAATGGGCAACCAATCCACACCAGCTTTCGCACACAGAATGGTTATAGCACAGAGAGAGAGACCATTTGGCCTGTCGTACATGTGCTGGCTCTCTGAAGGAGCAATTCACCTGGTGCTACTCCCCCGCCTTTTCCCCGTAGCCCTGAACATTCTTCCTTTCCTGATAATGATCCAATTCCCTCAACTGAATCTGCCTCCACCACACTCTCAGGCCGCGCATTCCAGATCCTAACCACTCATTGCATGAAAAGCTTTTTCCTCAAGCCGCCATTGCTCCTTTTGCCAATTACCTTAAATCTGTGCCCTCTGGTTTTCGATCCTTCCACCAATGGGAACAGTTTCTCCCTACCTGCTTTGTCCAGATCCCTCAGTGGTTTTGACTACTCCCATCAAATCTCCTCTCAACCTTCTCCTCCCCAAGGGAGAGGCAGCTTCTCCAAACTATCTATATAACGGAAGTAACTGAACTGTCCACCCAGGCAGTAAATTGAAAGTCCCATCAAATTTGCATAGCTTGATCCAAGAGAAAGGGACAGCCATGTTGAGCTTACTACCCTTATTATAGCTCCTAAATACTGATTATCTTAATGAGCAACAGTTGTGTAACTCCAATTCTATCGATTTATCCTTATATATGTGTGTGTGTGTATAATATATTTTATATATATATGTCTGTGATATATATGTGAAATATATATGTAATATGTAGGGTGTTTATCCTCGTGCTACTTTAAACATTAATAACTTTGGATGCACATGTGTGTAACGTGTAATATGTGTACAATATCTGTGTATAATACATATGTATGATATATATGTATAATATATATGCTTTGCTCATATCAAAGAGTTTGAATTTCTCTGTCAGCGATTCCATTGCTCCTGCTGATGGAAACAGTACTTAGTTTTCAGCTTCCTGAGCGTACACTGCAACATGAGCAACGGTATGAAATGTTTTCCACTTTGCACAAACGCTAAACCTAGAAACGATGTTAATTGGACATCAAGGCCAACACTGGTTCTGAAGTGTAATGGAATGATAACCACGTCAGGTCAGGTCCTGACTCTGGATACATACTGCAAGTGCAACCTCAGTGTGGAACGACCTACGCTAGAGGCTAAACTCACCCTTGATAAATACTTGATGAAACTGCTTTTCTTTTCAGACAAAACAGTGGGGGTGTTCCATCTACGATCTAAGAAGGGACAGTACAAACTCACCTATTCAGAAGCGCAGCAACTATGCAAAGGAGAGGAAGCAGTATTAGCCACGTACAATCAGCTTGCCTATGCTCAACAGGTCTGTTTAGTCTTCGCATGTGTCCTCAAAACTGACCAATGGAATACCATACAGGTATAGGTAGGTAGGTAGGTAATTATCCATAGTCCATGAAGTGACACAGACATCTCTCTCCATTGGAGAGAGAAGGAGACAACTGGCTGTGTAGCTTCAGGGGCACCACCCCACATCAACCGTGGGGCAAGGTAAGAAGACAGGCCGCCATGAACTACCACAGCCAAAACAGGGATTGAGCTCACGCTGTTGGTGTCCACCTGCACCCCACTCTCGCCAACTGAGCTAACCAACTGCCAATAAAGTAGTATATAATTACTTAGAAAAATATCCAATTGCATAGGATGTACAGGACAGAAAGAGGCCATTTGGCCCAACTGGTCCTTGTGGGCCACACAAGCCTCTATCTGCCCCTTCTTCATCTAACCCCATCAGTATATCCTTCTACACATTCTTATCTAGCATCTCCTGAAATCCATCTATACTGTTTCTCTAAACTACACCTTGTGGTTTGTTTTTTTAGATTCATCCACGGGATGGTGGGGTGTCACTGGCTAGGCCAGCATTTATTGCCCATTAGAACTGAACGGCTTGCTAGGTCATTTCAGAGGGCAGTTAAGAGTCAACCACATTGCTGTGGGTCTGGATATGTAGGCCAGACCAAGTAAGGATGGCAAATTTCCTTCCAAAAAGGGGAATTAGTGAACCAGATGGGTTTTTACAACAATCAACACTGGTTTCATGGTCACCCTTAGACTTTTAATTCCAGAGTTTTTTTTTAAACGTTGAATTTAAATTTCAACATCAGCCATGGTGGGATTCAAACCCAGACCCAGGAGCATTACCCTGGGTCTCTGGATTACAGGGCAGGTGACAACATCACTACACCACTGCCTCCCCCTTGATGCTAGTTTTAATGTTATTCCAACAGTAGCGTTACTATAAAATAACTTGCTTGCTAAGAATGCTGTGCATTCGATTGAGCAATCATGAGGAAAGCTGTCCACTTCTGGTTTCAGGCGGGCTACCATCTCTGTTCGGCTGGTTGGCTGGATGGCCAGAGAGTATCTTATCCAACCAGTTACTCCAATCCAAACTGTGGCTCTGGCTATGTGGGAATAGTAGACTATGGCTCCCGATCCAGTGATCTTGAAACATGGGATGTTTTCTGCTACCGAATGAAAGGTAAGAAAGACGTTTCTTTTGCCTCCTCTGCAAGCCTTTTGTTTCAATGATCAAATCTCAAGTGTTGCTCACCTTTCTGCACACAGATGTGAAATGCATGTGCAAGAAAGGTTACGTGGGAAATGGCTACTCGTGTAATGGGAATCTGCTGCAAGTTCTAACAACTATCGACCAGTTTTCTTCCTTTCTTACAGTGAGTAACTGTGTTGCGTTCTTTCAGTAGAATACGATAGAAACTGGGCCGTAACCAGAATTCCCATACCCTGTCTGTCCAAAGACATATAAAAATATATATTTATACAATTTGAGCTTTTTGAGACACAACAAAGCTCTTTTTTTCACCATGCCTCCTCATCAATGCACAGATGCTGTGCTTATGCTCCACATGAGCACCATACTTCATCTAACTCAATCAGTATATCCTTCCAGTTCTTAATTTCCCTCATGCACTTATCGAGCTTCCCCCTTTAATGTGTTCATTACCACCCATGTGGTAGTGAGTTCCACATTCTCACCAATCTCTGGGTATTGAAATTTCTCCCGAATTCCTTATTGGGTTTATTAGTGACTGTCTTATTTTCATGGCCCCTAGTTTTGGACTCCCTCACATGTGGAAAGATTTTCTCATACCTGTTCTATTAAACCCCTTGATAATTTTAAAGATCTCTATTAGGCTCATGTATTGAAACTATAAATATCAGTGCTGTCTACAATTGATATACATAATCTATAATGGACCTGCTCATAGTAAAACATCCCAAGGTGCTTCACATAGGAAAGAACAGACAATAAGCAGGTGCAGAAGAGTTAAAAGGAAGAAAGACTTGCATTTATACAGCACTTTTCACAACTACCGGGCTTCTCCAAGTATTTTACAGCCAATACTTGGTCACTCTCATAATGTGGGAAGTGGAGCAGCCAATTTTGCACACAGCAAGCTCCCACAACAGCAATGTGATAAAGATAATTATCATGATAAACGTGAAAATAATAACCAAATAATCTGTTTTTATGATGTTGATTGAGGGATAATTCTTGACCAGGACACCAAGGATAACTCCCATGCTCTTCTTCAATCCAAGCAGGCAGGTGGGGCCTCGGCTGAGCATCTCATCCAAAAGATAGCGCATCCAATAGTGCAGCACACCCTCGGTACTGCAGAACTGAGTGCTGTCCTAGAGTGTCAGAGTTGATTTTTGTGCTCAAGTTCTGGAGTGGGACTTGAACCCAAAACCTTATGGCTCCAAGATGAGAGCACTACCAATTGAGGCACATCTGACCCTTAGGCTAGGAGACAGTACAGTTAGGAGAGGTAGAAAAGATTTACATCTTTATAGTCCTTCAGGATGTCCCACTGCACTTTGCAGCCAATGATCTACGTTTCCCTAAGTTACAACATGGACAAACTTTTCCAAAGCGCTTCATTGGCTATAATGCATTTTGATGTATCCTGTGGTTGTGAAAGGTGCTACATAAATGCAAACTCTTTCTTTGATTTGTTGAAGTACAGTCACTGTTGTTATGTAGGCAAACCCAACAGCTAACTTGCAGACACCAGGGACTTACAAACAGTGTGAAAAATTGATCTTCCAAAAAGGCATTAGACGTTTATTCCAAAACAAAAAAATTCCACAACTATGACACAAGAGCCGTGAGAATGATTGAATAGCTATTTCAAAGGGCCAGTGTGGACAAGATGGGCTGAGTGACCTCTTTCTGTGATCTACCAAACGTTAAGAGATCTAATTGTGATAGCAAGAAATATTGTCGGTACCAAATATACAACTGTAGAATCCTTTGTTTAAGTTTTGTGCTTTCAGCTTTTGATCATCATCAAAAAGCAAATTACCTACCAGCATTGTGCAATATCCAAATATATTATTAAATTTATATTGTTTTCTCCTCCTTGGCGACCGGTATTAACTATAACTGAAGGAATCGAAGCAATTGAGGTCTTCGATAACCATTAGCAATTGTGTTGCCGTTGTGGGCTATTGCTGAACACATGGCTTTGGTTGTACAAGAGATTTCTAAAGTTGATACGATGAAGACTGGAAGCTGTGGCTGAAGTACAGTTTTATTATTTCTAGCAACTTCTCAATTATTCGAACACCACGTTCAATGGCAGAAGGTTTGTGGAAGTTCTGACTGATCTGTCGGTGAAAGGCATGCTGTTTGTTCCAGTGAACTCTGGGTTCCATGAAAATGTGGTAAGTGTTCAAAGTGTTTTTATAACCAGCTATAATGAAGTGATATGTGCCTACTTGAGGATTAAGGAGAATCTGTATTCTTTAACCACTCATTCATATAGATTGCTACAGATTTGATTTGAGAACTAAGGTTTTGGATTTACAGTTACAGTCCCAAACATTTAAAACTTGCGGGCCTTATATTGGCTAAAAGCAATGATCAATATTAGTTTGTATTAATGTCAATTTCAATGTTGCCGGCTATGGCGTTCCATAAGTGTTCCATTTATTTTGGGCTAAAGAAGGCTATACTTACGCACTCATTCGCTTCTGGCGCCCTGTATACAAGAACAAACATACTTGAACAAGTGACAGAGACAGTGCATGTCGATTAGGAAGATGCAATGCATTAAGACACTTTGACTGGAAATGGGGAAGAGCCCCTGGAGGAACTACCATAAGCAGCTGTGTTTAGCCATTTACGCTGTTTCCCTAAGAATTCCCCATATTTCCCAAGGGAGAAAAACATCAGAAATTCCAGGTATTTGTCCCACTCCGACCTAAGCACAAATCCAGACTTGATGGGATGAAAAACACTACTTCGCTGACTAAAACCTGATTGTCTTTGGTGGATCACAGCCCATTTAAGAGGGGATGGAAGTCTGCAGCTCAGAACTGCCCAACATCTGACACTATTTGCCCAAAGAATTGCTTGTTTCCGATCCATATCAATACCATTAGACTCAATGGAGCAACTCATTCCACAGCAGCTGTAGTGAAGGTGCTGGAACAATGGGAGGTTGTCAAAGTAGTTTCTCATACAAAACAAGAGCTTTAAAATGGCCAATTTAGCTTTTTGCCCAATTAGAGAAGGTGAACTACCTTATATTGAAATTATTCTGTCCTCTCCCCCTCTCCATAATGTTTATTACATCCTTTAATCATGGTGTGGGGACTAATTAATGAAAAGAAAAATATAATCCAAGCTATTAACATTGTAACTCCAAAAAGAACAAATAATAAGAATGTAGGAAGAGGAAAACACTCATTTAGCTATCCATTGTGTTTCACAATCAGGTCAATTTAATTTGAATTTAAAAATGGAAATATCTCAGTTCTCCCTTCAGACACATTTTTCAACATGTTATTTTTGGTCTACAGTTTCACTTTTTGATTAAAAAACTCCTTTCTCACTCTTTTATGTCTTGGGTAAATGAGTTCCTTGGTCAACTAACTGCACGCCTTCCAATGTTCTCTTCAGTTGCTGCTTGCAATCAATAACAGGGAGAGACTGATGTAAGAATAAACATTGATGGTTTATTGAGACATAGGGCAGAGCACCAGATCATACGCGCTCACTCAGAAACCTCCAGAATAGACTTCCCGTTCCCAGTTGCCCGCGCTGTACAGTGATTTGTCAGTGCTGATCAGTACACTTGCATTCTCTTAAAGGGACAGGGTACTTCACTTTACCACACACTCCTTAGTTCTTCTCGGTAAGGATATCAATCAGTTTTTTTTGGGACACGTGTGCTTGGCTGAGCTGCCAGAGCTCTTAGCGCAGGGTCAGAAATTAATGGAAACAGAAAACACGGGAAATGTTCAACAGGCTGAGCAGCATCTGCAGAGAGAGACAGAGTTAATGTTTCAGGTTAATTACCTTACATCAGAAAGGTCTGTTAATTTCTAATGAAGGTCATCAACCTGAAACGAACATACAAACACATGGACATACATATGAACTAGGAGCAGGAGTAGGCCACTCAACCCCTTCAGCCTGCTCCGCCATTCAATAGAATCATGGCTGATCTGATTGTAGCCGCCGCTCTACAATCCTGTAAACCCCTGGTACCCCTTCTTTATCAAAAATCTATCTAGCTCTGCCTTGAAAACATTCAAAGACTCTGCTTCCATTGCCTTTTGAGGAAAAGAATTTGAGAGAAAAGAATTCTCCTTATCTCTGTCTTAAATGAGAAACCCCTTATTTTTAAACAGTGACCCTAGTTCTAGATTGTCCCACAAGAGGAAACATCCTCTTTACATCCACCCTGTTAAAACCCCTCAGGAAACCCCTCAAGTTTCAATCAGGTTGCCTCTTACACTTCTAAACTCCAGTGGATACAGGCCTAACATGTCCAACTGCTTCTAATGCATTTACATCCTTCCTTAAATAAGGAGACCAGTACTGTACACAGTACTCTGGATGTGGTCCCACCAGTGTCCCATATAACTGAAGTATAAACTCCCTACTTTTGTAATCAATTCCCCCCCCACCCCATAATAAATGATAACACTCTATTAGCTTCCCTAATTACTTGCTGTACCTGCATGCTATCCTTTTGTGATTCATGCACCAGGACACCTAGATCAACAACTCTTTCATTTCAGATTTCCAGCATCTGCAGTATTTTGCTTTTGCTTCAGAAGTTATGCAGTTTGTTTTCTGCTCTGAGACTTGAACACCTAACCTAAGGTGGCTTTTCGTTTTGGCACTGGGGGAATGCTGCACCATCAGAGGTGCCTCCTTTAGAATGCGTTGTTAAACCAAGGCCTCATCTGCTGGTCTTAGTGATCCAGGTGGAAGGTTGAAGAAGACCAGTTGTCCTGCTCCAACATTCCTCCTTCAACCATCACCGAAAAAAAGCAAACTGAATGTTTATTCACCAGCTTTACTGTCTCTGAGACCCGGCTGTTTGCAAAGTTGGTGCCCTAATGTAATGGTTCAGAAGTATTTAATTGATTGTGAGGACTTTGGGGCAGTCTGAGGATGTCATGAGATCCTACACAAATTCAAATTCTTCTTTGTCTTCTTTCCGTTCCTTTGGGAAGTTAAGTTTTTTTTTGGATAGTTCACAGTGACATTGTGGATGTTGAATTGTTGTGTATTCACAACAGTGGTAGCGGGCCTGATGCACACGGAGAAGGCGTGCTTTGCTTTTGTTAGCTCCAGCAGCCTCTTCTGTATCCGATGGACTTCATGAAACATTCATTAGAGTCACAGGCTGGGATTTTCCTGCCTAGGCATGGCAATTCCCGCTGTAGCAGATACAGCGGGCCGTTAAAACTGCCATGACTTCAGCGAGACAGGAAGATCCTGCCGGCAGGAGGGGCTGGAAATTCCCAGCCTTAGAGTCATTATGGCACTGGAGGAGGCCATTCAGCCCATTGAGTCCATGCCAGAGCACTGCAGGCAGGAGCTGTTTCTGAAGTCAAGCACGTGGCAATTTTTTTCCAGTAGTGACTCTGTTCCCGCATGCATCCTGTTCTTTTGTTAGAACGTTGCCTCGTTCCAGATGATCTATCACTGTTTAGTACAAAGACCGCAAGCCATTTGCTGTTACACCAACTACAAGGAAGAGTACTAAATAATTATATATGCCTGTTAACTGCTCTGAGGTGAGAGTTGTTAGAATCTGTTCTCCTACTGCGGAAAAAGAAAATGTTCTCTAGCAATGTTCCCTCTAATTTCCCTCCACTATGAACAGCCCGTTCGCACTGAGTGGTCCCTTTAAGATTGACGCACAACCGCACATGCGCTCATCTTAAAGGGACACCTTCTTGTGCACAATCTGCTTGCCCTCCGTACAGTGAGTTCTGGACTGTGTGTGGCTCGGCATCCATGGAGCCTATAGGGAACTTTGGTCTCTAGGCCCCACCCTTTTTCCCTGCAATGTACTGTTGCTAGCAGCACTGTTGACTCTTTCATGATTCATTATTACACTGGAGTATCTTAAGAGTGGGCCCTGGACCCTTGACCTTTTCTTTCAATTCATTCAGGATGTTGGTGTTGCTGTCATGGTCAACACTCATTGCCCACCCCTAATTGCCCTCGAGAAAGTAGTGCTGAGTTGCCTTCTTGAATACGATTGAGTGGCTTTGCTAAGCTATTTAGAGGGCTGTTAACAATCAACTACATTGCTGTAGGTCTGGAGTCACACTAGACCGGACTGAAAAAGGATGGCAGATTTCCTTCCCTGAAGGTTTTTACTGAGAGTAGCTTTATATTCCAGATGGATTTCATCTTCACCAGCTGCACATGATAGGATTCGAACTCATGGCTCCTGTTTATTCATCCAGCCTGGATTATTATTACAATAACATAACCACTATGCTGCCATACCCATTCTATCTCATGGAGCTGTGGGGGCACGGTGCTGATGGGGGTGGCGGATGACTGTATTACCAAATGAACCAAGCTGACATATCACTGGCAGTCATAACAAGATATTAGTTTATCATTGATCAATACAATTTGCAACTGAGAGAATGCTAATGCATTTCATGTCTCTGCATTAGACACATTCAAAATGGCTGCCCCCTATTAGGAGAAGCCGGAGAAGATATCAACGTGCCAATGCCTATTAATCTTTTAAAGTATTAGAACCTTATTCCTGTTAGTACAAGCACTGAGTTCAATTTACTTGATTCACATTTTAACAGCTTTTTTTAATTCTAAGTACTTGATTGAAGTTACATAATATTTTAAGGATATTTTAATGGAAAAATAGCTTGATATCAACAGGGGTAGATTGTATTATTGTTGTACTGTTCAACAGTGATTTCCAAACTATATTGTTTCATGTGCACGTTATGATACGGCAGGTGGTAATTGCCAAGCTGACCAAATCCCAAAGGGAAACTTGGCCAAGCTATCACAATGATTTTCAATTTGTATTTTATTACAGGAAGATATGTGCACAGAAGTCAGAAGTAAAGATTCCACTACCACATTTGGAGATTTTAAATATTAAGCTAAACCTTTATTAACAAAAGGCAAGAAAACTTAAACACACAAGATTACAGTTACACAAGTAAATTTAGTCTTATAACATTTCCCAAGAGATTCCTACTTAGCTAGACTCCCAAATAAGCACCCTTTTCCAGGCAACAGTCCAAATAGATTCTTAATCTATAAAAGATTCAGTAGTATTACTGAAAGGCACCCACTGTTGCTATAAGGGAGGCATTTCACAGGGCTTCCCTCTCCCTCTCACTCGACAATGGAAATCCAAGGCTTGTAACAAAACCTTGCTTTCTGAAGCACTTCTCTGGGTGGCTAGGGGCTGCTTGTCATAGGTTTGTCTTCGCACAGCCCACCTTTCAAGGTTTCACATGGCCACTTGCCTCATACAGCTTTCACTCTTGCCTTAAAGATATTTTCTCCCCTTTTATCTCTAAACCCATTGTTCTAAACTTTCTTTGGAAGTTACCTTTCCCAGGATATAAAAACCTTTCATGTTGTCTTTATGGCCAGCACTTTCGGGAAGAATGAACTTAATAACTTTGTCTTATTTATTTACGATTTTTGCCAGTTGTAAAACTTCCTTTTATGCCTCTTTGAAATTAAACAGCTAACAATTCACTCCTCGTTTATCTCCCCAAGGCAAATTCCATTCAAACTGTATCTATTGGGAGCTCATCTTAGCTTACCCATCTCTATTTCAAAATGCCTGCGTTTACGCATAACCCCTTTGACAATTTAAACCTTGAAGTCTGACTGTCTCCAGTTTAATTAAATTAGTCATGAACACACACCACACACACACACACACACACACACACACACACATCCCCCACAAGCCTGCTTCAGTATCCCACAGTAATATTAGGAAAAACGATATTCTCTTTACACACGTGTATGCATGTATATCCAGAAGGCCGCATCACTCACTACTGCACTGTAGTCTGTGTACCAAGCACATGTATCATTCCGCCACGCATGTAGGCTGGAATTTTCTAGCCCTTCACGCTGACAGGATCTTCCAGCCCTGCCATGGGGGAACCCACCACTGAGAGTGTGGGGGGGGGTGGCGGGGTTGGGGGCTGGAAAATTTCAACCCTAGAGTGAGAAAAGAGACACAATGCAAGCTCCAGTACCTGTGCCAAAATATGTGATGACTTCGGTCTTCTGGGAACCACAAGATATAACAGACTGTATCATTGAGCTGGTGGGAAACTATGAGAAGCTATAGTTTTCCATCCATTGTCTGTGATACCCAGCAGTTCACGTCTCCAAGAAACCTAACCAGAATTCCTAATGGATTTTCTATTGTGTATATACTGGTCACCAGAGACCTCCGTTTTCTCAAAACTTCCACGGAAGTTGCTGCTCTTGTTGACTCATACTTCCCCACTTTTTAAGATAATTTATTCTTTGGGCATGGTCATCGCTGGCTAGTCCTGCTTTTATTGCCAGTCCCAAGATACCCAATGAGCGGTTTGGTACAACTGAGTGGCTTGCTTTGCCACTTTAGAGGACAGATAAGAGTCAACCATGTTGGTATGGGACTGGAGTCACACGTAGGTAAAGCTGGGTATGGACAACAGGTTTCCTTCCCTGAAGGGATATTAGTGAACCAATCGTGCTTTTATAACAATTCCACAGCTTCACAGTCACTTTTTACTAACACCAATATTAATTACCAGAATTTATTCTAAATGATTTCGAATTCTCAAACTGCCTTTGGTGGGATTTGAACTGACTGATTCTTAGTAACTGATTATTAACATACTGGCATTACCATTGTCACATTTGCCACATCATATGAGAGGGAATCCAAATATGGACATGTTGACTAAACACTAACGAGCGTTGTTTTTATTCACAGACATTGTCTGGACGGGACATCGAATACCATTTTTCTAATCACAGTAGCTTCTTATACCACAAAATGGACAATGGAACCCTCGTCCTGAGCAAGATCGGTCATACCCTGCTCATAACGGTGGCGAAAAATACCTACCCTCCAAGTCCAGAGTTCAATCAGCAGATTGGAAAGCTGGTGAATGACCGACCAATTGTTGCCTGGGACATAATTGCATCAAATGGCATCATTCATGCTATAGACAAGCCTTTACAAGCACCTCCTGAACCGGTAAGCTCGTGCACAATTTAGTAACGTTACAACCTAAATAAGGAAAGCATTTCATGTACAGTTAGAATTTTAGGGGGTTGTTTTTTTGTATTCATTCATGGGATGCGGGTGTCACTAGCAAGGCTGGCACTACATCGCCTATTCCCTGTTTTCCTAGAGAGGGTAGTAGTGAAACCCCTTCTTGAATTGCTGCGGTGTATGTGGTGAAGGTGCGCGAAGTTAGGTAAGGAGTTCCAGGGTTTTGGCCTAGCAATAGTGAAGGAACAGTGATATATGCCCAAGTCAGGATAATGGGTCACTTCAAGGGGAACTTGGAGGTGGTGGTAAAAGCAAAAAACTGCGGATGCTGGAAATCCAAAACAAAAATAAAAATACCTGGAAAAACTGAGCAGGTCTGGCAGCATCTGCAGAGAGGAACACAGTTAACGTTTTGAGTCCGTATGACTCTTCTGCTGTATTTTTATTTTTGTTTTGGAGGTGGTGGTGTTCTCCTGCACCTGCTGCCCTTGTCCTTCTAGGTAGTAGAGGCCATTGGTTTGGAAGATGCTGCCAAAGATGCATTATCAAATCACTGTGCTTACTTGTGTGCCGCTTTGCAGTTGAATGAATGCTGTTAGCACACAAGGAGTCAGGTATACCAAGGCTGTCCAAGCTACACCTATGGATCACTCATGCCCCTCAAGCCCCTGCCTGCCCCCCACCCTCTCACCACCACCAAGCACTTGGGCCTCCCCTTGCCTCCTCTCTCTGAGACCTCGGACTTCCCTGTGTCCTTGCGCTCTGGCACTTTGACTCTGGGGACTGCTTGTAGTCCCAGGCCTGGCCACCACTCCCAGTGGCAAGGCTGGGATTGGAGAGCTACCGGCCAATCAGATTGTCTGGCAGCTCTCTGAGATAGGACTTCCGCCCAAGTGAGGGGAAGAAGGCCCATCTTCAGCCAATTAACAGTCCACACAGTGTTAAATGGCTGCGGGGCATCCCAGATCGGATTGCGGGATGTGTCCTCCAGAGACGGGACAGGGAAACTTCTGCCCATAGAGTCATACAGTCATTATGGCCCAGACGGAGGCCATTCAGCCTATTCAGTCCCTGCTAGCTCTCCATAGAGCAATCCAGTCAGGGCCATTCCCCCATTCTTTCGCTGCAGCCCTGCAAGTTTATTGCCCTCAAGTGTCCATCCACTTTCCTTTTGAAATCATTGATCATCTCTGTTTCCACCACTGTTGTAGACAGCGAGTTCCAGGTCATTACCACTTGTTGCATAAAAAGGTTCTTCAGCTCATCCCCCTACATTTCTTGCCCAAAACATTAAATCTGTGTTTCCTAGTCTTTGTACCATCAATAATTGGGAACATCTTTCTTTGTCTGCCTGTCATAATCTTGTACACCTCTATCAAATCTCCCCTCAACCTCTTTTGCAGAACAACCCCAGCTTCTCCAACCTAACCTTGTAGCTAAAATCCCCTATCCCTGGGACCATTCTGATAAACCTCCTCCGCACCACTCTCAAGGACCCTCATACCCATTCTAAAGTTTGTGACCAGAACTGGACACAACACTCTAGTTGTGACCTAATCAGAGCTTTATAAAGGTTCAGCAAAATCTCCCTCTTTTTATACTCAATACTTCTATTTATGAAGCCCAAGATCCCATATACTGACTGGGATGATTTCCTGCACATAACTTACACTATCTTCCACCCACTGTATTTTGCTGGAGAAATAATCCTACTCTTATTGGTAGACTTTGCTAAAGTTTTGGGAATGGGATTACTGGACAGTCATGAATGTTTTAGGCAACAAAAGCTGTTGAAACCAGGCTGGCATATGAATAACAAACATTGCTGAGAGCTGGACTTTAAATTCAGAGTGACGAGAAATAATCCTGCTCTTAACGGGAGAGTTTGCTATAGTTTCGGCCATGAGTTCAGAGGCTTTGATTTTTAAACTACAAGCCCCAACATCCAACTCATTGGCTGACCGCAGTGCCAATAATCACTCCATATTTCTTATTTGTTGACCTGTTTGAATAACGTGAGTGTGATGAAGTGCAAGTTCTTGCCTTCTTGGTTGCTAAGTCCTTAATTAGAACATCAAGCACAAGTCAACATTTACTGTGGTAATACCCACAAATTAATGGGAACATGGATTTAAACTTTGTATATGTGGTCTCATGGTTCATACCTGAGGGGCCAACAAAGGTGAGGAGCTTTAAGACTGAGTTATACAAATAAAAGCTTATTTCTTTGAAGTTACAGTTGCAGTTGAACAAGTCCTTCAGCTTTCTCGAGACTGATCTGCGCTCCGGCAACAGGAAGTGCAAAATAATAAGGGAGTCACTTACACAAAGAGTGTTCATTTTTCCTGACCTGCACCTACACTTCTCACTCCCTACCCACCGTGCCCCCATTACCAGCCCATTTGAAAACTCCCAGTGTCAGTCAGTGCTGGGACTCAAACTGCGTTGTCAATGTTGAGCATTGTAGTCACTTATAGAATGTGGAACCCATTTTCATCATGTCACCATTGGCGGCTGTGCCTTCAGCTGCCTGAGCACTCCTGTCCCTAAACCTTTCCGCTCTCGCTGCCCCTTCAGGTGGCTCCTTTACAAACCTCCCCCTTTGACCAATCTCTCGGTCATCTGTCCTAATATCTCCATGTGAGGCTCAAAGTCAAATTGCCGCTGCGGTGAATCACAGAATCACAGAACTTTAATGGCACAGAAGGAGCCCATTCGGCCCATCTTGTTTGCGCCGGCTCCCCAAGTGAGCATTATGACCTCGTGCCATTGTCCTGCCTTTTCCCCGTATCCCTGCACATTGTTTCTATTCAAATAGGTTTCTATTCAAATAATCATCCAATGCCCTCTTGAATGCCTCAATTGAACCTGCCTCCACCACACTTCCAGGCAGTGCATTCCGGACCCGAACCACGCATTGTGTGAAAAAGTTTCACCCCAGGACAATTTTACTATGTTTAAGTAGCTTTACAAATCCAAGTTATTGCTATTATTGACCCTCTATGAAAGCCTAACTCCTTTTTGTCTATCTTCTACTAGGTTAAACCTCTTGCTGTTCACACTGGAGCAGGGGTAGGGATTTTCTTTGCCTCTACCCTGGTAATAGCTGCTTTGGTCGTAGCTGTATATTATTACTACAACCACAGAAGAGGACCCTTCAGCTTCCAGTATTTCAAGGTAACTCATCAACCATTTGAAGGCCCTGGAATTGATGCCCCTTACCCCCTTGGTTCATATAATTCTTTCATGGGGATATGGGCGCAGCTGGCAAGGCCAGCATTTGTTGCCCATCCCTATTTGCCCCCAAGAGTATTTAAGAATCAACCACACTGCTGTAGGTCTGGAGTCAGATGTAGGCCAGACCAGGTAAGAATGGCAGATTTCCTTCCCTAAAGTACAAATAGTGGACCAGATGGAAGTTAGGAGTAGGAGCAGGCCATTCGGCCCCTCGATCCTGCTCCGCCATTTAACTAGATCATGGTTGATCTTCCACCTCAACGCCAAGTCTCCACACCATCCCCATATCCTTTGATGTCATTGGTATCTCTCATTCTTCTAAACACTGGAGAATACAGGCCCAGTCTCCTCAATCTCTCCTCATAGGACAGTCCTGCCATCCCAGATGGTTTACCCACAATCAATGATGGTTTCACGATCACCAATTCCAGATTTGTTTTAATTCATTGAATTTGTCAATCAATTGAGTTTAAATTCCACTAGCTGCCATGGTGAAGCTGTGTCCCCAGGGCATTAGCCTGAGCTTCCGCTACCATTATGCCACCGTCTCGCCAAACCTATCATATCACCAAGATAAAAGCAAAATACTGCGGATGCTGGAAACCTGAGATAAAAACAGAAAATGCTGGAAACACTCAGCAGGTCTGGCAGCGTCTGTGGAGAGAGGAACAGCGTTAACGTTTCGAGTCCGTGTGACTCTTCTTTCAGCTCTGACCTGCTGGGTTTTTCCAGCATTTTCTGTTTCTATCTCATCACCGCGTTGCTACAATCCATTTTTTAAATACTCTAATCAACTTGTACCTCGATTTTAATTGCACCCCAACATCCAAATAGAAAGTGAATGGCAGGCGCTCATTTCAAAGCAAATAGCAGCGCCTGGCCACACATCTGGGGGCTTCACCTGCCAGTGAGCAAGGGCTGGAGAATCAGGGCTACGGTATCGCTGCCTTGCACCCGTACACCGATTCCCCACTGGAAGTGCAAGAAGACAGAATGACCTCTGTCGGCTAAATAACAGAGCTGGGAACCCCTGAAACACAAATTTCATTCCGCACAAAAATTGCTGGACCGGAAATTCCCACCTGAAGCCAAGGAACCTTCGGCTGGTCTGTCAAATTTGCCGTCCCGCCCGCGATGATCTCTCCCCCCGCACCCCCTGCCAGCGGGACCAGAAAATCCAGGCCCAATGTCCACCTGGTTTGCTCCGTACCTTCCTGGTAGTCATGGTGATAATGGCCAATTATACCAATCGATCCCTATCAATGAGACTGACCAGAGCCAAACATGAGTCACACCCCAATTGCGGGAGGGCTTTGCCCACACCTCCAAAGTTATCTTTGTCCTCGCTGGGCCTCAAATTCTTGCCATACTGTATAAAACGAGAGAACTCTTATCCAATTTGCATTTGATTAATCAACAGTAACTCCTTCCACCTTCTCCCAAGGGAGTCTGCTCCTTAGATTGGCCACTGAAATATTGTTTCCACCAAATAGTTTTGAACTTACTCAAGCCTGATTCTGCTGTTCTTGACAACAGCTTTGTTATAAATGCAAATAAACTCTGTTTTTAAAAAAAATAGTTAGTCAATGTTATTCCAACAGTCCCATGATCAACCTCCCTCCATAAGATAGACTGCCCTGAAACATAACGTCATTTAAAAACTAGTTCCCTATGACCAACCTTCCTTCCTTCCTTCCAAAAGCAAAAAGACACCGGAAGTCCAAACTGAAAATAGAACATTGTGGAAATATTCAGCAGGTCTGGCAGTCTCTACGCAGAGATTCTGACCCAGATCCAAAACTGCCAAGCATCTTATAATGTGCAAAGCTTCCTAATTAATGATAAGTCAACTTTGAAACATTGAATCGCTGGACAGGCTCCCCTGAATACTCGCAGTAACTTATAGCATTACATTGTCATTCTTTTTAAAGTGTTAAAAGCCAATTCTTTCCAATAAACTGAGACACTGCCCCCAGCAGAAATTACTTTCTATTGGACGTTAGAAGTCTTAAGCATGGGGCAGGCCAACTTTTGGCTGACTTTACGGTCTGTTAGGTGCAATTAGCCTCTAAGTGACCTGAGGATTGGGGAGTGCAGCAATTATATGCTGTTTAATTCACCTAGTCACGGATAACTACAGAATTGTTGAGATGTGTCATACAATCAATGCTCCTGTCTTTCTAAAGCAGTGTTTTTCTTTTTTATTCTTTCACGGGATGTGGGTGTCACGGGCAAGGTCAGTATTTGTTGCCCATCCCTAATATGCCCAGTGTACTGTGAGCAGAGTCACAGGAAAATCCTGCCAGCTTTCGTTTGGGTTATTTGAAATGTTTCCCCATTTACTTTTACAGTCTGACGAAGGAGAAGATGTGGCCTCATTTGACGACTCGACTCCCAACAGGTTCAGTAACCCGATGTACAACAAGTTCACATCTTCTACAGAAAGCAGTGAAGACCCTTTCTGTGTAAGTTATTTGGTGACAAAGTAGGGTTGGTAGTGATTGGGGCAGAGTTGAAAGTATCCCCCCTGTCAGCTTCCATTGCTATCTAAACGAGGCTGCAGAAAACATGAACAATTTAAAAAGAAAGAATTTGCATTTCACCACCTCAGGATGTTCCAAACTGCTTCACAACCAATGAAGTACTTTTGAAGTGTAGCCACTGATGTAATGTCGATTTCCACACAGCAAGATTCCACAAACAGCAATGTGATAATCACAAGATAATCTGTTTCAGTACTTGCTGTAGGGTGGCTGAGTTGTACTGTTAATGATAGAGTTGATCTGCAGACACTCCTTGGGTGGAAACTTTATAAGTTTATTTACAATATACTCAGCCACAACTACATGTGTGCTTTCAACTCCAACTCTATCAGTACACTGACGGCCAAGGTAGCCCACGCTACTCTCCTATTGGTTACTACAAATCATGTGATCTTCCTTAACAAGTGTTATTCTTAAAGGTACATTACACACTAAATAAAACCATAACAGTACTGTTTGCTGAGGGGTAAATATTTGCCAGGATACCCTGCTCTTCTCCAAAATAGTGCCATGAGACCTTTTGCGTCGACCTGTGGGGGGTGAAATGGGGCACCCTGATAATGACTGACCCGCCAATGGCACATTGATCAGACTTGTTGGACCTATGATTGACTCTGAGTCAGTACCCTAATGGGTAGGTTGGCCAAGTAGCAGACAACCTTACCAGAGCAATGTGCCATTTTGGCTGCATCATTGCCTGTACCTGATCTCTAAGTCCTTGGGTCTTTCCAACCTGTTCCCAGTCCTTCTGGCATTTGATAAGTGTGATGTATCTGGACTTCTACCTGCCTACGCCGCTCCCTCCACACCTGTTGCTATAATGGTCAGTGCCTGAAAGTTGACCCCTGCCTGAGTACCGCTGGACGATGGTGTCCTTGTGACTACAGAGGCAAGAATTGGGAGCGGACCAATCCCACAGCCCCAGTAGTGCAGAGTCCACTGGCAGTGCAACGAGACCAGCGCAGCGCTATTGAAGGTAGGCTATATATGTTGCACTCACCTCAAAGTTGCAAGTGAAGTGAGGTCAGACCTGTGCACACCCCCCTTTTTCAAATGAGATTCAGACTGACATGATTTCCCACTGGCTTAACGCAAAATTGGAAGGCAGCACCTGATTCCGGCGAGAAGCTTATTTAATGCTCCATTCATGAGATGGTAATGAATGCAAACAGCATCCATGGCACTGCTCAGCAGGATAACTGACCCGCCATTAACCCGCCATCGGAAGAATCGCTAACTATTTTTATGCCGGTGGGTTTCCGAATTTTGGTTCCCGCTCACCATGAAACCGGTCGCGGGCAGGACAGGAAAATTCCATCCTAAAGTTCCTAATAAGTGATAGAAGGATACCTTACAATAGTGGCTGCACTTCAAGTGTACTTCATTGACTATAAAAGGCTTCGGGACATCAGAAGAACAGGAAAGGAGCTGAACAAATGTAAATTAGGGAGATGACGGCATAGTGGTAATGTCACTGGACTAATAATCCAGAGGCCCAGGTTAACACCCTAGGGTACATGGGTTCAAATTTAATAAAAATCTGGAAATGAAGGCTAGTTTCAGTAATGGCGGCCATGAAACTATCACTGATTGTTGTAAAAACCCATCTGGCTCACTCATGTTATTTTAGGGAAGGAAATCTGCCATCTTTACCTGGTCTGGCCTATATATATATGACTCCAAACCCACAGAAATGTGGTTGACTCTTAACTGACCTCCAAAATGGCGCAGCAAGCCATTCAGATCAAGGACAATTAGGGATGGGCAACAAATGCTGGATTTGCCAGTGACGCCTGTATCCCATGAAAATAATTTTAAAAAAGGCTTTTTCCAATTATTTCCACTGCAATGGACAAAGACAAAGGTGGCCTAATAGAGCGTTTTAAAAAAAATTCTGAAACCTGTAAGAGTTTTTGTAGAGCGAACCGGGAAAGTTTGCATTCTCCAGTTGGTCAGTGATGATTGGTCATCAATTATCACCCAACTATGAGGCGGGAGGTTTAGAAGGAAGTTTTCTATACAGAGGGTTGTTGGAACATGGTGACTGAGGTAGGGACCATTGACCTTGACACAAAATTGGATGAATATTCGAAGCAGAGATACACGAAGCAATGAGATTAGTCAGGTTGCTCCAGAAAGAGTGCCACAAACAATAGCGTCATGTGTTATTAGCTTCTATGATTCTATGACAGTGGGCTTAGCTTAAGAAGGAACCGGGTATTCCAGTGCTGAGGGCACAAAAAAGTCTAAATTTCAGTATAATTTCTATTTAAATTCGATCTATTGAATTCCAGCCCTCGTTGTTAAGATGATCTCAAGTTTTTAACCAGTCTAGTTACAGATGCTTCAACACTATTATAACGCGAAGTATGTCGCCTTCTACTGTGTTGTATCACAGAATGTACAGCGCAGAAACCTGCCATTCAGCCCAACTGGTGTATGCCAGTGTCTATGAGCCTCCTCCCACTTTATTTCGTCTAGCCCGACCAACGCAGCCTATTTTTTTCCCCTTCCTGTACTTGCCCAGTTTCATCTTTGTGGTAACTGGACGTATAGTCACTCCCTCCTGCTAATCACGGGTCATGTGACACACTGTGGGGGCTCGGACCAGTGAGCTATTAGCGCGGGCAATCTGCGGGGCGGGGCTTTTCTGATGAGAGATCTGATCAAGCGTGCAAGCCCTGAAAATGTCTCTGTAATAAAGTTTAACTGTTTCTTGATTAAACCAGTCTGCTCCATAGAGTCATCACAATCTCAATTGCTACAGCAACTCCTTATGGCAGCAATTTCCATTTTCCTGTCTCTTTTTGGATAAAAAGGTCTCTTGTGGATTCCTTATTGGATTTATAAGTGACTTTCTTGTAATTCTGTCCTCCAGTTTTGGACAATCCCACATGTCTTCTTCATGCCCAAAATTATGAAGGGACTTGACAAAGGTCTTTATTTGGTCACCTCTCTGCCTTCTCTTTTCAGTGTTTCCTGATTGTTACAACCTCCCAAGTGGGTACAGGAAAATGATTGAGAACTTTGCAGCTTGCACTGATTGGACAATTGCTGTAGCCTTTTTTTGACAAGAATTCCGCTGCTCCTCTTCAAATAGCCCCATGGGAGGTGTCAGCTGTGGCTCAGCTCATAGCACCCTCGCCTTTGAATCAGAGGGTTGTGGGTTCATGTCCCAATCCCGGAAACCAAGAACTGTGATTGTACTCGAAAGAGTTGCAATCTGTGACTGTTGATAACTCGAAAGAGTTTCAAATAGCCCCATGGGATCATTAGCCTCTACCTATGAGGGGGCAGAATTTAATGTCTCATCCAAAAGACTGCACCTCCCCTGCAAAGATGTGTCCGCCTAGATTATGGGTGGAACTCAAACCTAATTGACTTTCTGACACACAATGCAAGAGTGCTACCCATTGAGCCATGGCTGATACCTATTAGAGTCCGGGTATGAGCAAAGCTAAAGGCCACACGGGGAGCTAGGGCTACAGTTGATCGTTTATTTACAGTAATCACCTGTTTAATTTTCTACAGGATGAACATCGCCTGGCAACAAATAATGAGCATGAGAAATAGCAACACTGTCAACATTCTGTGTGTACATCATTACCAAAGAAATTTTGAACACTAAAGATTTGGCGGTCATTGCAAGCTCTCTTGAGTGCAGCATTGTGATCTATCTTGAATGAACAATGGGACCTATAGGGCCAGACAGCATCTTTGGTTAGCCATCGAAGGATGGGTTGATGAAAATTAAATCTATATTTTACAGACATTATAGTCTTCTTTGAAAAACGACCAAATTAACAGAATAGCGATATAAGATTGTGATATTTAGCTGACTATTGTAATCTATTAAAGTGGAGGTATTCAAACGAAAAATGTCCTAAAGCTCATGCTGATAAGAAACCTTTGGAAAACATTGTCTAAGGATATATTTGGCTAATTGTTTTGAATTTGGATTAAAGGCCTCAGATGCATCTTTAAATAAGGACATCTGTTTTCCTTCTGTTTAGAAATAGAAACATGTTAGAAAGACACGAAGAACATCTAGTGTTGAAAATCCTCTAGGACTGCCCTTCTGGAATTAAACACTAATCTCCCAGTGTAATAAACTTGGGGGTACCGGACAGATTTCTTGTTGGAAACAGTAAACTTTATTTACAGAGCTCCTGTTGAAGCTACATGTTTGAACCAAGGCTAGAAAAGTCCACCCCTAAGATTACCCACCCTTAGGGCTGATTCATCTGTACAGTTACAAGATCCCCATAACAATATGAAAGGTTTTACTTAACATTACCACATTCCTCCCCCTTTAATTTTGCTTTACCTCTCTTATTTACAAAAAATATCTTAACCCATTACATATACAAATATAGACAGTTCATGCAATTATAGATTTAGTCTTTGAGGTGGTTTTCTGATTCGGGTAGAGCGACAACTCTACGACTTGAGATTCTTCCATTGGATCAACTCGACAGGATCTCCAGCATCAGGGACATCCTTAGACAATGTCAGTTCAGAATTATTTACTTCAACAGAGACATCAGGTATGTCTATTCTTTGTCAATCTGGCGCCTCAGGGATCAAAGGTTCGACTTCAATTACAGGCGGAGTAGCAGGTTTTTGGAGTCTCTCTCTCTGAGATGATCTACCTGTTTCCTAACAGTCCTGTTTTCCACTTCTACTTGATAAAATACAGGTCCTGTTTCAGATTCGATTGTACCAGGAACTCATCTCTGTCCAGTTGCAAAATTTCACACAAAAACCGTCTCTCCCACAGTAAATTCTCGAACTTTACTGTGAACATCATGATTCACTTTCTTACTACTCTGGTTTTTCCTCTAAGTTAGGAAATACTAGACTCAATCTTGTACGAAGGCGACATTTCATTAGCAATTCAGACGATGTTGAACCTGTAGTTATATGAGGAGTCATATAATAGTTGAAAAATCTTGAAATTTGTGTTTCGAACATTCCCTGGGATAGTTTCTTCATGTCTGTTTTAAAGGTTTGTACTGCTCTTTCTGCTAACCCATTGGATGAAGGATGATAACAGTCTCTTCTGACATGTTTAATCCCATTTAGGTTCATGAATCTCTGGAATTCCATACTAGTGAAAGCAGCACCATTATCTGACACAATAACTTCTGGTAGGCCATGTACACTAAAACATTGGCGCACAATGTAGGTGATCTCACTTCATACACATCCATCCACTTTGAATATGCAATGATCACTAAAAATATGGTACCTAAAAATGGACCTTACATAGTCTGTATGTAGTCTAACCCAGGGTCAACCAGGCCACTTCCACAGACGCAGTGGAGCTGAAACAGGCAACTTCTGCTGTTGCTGACACTGGAGACAGTGTTTAACCATTTTTTCCATCTCACTGTGGATAACTGGCCACCAGGTGTAACTTTGCATGAGCATCTTCATTTTCGAAATGTCTGGATGCGCACTATGAAGCTCTGTTAATAGTGGTTCTCTTCCTTGCTCCCCACAACAAGATACCATTCTGACAACTTAGTTCAGATTTACGAACATAGAATGGTTTTAACTCTTCAGGGTCTTGGACATTTGACCATCCTTGCAATACCTGTTCTCAGACTCTTGATAAAATTGGATCCCAGTTTGGCCAATTATTTATCTGCTTCACACAGACCAGTGAGGAGTCCAGGAAATTAAAAGCAAGTACAACTTCTTGAGGTACTGGAGAATGTGTAATGCTCTCTGGCAAAGGAAGACTGAGGGCATTTGCATTTGCTATATGCACGCCCGGACAGTGCATAAAAGTGTACTCATATGCCGACAAAGTTAAAGCGCATCTTTGAATTCTAGCAGGTTCTATCAGTCAGGTTGCTTTATCTTCACTAAATAAACCCAATGGTTCTGATCTGACACTATGGTGAAATGCCAACTATGCAAATATTGATGGAGCTTCTTTACTCCAAATATGACAGATAAGCCTTCTTTTCCAATTTGTGAATAACCCTTCTCGGCTGCAGTGGGGGGGTGGTTCTGGAGACATATCCTATTGGCCTTTCAGATCCATCCTCCGTCTTGTGAGACAATACTGCTCCCACTCCATAGGCAGATGCATCATAAGTGAGGATTAATTTCTTTGACAAGGTCATAGTGTACTAGCAGACATGACGAGTGTAAACGCTTCCTGACTTTTATGAAGGTTTCCTCTTGCTGTGCCTTCCAGGACCATCTGTAATTCTTCAATTATAAGTGTAAAGGGTGTAATGCTATAGACAAATTAGGCAAGAAGCACCCCTAAAAAGGACTTGAGCTCCATGACGTTGGTAGGAGAGGGTGCTTCCTTGATTGCTCTGACTTTCTCCTCTACTGGATGCAACCCTTGGGCATCCACTCAATGACTCAAATATATGTGACTTCAGTCACTTGAAACTGCACTTTTTTTTCCCCAAACATATGCTAGCCTCCAAAAATCTCTTCAGAACCTCTTCTAGTTTGGCCAAATGTTCTGCTTCCATTGATTCTGTGATCAGGATGTTATCTAGGTACACTATAGCTCAGGGAGGCCCTTGTAGTAGGCTTCCCATGGTTCTTTGGAAAATCACACAGGCAGATGACACACCAAAGGGTAGACATGTATATTGGTACAGGCCCTTGTGTTTGTTTATGGTGACGTACCCTATAGATGTGTTGTCTAGCTCTAGCTGTTGGTATGCATGGCTTAAGTCCAGTTTAGTGTAGGATCTTCCTCCTGCAAGTTTAGCGTATAGATCTTGAATCCTTGGAATTGGATATTTGTCTAATTTCACAGCCTTTTTCACAGTTAATTTGTAACCTCCGCTGACGTGAATGGTTTAAATCTGGTTTCATCACAGGGACTATGGGCACTGCCTATTCCAAAGGCTGGACTGGCTGGGTTATTTCAAACTTCTCTAAGCGGCACAATTCTGCATCCACCTTCTCCTTTAGGGTGTAAGGCACAGGTCTGGCCTTAAAAAAAAAAACTGGGGTGTTGCTTCAGAATCCACGTATATTTTAGCCTGCAGGCCTCTTATTTTTTCCAACTCATCTCAGAATACCCTGTCGTACCTTTTTAACAACTCAGGAATTCCTCCTGTTCTGACCTGAAAAATTTCTGACCAGTTGAGTTTAATTTATTTCAACCAATCACAGCCCAGAAGGCTAGGCTCTTCACCTGTTACAACAATTATTGGCAGCTGGGCTGCCTGTTGCCTGTAGGATACAGGTACAGAGGTGATGCCTTTCGCCTGTATTGCCTCTCCAGTATACATTTTTAGCTGAGCCGTGGTTTGCTCCAAGCTCAATGGCTGGGTACCTTCTCTAAGGTGTTTAAAGATGTTTTCCTCCCACCACTGTGGTTGATGCTCCTGTGTCAACCTCCATGACTAGAGGTGTCGGAGATTAATCACACCAAGGCATCATTTCATACGTAGAAACCCCATTTATTACTTGTGCACAAGGGAGACAATACAATGAGAGCTACTGTACCGTCTCGTAGCAGAATATACGCAGACTTGTTAAAAGCATTTTTACAGCCAATCAGTAAATTTTGCACAAACCTATCCGCTTCTTTGCATAAGTTAACTGACCAATCCACGTGCCAGTAAATTTCCATTTCCCTCACAACAGATGTTCTGGTTACACAGTTGCTTATCACAACCCTGATTACATTCAGCCTGGGAAAGAACAAAATGGAACGTCTCAGGGCTCATCCTACAACTGTGGTCAGACAAGATGGTATTGTTCTCAAGGCTGTAGTATTTTTCTCTTAGGCCTAGGCATACAATTCAACTTCTCATTAACCCTTCCAGCACCAAATGGGCTCCCTGCAGTTGCCTAGGCCACCACAGAGGCTTCCCATTTACTTGAAGGATAACGGTGATTGGTTCAGTTTTCCTGGCCTTAAGATTATATGGGGAATGGATATCAGTATCAGCAGTTTTTGGTTCATTTATATTGTGCACATCATTCAAGTTGATCTGCTGTCCGAATGGCTATCTTGATCTCGCCCTGCATTATTTTATAACATGCCCCTTTGTGTGACAGTAGTGGCATTCTGCCTCTTTAAATCTGCAGGTTTCCGGTACATGATTACCCCACATCGGTAATACAAATTTCTGAATTACTGGTGAAAAACTGCTTCCAGTATTTCTTTTTGTTTTTCTAGCGGTAGGGACTGTCACTTCAAGTAGTCTCCCTGGTTTTCGCGCCACCCCCAGCAACAGGTTCCTGCCCTAACTGAAGAACAGCGCCATGTTGCACACTCTGCAAAGCCTGCGAGTCTCTCTCAGCACTCTCCATTGCTAGCACTATCTCCATGGCGTGCTTCAGATCTATACTTCTACGAGTAAACAGTGCTGAATGACGTTGTCATGCATGCTGCAAACCAAACAATCTCGCCACGTCGTTCAGAATATCTCCGAAGTCACAGTGCTCCATTAACTATTTTAACTTAGTGATGTATGTTGCAATCGACTCACCCTTACTCTGGAGTTGAACTTGAATCTTTGCATGATCACTGATAGTTTAGGCCGAAAATGTGCCTTCACGAGGTCCACTAGCTCGTTGAAGGATCTGGAATTTGGTGGGTTCGGGGCCATCAGACTACGGATTAGGTTACAAGTTTTGCTCCCGCAGACACTCAGGAGAATTGCCTTCTGTTTCTCCTCCATTGTCATTTCATTCACCACAAAGTAGAAACCTAGGCACTCTATGTACTGACTCCAATCTTCGATGGACGAGTCATACGGGTTAATTCTGCTGAAGAGTGGTATGACTGGTGAAGATACTTTCCTTTTAAAAATGGAAATACTCACATTCGCGAGGCGAGGTGCAGCAACCTAGCTATTTATCCTCATTGCCAATTGTAATAAACTTGGAGCGCAGGGCAGGCTTCTTGTTAGAGACAATAAACTTTATTTAGAGCTCCTGATGAAGCTACATGCTTGTACCGAAACCAAGGCTAGAAAACTCTGCCCCTAAGCTTACCCGCGCTTAGGGCTGATTCACCTGTACATTCACATGATCCCCTTAAGAGTATGAAAGGTTTTACTTATAATTACTACATCCAGGCATTGCTTTGAGCAAACAATCAGAAACATCATAGGGGCAATAAATAGTTATTTTTTTGTTCATTTGCTTTGAACCTGTTTATTAGAATGCTTAAAATATTGCAGACAGAAAAAAGATTGTTGAACTGACAAGCCAAGAATTGTGCAATTCGGTAACAAAGAACCTGCTCATTTTCCAATTGTTGCAGGAGAGGGTTGTGCTGGGAGATTGACATGTTAGGTGGCCGATAGCAGGAGTGTGAGATCATGTGATGAAACCTCCAGAAAGGCATCCAAGCATTGTTGGCAACCCCTGCCTCCACCCCACTCTAAACCAGGCGTGGACCATCTGGAGCTTGCTCTTAGGAATCCCATCCAAAGCTGGCCACGCCATAATCTGCTGGAGGTTTGAATTTGTAGGGGGAACGTTAGTGAAAAGGCCTTTCTCTTAAGCATTGTCTGTCAATTTGTTCAGGGGGACGGGGGAAAAAGTGCGCTCAGGATGTTCTAGTGAAGGGAGACTGGCGCAGGGAAAAAATAGTAACTCCCTTTCCATATTGAAGCAGGCAGCTGTAGTGAGGATGCTGGATGGAATACAAATTCCAGTTAATTCACGAGAAGGCAACAGGCAATAAAATAATAATTCGCTTCTTTCCTAAATGCATCTTTTGAAGGTCGTTTCCAATTGGACCTTGCAAACCTGAAAGATTCTGCAAGCAGCATTTTACCAACCACTAATAAATGTGGTAAAGCTGATTTTAAAAAAACAAGGTACTGAAATCCTCTCCATTGTTCTGGTCCTCATGCATTTCCTTTATTACTGACACAGCATACAGAAAAAATACACTTCAAATATATTGTAACAACTTACATTATTAGGACAGACACCAAACTACAAACAATTGGGCTTCATGGTTTACAGAACTCCTTTCTACAGCAATGTCAGGAGCGCATTGAAACTACACTTGTTCTCATGTATTTGAAATAGTGCAACCTTTTACTGCCATGAAAATTGCAGAGAAGCATTTTGAAAAAGGAATAAAACAGGTCTTTTAATTATCTGCAATTAACCCTTTGATGCAGAGAAGCATAACTGATTTGCATGGCGTTTAAAAATATAAACAAAAAATACTAAGTGTAGCTTCTTACATTTCATTGCATAACTTCTGCTTAAATTCTGAACAGGAATTCTAAGTCTCTTTAGTAATTGAAATAATTTGTACCTCAGTATGAATTACAAAGACAGTAGCTGTGATCGTCTCAAATTATATAACTTTTTTCATAAAGCACACCTATACAATTACAAAAATAGAGACACGATCAAAAATGTCAAATCGTTTTAGTATTGAATAATTTGATTTTCATCCTACAATTTAGAAAACAGCACAATTAGAGTTCCTTCAAAATGTCAAGCCAAGATCATCTTGATCAGAACGCACACGAGGAGCTGAAAATTAAACATATCCAATTATTCCATTCACTAGATTATAGAACCATCACTTAAGACCACTCATTATCAAAATGGATTTTCATTTCAATTGGGAATTAGGTTAGAGTTTTGTGGGAAGATTTCAAATCTGTAGTATATACGCAAGATTAAATTTCCCTGAACTCCCCAAACTGCAGTAGTGATACAGTTCAAAATCACCGGTGGGGTTTTCGAAGGACATACATGCAGTTCATTATAAAATAGAAGCTTACCGCGTGCAGCTCTCCGTCCAGTGACATTAACGGATGAAGACTGCCTGCTGAATGGAAGGTCCCATTGGAGGCATAGGGCATTTAGAAACCCACCCACCCCCCCACTCACCTCACCCCCACCCCAACTCATCTATAAACACTTCTTTTTTTATAATTGAACCAACCCAGTATCAAACAAAGTAAACGATCAAAAGTTTCAGACGGAAGCCAACCACAAACATCCAAAATCACGAGAAACAAAGAAAATGTGCCAAATTAAAGAAGATTATTTCTCCTATCGACTATACGCTCCAGTCCCTGCAATGCCCACTGGGCACGGAAGGCTTTAACACTGCTAAAGCATTTACTGCAGTACCAAAAGACATGTCGATAGAATTGGTTCAAACCCTTTGGCACTCCGGTTCAGGTCCAGCCTGAACCATTAGAACGGAAGTCCCTTCCCTCAGCCCAGTTCCCGGAGGGTGAAACGCCGGAGGGACAAAACCATCACTAATTCAACACACAAGACAACACAAGTCTGGCTGAAGGAGGAACAGCGATATCCCACTGGTTGGGGAGAAGATGTACGTGTGGGCGAACGGCTGATAATTTATTTTCGACACAAGGTGGGGTGTTTAGTCACGTGGTGAGACTGGAGAAGCTGGAAATGCTCTCCCTAGGGCAGAGGAGGTTAAGAAGAGGTTTAATAGGAGGTGGTCAAAATGATTAGGGTTTTTGATAAAGTTCCTCTGACAGGAAGCTCACAAATTGGAGGACACGGATCTAAGATAATTGGCAAAAAAAAGCCAGAGGGGAGATGAGGAGTTTTTGTTTTAAAATATGCCACAAATTGTTATGGTTTGGAATGCACTGTTTGGGAAGGGTGATGGCAGAAGACTCACGAGTGACATTAAAAAGGGAATTGGATATATACTTGAAAAGGCAAAATGTACTTGGAAAGTACATTCACAAAATATACTTGAAAAATGTAAAATTTCCCTCAAAGAGCCAGGGAGTGGGCCTAATTTGTTCAAAGAGCTGTACAGTAAGCCAAATGGCCTCCTCCTTGTGCTGAACAATTCCATGGAATTGCAATCAGTCAGATTTTAGGTCTGGAGGTTTACATCTGCTATTCCTCAAAGCGTTTCTTCGGAAGATA
The DNA here is from genome assembly GCF_964194155.1 of Cetorhinus maximus. Lineage (NCBI taxonomy): Eukaryota > Metazoa > Chordata > Chondrichthyes > Lamniformes > Cetorhinidae > Cetorhinus > Cetorhinus maximus. Next base: position 10,815,916 of record NC_135900.1, read on the forward strand.
GATATTAATGCTACTGTTATATTTTAAAATTTACTTCAGATGAGTAACACTGTAAACAAAAAATTTTGTAACGTAACATGACCAGTGAACTCAAGTGCATTTCTGAAGGAATACTGCGCGCGTCATAAAGCTTGGCACATAAGGGATAATACACTTTGCATTGAATAGTAACAAGCTAACTATTAAGTGTTGACCAATTTGTTTTAACGTTCCGTTTGATATGCTGGACTTCTCAAAGAGAAACAAATTCAACTGAGAGAAAAATTGTTTGAGGTTATGTAGAAAAAAAGGCAAGTAGGATTCAAGCACGCTCATGCCAAATGGCGGTTTACACACTTTATACTGAATAAGGAGCCATGATAGAAAATCTGTGGGATATTTCCCAACAGTCAGGCCACAGAATGACCAAACGCAAAGCCTCACACTGACTCATGCCATTTTGTTAATGGGTTTTATGCCAGTCCTCCATCTCAGCTCATGCTCTGACTCTAACTTACCGTGTATCCCGTCACCCCCCCAGCAAGCCTCCCTTAGTGGCACAGCTTTTAATGTCTGGATCCTCCCCTCCCCAACCATCTTCACCTTACGACTTCCCTCCTCACTTGGATTATGTTTTCAATCAACTTTCCCGATAGTGTTCAGTCTATCGTCTTGGATGCCAATTGTTCTTTTATGCATTTGCTTCAGGAACTTAAAGAGCATTGTTTTTTTTCTTTATTCTTGCATGGGATGTGGGCATCGCTGGCAAGATCAGTATTTATTGCCCATCCCTAATTACCCATGACTGAGTGACCTTCAGAGGACATTTAAGAGACAACCACATTGCTGTGGATCTGGAGTCACATGTAGGCCAGACCGGGTAAGGACGGCAGATTACCTTCCCTAAAGGGCATGAGTGAACCAGACGGATTTTTAATAACAATCGATGATAGTAATGGCAACCAAGAAACTGAGACTCGCTTTCAATTTCAGATTATTAATCTGAATTTAAATTCCACCATCTACCATGATGTCCTCAGAGCATTAGCCTGGGTCTCTGAATTACTAGTCAGTGATATTACCACTAGACCACCATCCCCCTATGTACATATAAAAAAGCCTATGACTTATGCAACAAATCTAGCCAACAATGTCATACAAAACTTACATTTACGTAAACAGGAATGACTCTACCGGTGCTGTCTAACTAGAAGTTGGCTAAGATGTCGTTATGAGGGATTTGCCAACATTGCACTTGCTCAAGTGACTAGCACACTTTAGAGTCAATATTGAAAGTGGATGTTGTGTGTGAACTGTCTTCAAGTCAGTCTCTATATACACTGTGTTTATATAATTAGTTCTCCACCAAAGCACACCTGCTATCTGTACATATTAAGCAACCTCAATTCTCCACACTAACACGGACGACCCTGTTCTATGAGTAAGTCCAGCACAGTGGGAGGGGATCTCTGTTCTGGGTCAAGTGAGCCCAGGACACTTTCGCTTTCAAATCCCTCTCTTTTGAAAAGATGATTTATCAGACAGCCTCTGCCTGTGACTCAGCCCAACAAAGGTTAAGGGCTGTGAGCACTTTCATTCCCACCAGGAGGACATGCAAATACATAGACCAGGGCAATGGGACAAACCAACCCATTACCCAAGCAGCCCAGACCACAGAGAACCTCGCGTTGCTCAACGGGAAATTAAATTTTGGTGGCAACTTTCCACCCTTACAGTGGAAGAAGACAGAAAAACTTAGCTGATCATGCGCTCTAGCAATGTTCAACCGTAGCTAGCCACAACAGCCACTGAAAGCCCAGATACAATAAAAGACTTACAAAACGATTAAAGCAAAAAAAAGTTCTGAACTGTTTTTGTTGGCCCGATGAATTTGAATCGGTTAAAAACGCTTCAGCGTTTTCATTTAATCTGAGACTGCCCTTCGACGTAGGAGTATTTGGATGGGCTGCCACAGATCTGATCTGACCAGAGCAAGGCTTCGTGCTGCAGCGGCGTCCTCCGAGGGTAGAACGTGTTGTGCAGATTGTAGTTCAAGATGCAGCTCAGGGTCGCCATGTAAATATCGGCAAAGCGCGAGAGGCGTCGCGAGAAATAGGTGGGGTTATGATGGGTTCGGAAAATGCTGCCAAACTGTGGGTTAAAGATGGTCTTGGTCAGTTCCCTGAAACATCAAAGTAAAGGAGTCATCAGTATACGGAAAACAAATCAATGGATTTCTTAATACAACTCGACCAGGAAGCCCCATCTGTGGGATAGAAAATGCCTTTGACCTGACACCACCTATGGTAAAAGAAGCTTCCTTCACCATCGGAAATGCATGGTCCAATCTTCCTTATTCATACTACTACGACCTCTCCCGATTAAGAAGGTTCAAGTTCCACCCCAGAGGCTTGAGCACCAGATCAAGGCTGACGCTCCCAGTGTCAGTACTGAGAGTGCTGCACAGTCTTTCAGATCAGGCATTAAACTGAAGCCCCAACTGCCCTTTCAGTTGGACAGGAAGGATACCATGGTACTATTTCGAAGAAGAGCAAGGACAACCTCCTCAGAGGCCTGGCTAATATTTATCCCTCAGCCAACACCATTAAAATTGATCATCTGGTCGTTTCTTTCATTGCTACAATCAAACTGGCTGGCGTGGTTTCTAGTGAGTGACAGCGCGAGAGCACAAGTTGGTGAGGAGAAGGAATGAAGAAAGGATCACACTAAGTTGTGAGCTGCCTCACAGCCAAAGAGTCTGGTGACATTCTCACATGGCCTCACGTGGGGTACGGTAACATAGTGGTTATGTTACAGGGCTAATGATCCAAAAATCCCACCAAAGCAACTGAGGGATTTAAATTCAATTAATTTTTTTAAAATCTGGAATTAAAGAGCTAGTATCAGCAATGATGACTACAAAACTACTGGACTGCCATAAAAACCCATCTGGTTCACTAATGTCTTTTAGGGAAGGAAATCTGCCGTCCTTAGCTGATCCGGCCTGTATGTGACTCCAGAGCCACAGCAATGTGGTTGACTCTTAACTGCCCTCTGAAATGGCTGTATTCAAGTAGGTCGCTCACCACCACCTTCTCAGAGGCAATCAGGGATGGGCAATATATGTTGGCCTTACCAGTGATGCCAACAGCCTGTGAATGAAAAGAATGTCACAATTGGCCACTTAGGTAGCCACATAGGGCTGACTATGCCCATGGATCCACATTGTCTGCAATTGGCATCATCTTCAGGGCAGGATAGAAGAAAAAAATATTGGGAATGATATTATAACATTGAGATTTCTATATCTAATCTCTTTCACAAAAGGTTTCCAACTGATTTAAATGCAGTTAAGTAAATAGTGAGGGCCATAAATGAAGGTGTTCATGGCGGTATTATAATCACCTCAACTAGAGTGTGAATGATGGCTGTACGTAGTCACATGTATGGTGGTTATTACACACTCACCTTAACTCGTTTCTCTCTTTGATCCATTCTTGTAGCACCATCCGGGACTCTGCGTCTTCATAAATCTAAAACAATCAAAAATAAAAAAGGCCACCAGTTCACCAAATGTCAAGAAGGCGTATGTGAATGCGCGCTAGCAAAACAAAATCACAACTGTTTAAACACTGGGGTCAACCGTCACACCCCCGTGTGATGGAGACAAGTTTTAAGTTTCATTTGTGAAAAGGCTAGCGAGGTGATCTCTTAGACATCACAAACGAGATCAGAAACTAGCAAGCCTCTATCAATAATCCTACAGTTGCACATTAACTCAAGGTGAAAAACTTATACTGGTGAAAGGTTGAAGAAAATCTGATGGCTGTAGGTATGGCATCTTATGGCATGAACTATTAGACTAGTGCTCACACCTTTTAGCGAAAAATGCTTTTGCCCTGTGTTACCATCTCAGAAACTGGGGGAGGTTAAGCATGGGATGCCATTTTTGTGAAGTTAACAGAGGCAACATTATTTACAAGGGCCCAGCACTAAGGCTATTTCAACACGGCGCCAAAGAGAATTTCACCCAGTGACCTCTAATGATGTTGAACACACTCAGCCACAAAAGGCCAGTGGAAGGAGACACACAATTAATTTGCATCCATCAATTTAGATAACATCACAATTAAAATTCCTTGAAAATGTCGTCAGTTCACACTGACCATAATCAAAATGCATCTGTCATCTGAAGGACAAAATACTGATAATGCAGAATTATTCTAGATTGTAGAACTAGCCAATACACTACTCTTTGTCAAAACTGATTTTCAATTCAATTGGATTCAAGCTTGGAGGCCTAATTTCAGATCAGCAGACAACCAGGCCTGACCTCCCCAAGCTGCACCTGCATCAGCCTGAGGGAATGACAGACGTGAAACTGAATCCAAAATCTATTGTGTAGACATCCAAGCACAAACGTGCTACTGCCTCTCACTTACCTTTTTTTAAAAAAAATTTATTCTTTCATGGGATGTGGGCATTGCTGGTAGCATTTGTTGCCCATCCCTAATTACCCTTACAATGAGTGTCTAGCTAGGCCGTTGTAGAGGGTATTTAAGAGTCAACCACATTGCTGTGGATCTGGAGTCACATGTAGGCTAGACTAGGTAAGGAAGGCCAATTTCCTTCCCTAAAGGACATTAGTGAACCAGATGGGTTTTTACAACAATTGAAGATACTTGTCACGATCACCATTATGGTCCAGATTTAATAACTGAATTCAAATTCCACCATCTGCCATAGTGGAATTTGAACCTGTGTTCCCAGAGCATTAACCTGGGTCTCTGGGTTACTAGTCCTGTGGCATTACCACTATGCCACCATCTCCCCGCTTTTCACCACTGATCACCTGATCTTCATAAATTCAGCATTGTAAAACCTTACCTGCATGCGTTCAAGTAGCCCAGTGAGACCCTGCAGCCACACAACCACCTGACTGTACTGCTCTGTATTCATGGTTTTAATCTCTGATCGTAGCTCTGGGATAATCGCACCTGTCCTCCAACCATGCTTCAGGGTCAGATCCTTTTGTGACAGAAAGGACGTCGGTTAGTTATGCTTAGCCAAGTCATAGTTACAGAAGCACAAACAAGATGCCTTTCCTCTGTTCGGGGGTGGGGGGTGGGTGTAGAGCAGAAGACTTATACTGCATTTGTAACCGCAAATACAGCCGAAAGTGCTTTAATCTTTATGTGAGCACACAAAATAATTTCAGCAAAGTAGAACTCTGATTAATAAGCATTTCAAATGAACTCAGAATATTTGATTTTGGGAATAAAACCATTTGCGAGCACAGAACGCATAAGAGGGCGAGGCACAATCTCAACGTGCTTAACACCGACCATTCTACCAATTAAGTGTTCCTGTCTCTCTTCGCTCATCTCGTTACCCACCCCCCGGCAAAAAGTAATCTGAGCCCAGAAGTATGTGACAAAGGAGTTAAAATGCACATCAAAATAAATACCGCTATATTTTGTATAACGCAGAGTTACTTTCATTTAATCAACTTAACAGTAGCACGTTTACACTTACAGCTAGATCACTGTAAATGTGATCCCCGAAATAAAGCACTTTCGAGCCAGTCCAGCCAGTGAGCTTTAAAAATTCATACAGGTTGCCCTGGGATGAAAACAAATTACAAGATTAAAATGCAATTCGGACTAAGGATTGAGGATCACCACCACCCCACCCCACAAAAAGAAATTGCCTCATTAGAAATAAATACGTAAACCCTGACACGCAGATGCAATGCATGAATTTATGAGTCAACCACATTGCTGTGGGTCTGGGGGTCACATGTAGGCCAGACCAGGTAAGGACAGCAGATTTCCTTCCCTAAAAGACATTAGTGAACCAGATGGGTTTTTAATGACAAAAGGCAATGGTTTCATGGTCACCATGAGACTTGTAAGCCCAGGTTTTTTATTGAATTCAGATCTGCCATGGTGGGATTTGAACCCAGGCCCCCAGAACATTACCCTGGGTCTCTGGAATACTAGTCAGTGACAATGCCACTATGCCACCACCTCCCCCATGCAGTAAAAGAGCCATTTTATTAGTATAGTGTAGAGAGGTGGATCCCATTCTTTTAATTAAAGGACGTATTAACGCAAGAAGAATTGTGTTCATTTCGTACCAAGTTTTATACTCGCTTACTTTAAATATCGCAATGCACAAAAATAAGGTGAAAATCAGAGAGAGATATCAGACCATTCTTTTTATACAAGCAATTAGAGATTATAAATCTTTCTAAAATGAAGTACAACCTACATTTCTTAAGTTACTTAATTTAATTTGTCTGATTATTCAAACATTTTTTAAATTCCCACTCGGCTACATTATTAACTTTGCCTAACTCAGATTATTGGATAATTATATTTAGCACAAAAACATTGAAATAGCAGGAGGAAACCATATTGAAACATTGGTGAAAAAAAGAGACATGCTGTCGATGTTTTTCATCTTGCCCTCGTCAGGTCAAATGCAAGAAAACCAAATTTCAAAGAGAGCAACAATTTATAATGCCTGAGAAGAGAGTGCTGATTGGTTGGCAAGTCAATTCTGATTGGTCGAGATGTTGCCATGGAGAATGCACCTGAGAACTATTCTCCCTGACACTTAAAAGGAGCAATTCCTGAGCATGTTCCTTTTATCTGCATAGGACAGGCTCCTGCATATGAATATATGTAGCTTCTAGCATGTGTGAGTAAGCCACATTGCAAACCTGACTGATAATCTTAAATTGGTTGTTAATGCAATTCTTAGCACATTCTGGATTGTTCAGCAAGTGCTGTCCAATTGTGGAATCATACCTAATGTTCCAAGTTTCGCAAGCAGGGGCTAGCTGAGTACAATTGGTACTCTGCCTATTGCAAACAGCTGAGGAGACATGCTGTTTGATACAGTCCGCCAGCTGTTGGGATGTACAGCCTACGTATCAGGCATCGCACCGGCACTGAAATTCATATACCACATTACTCACGTATGGAGTAGGCTGAACGTCATTTTGGCTTGACGGCAGCATCTGGTTAGTGAAGAATACCACTTGCATTGCTACTGTTGCTGCCAACGGAAACATTTGGCCAGAATTTTCCAGCCCCACTACCCCCCCCCACAGCAGGTTTCCCTGCGGTGGGGCCGACGAGCCAGTGAAATCTCCTGTTATGGCACAGCAGATGTTAAATGCTGAGCTGCTCAAATCCTAGAGGGAAACTTGAAAGAGCCACCGCAACTGTTTTTGCAATTTGCCTTGAATTCAGTAGTAATAAGTCTACTGAGTCTTAGAGGTTTTTTGCAAAACTAAATTAAACATTTATTAATAAAAAAGATTAAGCACATACATAGGTCTACAAATTACTACTATGATAACTCCTAGCTCCCCTAATTAATCTAACTCCCAGTTAGACAGTAAAACAACATAGATTTCCACAGACCCAGGCAAAGCACACAATATCCTGGACAGTGATATTTAAAATGAATTCTCTTAACTTCGGTTGCAGGAGACAGCAGCTTGGTACATAGAGGCTGGAAGCTTTTCACACTTTTGTTAGATCTTAGAATTCCTTCTTTCCTTACATATAACCTTAGCTCCTTTATACATGTTTCTCCCTCATTAATGCAAATCACATTGTTCCAATATGTCTTTGCAACTTTACTTTTTCCATAATGTAAATCCTTCATAGTACTCATATTATCAGTAATCTTTGGGAAAAATAAACACACTGGGCAGGATTTCCCCCCCCGTCGGGGACGAAGTTAAAATGCAGGCGCGCTTCTGATTGGCACCCCCAATTGGGAACATGGCGCAATTTTACATGGGCAGGCCAATTAAGGCCTGCCCAGCGTGACGTCCGCACTGAAGCACTATGTGCTCCCTGTGCGAGCGGGGGGTAATCCCTAAACCTGAGTGCGCGCTCTTTCGTGCATGCGCATGAAAGAGCGCAATCATCTCCCTGAGGCTAAGTGCTGTCTCAGGGAGATCGTCTCTACAATAAAAAAATATTAAAAATAGAAAAAAAAAATTCCCTGACATGTCCCCTCATGTGACACTGTCACATGAGTTGGGACATGTCCATAACTTTTTTGAAAACTTTAATTAAATTTTTTAAAACCTACATGCAACCTCATCCCGCCCGTGGATGAGGTTTCAAGCTTTTTCTAATTCCCGCCAGGGCTCCTGGCCTGCTCGCCAACCTTAAGGTTGGATGGGCAGGTCCATTAATTATTTAAATGACTCTGTCAATGGCCTCAATTGGCCATTGACAGGTTGGCTGGCGCACAGCTGATTTTTCTGCGCCCCCGCCTACCGGAATATTTAAATGGGGGAGTTCCGCCCGACATCAACGCGCGTTATTTTATGCGCTGGCGAGTGGGCCCCACCTCCTGTTCGCCGATGGGGAAAATCCTGCCCACTGTTTGGCTTAGCCTCTGTTGGCTAGGTGTAACCCCTTACCATCTCTTTGAAATTCACGACTCTGGCTTACCTAAAAATGCAAATGTTCTTCACACCTCACATTCTAAAACTTCACCCATGTTTATGTATTTAGCATTTCAAACCTAGTTTCCCTTCCGATATATCAAAGCGCCCAGACCAGCTGTCTGCAATTCAATTAAAACTCACACACAAATACCCACACACAGAGAAACTAATCCAAGCCCCACTATTAACCTACCTTTGCAATAAATTACAATAATACTACGAAAATGACTATATTTTCATGACATCTCCATTCACATCAGCGGGACCAGAAGATCCCACCAGTGATAGGGGTTGGAAAATTCCGGCCATTTATCTCTACTGTCACTTCTTCCATCTAAAAATAAATCTACAGAAAGGCTGCACTGATACTAGTTACACTGTGAATTGGGGTAGTTTGCAGAGTCAAATACTTGACAGAATTTCTACAGCCTACTGTTTGATTTTGAAACAGATTAAGTGGCTTTGTTATCAATTTTGACACACAAAGCAGAGATTCCAATTACTTGAGAGATTAAAAACAAAAGAATGAGATGATTTTTCGCTGACATCAACTCACTTTTAAACGTTAAGACATATTTAGAATTCATCCGATCACATTTTATGATAAATCAGATGCTCAGCCTTAGAAACCGTAAGCGTTTCTGAAACTTATGGGTCAAGCACAGGTAAAAAAATTAAAGACAAAATGAGGGGATTTACCTGTTTGTAGATCTGACCTTTCTCCAAATTGCTGATTTTGTCCCAGTGCAATTTATCTCTCTGGTTTACTCTCCTGAATGGCCTGCAGAAAAATAATAGAATTTTTAATACAAATTTTTGAACTTTACTAAACTGCATATTTTGCTCCCACCCACTAAAACACGACAATGAGCCTGTTCCTGTTCAATCCTATTGCACTTACCTTCGGTTGTCATTGAAGAATGCTGGTTTATCAGCCTGTACAATGATGATGTCAAATAGGTCACGCCAATCCTTGCCAACCATGTACTGCATTCCTTTGTCACTATATCACAAAGGGAACATGAGCACTATAACTTTATCAAAATCATGTCGCAAGTCGGGTTTTAATTAATGCCAACACAGTAATCAATTTTGTCCCATTTAGGCATTTCTCTACTTGTAGTGCAGATCACCTTTTTCACACAATAATGGAATCTGGAAAGTTACTTACACAAAGCTAAATGGGCTGTTTGTAATAAGGAAAAGTTTCTTGCCATTGTCAATCAATCTTTCCAACACAGCACTCGTTTTCTCCTCATGAGATATGTATTTTTCTGATGTGAAAGAAAGGTACCAGTAAGTTTTTTTTTCACATACTAGTACATTTATGACTTCGCATAGTGCCTTCAGCAACACATCAAAATGCAAAACGGTTCACAAGTCAAATCCAGAGGGAAGAGCTGGAAGCAAGCTTGCTTTTAATTGCAAAGATCACAAGAGCTGTCTATTGGGCTGTCTAAGCAGACTCCCTATCGGGCAAGATTCAAGCTGACTCAGTACACAAGTTTGTCTCACTGAAGTGCAGTTGGACTGCCAGTGGTGTTGATTACCAATGGGCAAGTGTTCCAATGACGCTTCCAATCCTAGCCAAGGGAAGGTGGGGCAGGGTCTGAGCTGTCAGCAATCAGCCTTGCTAGGAGCAGCACAAATCAGACATTCGGCCACAGAAAGCCCACACTTTCCCAATCGTCCCCTCTTAGTATGCAACTTGAGCTTTGTGCCTCTTTTGAATTAAACAAAGGCGTGGGGGAACGATAGCTCTCTAGTAGTACCTCAGCCAGGGTCAATTTGCCAACCAATCAGTACCCTTTTCTCATGCAGTATAAATTGTTGCTCCTCTGAAATTTGATATTCTTGCATCTGTCCTGTCGAGTACAAGACAAAAAGCTTCAACAGCATGTCTCTTTGTTCAGCAATACTTTTCCAAACATTTAATTATAATGGTCAGAAAATCAGAATGTGGAGGTGCGCAGGGGGAGCAATCAGCGGATACTTGAATTTGTGAGTTGTACTTTATATGGAGGACAGGGAAGGCTTCTCACCCAGCAGGAGGGACGCATGCTTTCACCCAACCCCAGGCCAGGTAAGAATGACAGATTTCCTTCCCTGAAGGACATTGATGAATCAGATGGGTTTTTAACGATAATCCAGTAGTAATCATTATTAAAAAGAGACTAGTTCGTTATTCCAGAATTATTCACTGAACTTAAATTCCCCCAGCTGCCATTGTGGGATTTGAACTTGTGTCTCCAGAGCATTAGCCCAGACCTCTGGATTACTAATCCTTTAACATTATCACTATGCTACCAGTCTGTCATGAAAATATTGACATGATTTGAACGACGCGATTGATTAAATACATACCAACGTCTTGTTCAACTGCTCCATACAATATTCCTTTAACATGGACATCTCGGATCACCTCCTGTTAATTATGAATTGAGAAGCATATGAATCTTCATCACAATTGCTATTAAAAACAAATATAGTCGTTTGGTAGTACAGAACTTGAGTCTTGCTGGAAAAAAAGATTTTTTTGTTGAAGCTTTTCGTCTTGCACTCATCAGGACAATTCGCAAGAATATTAAATGTGAAAGGGACAACAATTTGTACTATATGAGCAACCAATCAGCACTCTCTTCTCAATCAATTTGCTAACCAATCAGCATTCTCTTCTCAATCAACTTGCTAACCAATCAGCACTCTCTTCTCAGTCAACTTGCTAACCAATCGGCACTCTCTTCTCAATCAACTTGCTAACCAATCAGCACTCTCTTCTCAATCAACTTGCTAACCAATCAGCACTCTCTTCTCAATCAATTTGCTAACCAATCAGCACCCTCTTTTCATATAGAACAAATTGTTGTCCCTTTCACATTTGGCATTCTTGCGAATTGTCCTGATGAGTGCAAGGCGAAAAGGTTTGAGAAAAAAATGTCTTTTTTTTCAGAAATACAAATATGTTGAATCCTAAGATTGGATTTATCAGTCATTCCTTTCTGCCTCAAGATGAATTATTAAACAGCACTCCATTCTGCAGCCTCAACTAAGCCAAGTTCAATGACAAACCCATTTACTTATAAATGGTCAGAAAATCAGAATGTGGAGGTGGGTGGGGGAAGGAGCAATCAGTGGCTACTTAAATTTACGAGCTGCACTTTATACAGCGGACAAGGGAGACTTCTCGCCTGCAGGACGGGCCCATACTTTCACCCTACCCCAGACCAAGTAAGACTTGAACTTGAACTCACGACCTTTCAACTTCAAGTCGTGCCACCAGTTCACTGAACCATCAGCCAAAAATTTCAGTTGCCAAACCATTTCAATAGTTTGCACGTCAACCGAATCGAAGTATTAAAACTCTGCTAGGAAAGCGAGTAAGGACATCACACTGGCAATAAAATGCCTCTTACATCTTACCTTAACATCCTTGTAGAGGTAAACTGGCTCAAAGTCAATGTTCTGCTTGATGAAATAGTCATTGACACAGGAAAGCAGCGTCAGTTCTGGTAATGAGAAAATGTCCATGAATTGCTTCATTGTAAAGCCATGTGAACTCTGATTAAACAAAATAATGTAAAGTTATTCAAAATTCACTGGACGGCGTGAACAGTACATATTTTCAAAACAGCTTTTAAAATGTTCACAAGAAAGAATTCCTTAAAATTGTGCAGCACACGTTTGGAATTTTGTCCATAAAGTGGAATCAGAAAGAAAGCAAGTTAGTGCAGGGAGATGACTACATTCAGTACAAATATTCACCACCTGAGCAGGTGGGGCATAATTTCAAAGTTTGCAGATGAAACAAAACTCAGAAATATAATAAGCGGCAAGGAGGTTAGTAACAGGCTTCAGAAGGGCACAAACAGGTGAAATAAACAGAAACAGGGAGGATGAAATTTAAAGTAGAGAAGAAGTGAGGTATTTTGGAAGGAAGTACGTGGAGAGTCAAATTAAGCCAAATGGCACAATTTTAAAGAAAGTTCGGGAAGAGAGAGATCTAGGGGGTCGCTTACACAAATCTTTGAAGGAAAAAACAACACAGGATTCTGGACTTTATAGATAGATGCATAGAGTAAAAAAAATGGAGGTTCTGCTAAATCTTTATATGTCACTGGTTTGACATCACCTTGAGATCTCATCAGAACAGAGAAGGTTAAGGTGAGATTTAACAGAGGTGTTCAAAGTTAAGGAAGGTCTCGATAGTTTAAATATGAGAAAATGTTTCCACTAGCAGCAGGGTCGGGAATAAAAATTTAATATTATTGACAAAATAAACAGAGGGAAGGTGAGGAGGTGTTTATTAAATACGGTGAGTTGTTATGATCAGGAATGCACTGTAAGGCTGATGAAAGCAGATTTGGTTGTAACTTTTAAAAGCGATTTGGATAACACTAACCCCTGCCAACGCAAGATGGCCGCTGACCGTGCTTATGCGCATGCGCAGAATCGAATGACCTCATTTTCAGGAGACACAAATCTACCCTCAAACCGTGACAGCTTCTTTCTGGCAGTCTTCAAACTTTTAATAACGAATCTTATTTCTTTACCCACGTAGCCCCAAAATGATTTATACCAGAAAAATACTTAACCAGGTGGACCATTTCTAATGGTCTAATTAAATGGCTGGTCTGAAATTTCCACGCTTCCTGAGCCCCACAGTGGATGCGCACTCGGAGCGCGGCCATTTCCCTGTCTCTAACTCTCCTGCTTTCTCTCTCGCTCTCTCTCCCCAGACATTTCGTTCGATATTTCATCTTTTAATAAGTTTCTAAAAAAACGACACCAATGAGACGTGTCATTTTAATTGGAGGTTGGAGGTGAGGGTGAGCGGACGGAGTGGGTCCTGTTTGCCACTTGCTCTTTCCAGCCCTGTCTGTGATGTTTCGGGTGAGCTGTCGATGGAGGGATTGTTATGAGCGTTAACTTGATGCTGCCGGCGCTGTAATATTTACAACTCCAGGGCCAGTGATGACTGCACATATATCCTGCTGCACGTTGCCCCCTATAATGATGGCGGCCATGCATACAACCGCGCCATGTGCGGCATTGGCAGCAAACGCAGCCATTGAATAAAGGCTAGTAAAGGCAGAATTTCCAGGGCTATAGGGCAAGAGCAAGGGCTGCTAAACGAATTGGATAACTCTTTCAAAGAGCCAGTATTGGCACAATGGGCCAACCAGCCTTCTGTATGTGCTGTATGATTCTAAAGAAATAACGGGCGAGATTTTCCAGCCCCACCCTCCGTTGGGATCGTCCAATCCCACCAAAGGTCAATGGGGGCGAAAAATCCCAGCCAATAGCATATCTCAAATGTTCCAAAGTGCTTCACAGGCAACTCACTAGTTTTGAAGTATAGTCATTCTTGTTATGTTGGCAAATGCAGCAGCCATTTTGTACACAAGCAAGGTCCCAAAATCAATAAGGAGATGAATGATCTGCTAATCTGTGTTTTTGGTGGCACTGGTCCTCTAATAATAAAATCTTTATAATCGATCTGAACAATCAGTGAAATAAATGGGATCTCTCAACAATTCAGTGATTCCTCAGTATCAAACTGCTGCTTTAACCTCGATTAAATACTGAAGCACTTGAATGAGATTTGGACCTACAACGTTACAGGTTCGTAGAAATTTGTAGCACAGAAGGAGACCATTTCGCCTATTGTGTCAGCGTCGGTCGCAAAAGAACGATTCATCTAATCCCACTTCCTCGGTGCTCAGTCAAAAATGTCTCCATTTTAAAATTCTTGTTTTCAAATCCCTCCATAGCTTCCCCCTCCCCATCTCTAATCTCCTCCAGTCCCACAACCTCCGAGATATCTGTGCTCATCCAATTCTTGAGCAACTCCGATTTTAAATCGCTCCACCAATGGCAGCCATGCCTTCAAGTGTCTAGGTCCTAACCTCTGGAACTCCCTCCCAAAACCTTTCCACCTCTCTTTTTTTTTTACCCTCGAAGACACTCCTTGAAACCTACCTCTTTGGCCAAGTTTTTGGTCATCCGCCCTACACCTTATTAGAAGATTTTACTACATTAAAAGGCACTATACAAATGCAAGTTTTGTTGTTTTCAGCTTAGTCTGTAGTCTTATAGGTTACGGCCTCAAACGCACGTCCAAGTTCTTTGTAAGTGTGACGAGGGTTTCTGCCCCAATCACTTTTTCAGGCAGTGAGTTCCAGACACCCACCTACCTCTGGGTGAATATATTTCACCTCAACACTCCTCTAATGCTTCTACCAATTACTTTAAATCTATGTCCCCAGTTATTGACCTCTCTGCTAAAGGAAATAGGTCCTTCTCGTATACTCCATCTAGGCACCTCATAATGTTATATACTTCAATTAAACCTCTCCTTAGCCACTTCTGTACCAAAGAAAACAGCTCCAGCCTGTCCAATCTTTCCCCATCGCCAAAATTCTCCAGTCCTGGCAACATCCTCATAAATCTCCACCGTACCCTCTCTAAGTGCGATCATTACTACCCATGATATTCTGATCAGAACTACATGAAGACCAGTACTTCCTGACTTATGGACAAGGGGAGTGCTACCAAATGAATCAGGCCAACTTTAGAGGAGGAGGTCTCAGAAAGGACAGACTCCACATTGAAGGAAAATGTGATCCTTCCATTTACAGCTTCCCACTGCATGGAGCCTTTTCATAGGAACATAGGAGCAGGAGTAGGCCATTCAGCCCTTCGAGTCTGCTCTACCATTCAATAAGTTCGTGGTTGATCTATTTGTGCTCTCAACTCCAGTTTGCTGCCTGCCCCCACCATGAACACAATCCTACGTACGGTCCATGACATTTTCACCATCAAAATTAGCATGCAAATGGAACATTCTTAAGAAAATCTAAACCAGCACAATGTACGATGGGCTGAAAGGCCTCCGTCTACGTTGCATCATTCTATGCGATCAGATAATTCTTTGTAATCAGCCTACCTCAGCAGCTGTGTAGAAAACAGGCCAGCAGCAGAAAATTTCAACGCATTTACCTTGCCATAAAAGTCACTCATGTGGTCCAAAGGAACATGGGTTCCTTCATACATTTCGATAACTTGTTCATCTGGAACTGGGCTTAGTCCCCTGTTAAAAATGAAAGATCTCAGCATTAGTTCAAGGATTGTTTCTATGTTGATGGGGTGGGGAGGCAGGGGAGCATTGGTTGGCAGTTTGGTAGATTTCCACTTTCACCCAGTTGGGTGGTAAACTGGCAGAGTGGATCACCCTCCCACTGTACAAACCACCCCCGATTCATTCCATTAAGAACATACAGACAGGAAGAGGCCATTTAGCCCCTCGAGCCTGTCCTGCCATTCAGCAAGATCATGGCTGATCTGCGACCTAGTGTCATATACCTGCCCTTGCTCCATATCTCTTAACAGTTTTGGATAACAAAAATCTATCAAACTCAGAGTTAAAATTGCAACTGATTTTGCAGGAATTGCCATTTGCCAAAACAAATTCCAAACTCTACCACCCTTTGAGGGTGGAAGGATTTTCTAATTTCACCCCTGAAAGGTTTGGCTCTCATATTTAGACAACGCCCCCTTGTCCTAGGGCTGGATTTTTAGTGTCCCAATTGGGACTGGAATGGAATGGAGGCCAGGCTGGAGAAAATGGCGTCCGGAGGTCCTGCCTCCTTTCCCAGTGCCGGTTATTTTCACCGGCGTGGGAAACCCCCGACCGCCTGTTGTTTAAAGTTGTCGGCACCGTTTTAAAGATGGCAGACTCCCCTTTCCCCCCCGTGCTTTTCACGGGGGCGGCCATGATCGAGAGGGCTTCCCGATTGACACCTGATGTGTGAGGTCGTGAGCTGTGCCTTGGGGGTAGAAAGGACGTTTCCTTCTTTACAGTTCATCATGCAACCTGAGGTGTACTGGTGTCACCCATAGGTAGAGCTGACAGGGCTTTGAATGGTGTTTCTTTTCAATGGCTTATTCGGCTAATTTTTCTTTAATTTTAACAGTTCAATGGAAGGGATTGCAACGTGCTATCATAGAGCCAAAAGAGAGCACTTGGGTGCATGTGTGAGGGGGTGGGAGGGTTTATGGGGGGGTGCATGGATATGATGGGTGAAGGGGATAGGAGGGCAAGGGTGGGTTTGAGGGGGGTCTAGCGGGGTGAGGATTGGGGCCATAAAACATATCCGCATTGCTTTAATTATTGTTTCTAGCCGCCAATGTTCTCATCCATAGAGATGTACCTCAAAACCAGGCCACAGAGCACTGGCCCACGTCCATCTCTGGGCCTATTTCTGCCCCCAGCCTGCCTCGGGAGGCAGTGGGCCTGTCTCCAGCCCTTGCCCGACTCCGCAACATGAAAATAGGGTGGGCGGGCTCCTCCAGGGCGTAGACAGGATTGTGGAATTGGGAAAATTCCCGACTCCCAAGACCCATCTCAACCATAAAAATCTGGGCACTAGACTACCCCCAAACAGAGGAAATAGTTTCTCTCCATTCACCCTATCTGTTCCCCTCAATATCTTGAAAACTTCTGTCAAGTCAGCCTAAATTGCATTTCTAAATTCCAGGGAACAGTTCCCGTTTGTGTAATCTCACCTCATAATTTAACCCTTGGGAATTCAGGTAACACGCTGGTAAACTTGCACACCTTCTAAAGCCAATATATCCCTATTAAGTTGATCTAACCAGAACTGCTCACAGTGCTCCTGGTGTGGTCTACTCGGGACTTTGTATAGCTTAAGTATGACTTTTACCTCTTTGTAATCCAATCCTCTAGATATAAAGGCCAGCTTCCCATTAGCCTTTTTGATTATTTTCTGTACCTGTTCATGACATTTTAACGATATCTGTGGCTGGACCCTCAAGTCTCTTCGGGATTCCACTGTTTCTAGCTTTTCAACCTCACTGACACCAACAGGACAAATATCAGCCTATACGGTTCTACAATGGGACGATGATTGGCTCCAAAAGATTACTACCCAGGCAGCTGATGATGATGGAATTATACCTATTCCTTAAAACTTCAGAAGCAGGCTTGAGAAAGAAATCATTGCTAGTTTTCACTTTAGCTTGAGTAAGCGCAGGGTTTATGTTCTTAAAAAATCTATTTTAACAGATTGCGACTGCAGCCAAAAGGCAAAATGTGATTCCGTAATCACCTCCGAATTCAATAGAATGTAAAATGAGTGGTTCCTATAAAGGACTCCAGCAGAGTACTGATCAGGTAGCAAAGATGAAAGTCTACTCGGGAGTGTATTTTGCACATAGGTTGATGGATGTGCTGTTCAAAGTGTTGGTGTTCATTGACTTTCCGAAATGAAAAGTGACCCCAAAGCATCCTACTTACAGCATTATCTGTGGACATGTGCTCAGGTTTAAATTCCCGTTTGAAGTCAATACTGTAATACGTCAATATTGTAGGATTTGAGTCCAGGAGCAAGGATGTCTTACTGCAGCTGTACAGGGCCTTGGTAAGACCACACCTAGAGTACTGTGTGCAGTTTTGGTCTCCTTACCTCAGAAAGGATATACTTGGCAGAGAGGAAGTACAGCAAAGGTTCACCAGACTGATTCACCTGGGACAACAGGATTGTCATATGAGGAGAGATTGGGTCAACTAGGCCTGTATTCACTGGAGTTTAGAAGAATGAAAGAGGATCTCTCTGACACGTATAAAATTCTGACAGGGCTGGAGAGGTTGGATGCAAGGATGATGTTTCCCGTGGCTGCGGGGCCTCTAGAACAAGGGGTCCCAGTCACAGGTATGGGGCAGGCCATTCAGGACTGAGATGAGGAGAAATTTCTTCACTCAGAGGGTGGTGAACCTGTCAAATTCTCTACCGCATAAGGCTGTGGAGGCCAAGTCACTGAATATATTTAAGGAAGGAATAGACAGGTTTGTAGACTTTAAAAGCATCAAGGGGTATGGGGAGAGAGCATGAGTATGACATTGAGATAGAGGATCAGCCATGATCATATTGAATGGCGGAGCAGACCCAAGGGGCCAAATGACCTACTCCTGCTCCCAGTTTCTATGTAACGTCAGCATAAAATAAAGCACATTATAACTGTAGCGCAACAATAGCAAATACTGGCATTAGCACTCTCCATCCTGATAATTCTAACAATGTGTGATGAAAGAAGGGAAAGAAAGTGAGTAAATGGGAAAGGAGGAGGTGGGGGGGAAGAAAAAAACAAGCTTGTATTTCTATAGCATTTGAAAGTGAATTTTACAATCTTCTCTCGCTTCTTAGGCAGTCCCTCGGGATCGGGGACAACTTGCATCCACTCTGATTCGATGGGCTTGGAGACGTCTGATAAGCCTAATGTGTAGTCTGCAGACTCAGCCACATGTGGGGCAGTTGGTGCTCGGCGGGTTGTTTGGAGTTTGTGCACTCCCTCCGATGCTTCAACTTCCCCTCTGCACATTCCCAACGAAATCTTTCAACGTGCCTGGTGCCTTCCTGGGTGAGGCTTCTCCATTTTAGTCAGTCACCAGCCAGGGGCTCCCACGAGTCAGCGGGGACGTTTGACCTTTTCAGGGATGCTTTGAGGACATCCCTAAAAAGTTTACGCTGTCCTCCTGGGAGTCTCTTCCAGCGACTAAGTTCTGAGCGGAGCAGTTGCTTCAGAGATCTGGTGCCAGGCATACGGAGCTGGTTATGAGTAATTAGCACCTCAATGTTGGGCAAGTTGGCTTGGGAGAGGACGCTGCTGTTGAACCATCTTTCTGCCACTGGGTTTGGAGGATCTTGCGAAGGCATTGCTGGTGGTACTTCCCCAGTGTTTTGAGGTGCCTGCTGTAGGTTGTCCAAGTCTCTGAAGCATATAGGAACTCAGGGATTACTGCTGCCCAATAAACCATGGCCTTAATCACAAGTTTGAGATCCTCAAATACTCTTTTCCTCAGCTGTCTGAAGGCTGATCTGGCACACTGGAGGCAGTGATGAATTTCACCAACGACGTGTAGTCGTTGTTGTATTTTAGGGAAATGTGGCAGACAATTCTGCGCACAGCAAGATCCCACAAACAGCAACGAGGTAAACAACCAGTGAATCCGTTTTGTTTGAGAAATAAATGCTGGCCAGGATACTGGGGGATCTCCACCGGCTCTTCTTTGAATAGTACCGGGGGACTTTTAATGTCCACAGGATGGGGACCACTCATCTGAAAGAAGGCACCTCTGTCCATCAATGCTCTCTCAGTACTGATTTGAAGTGTCAGCCTGGATAACGTACTCTGGAGTGGGGCTGGAACCCACGAACTGAGTGAGTGTGCTGATAATGGTATGTTAATTATATTATTAAGACACACTATGTGAAGGACATTGTTTAATTAAGTACTTCAAGTACACATAAAGAGATAGTCACCATTGGCGAATATCTCCCACCCTCAACATCTTGGGGATTAGCACTGACTACAGGCTTAATCAGCACAGAAAAATTAATGTGTTTAATACTGAATAAATAAATTATCTGCAGTAGTCTGTAAAGCCTAGCCTGAATTTAATATTAGTATCTCAAAGTGTGGTAGTTTAGTGTGAGATTGTGTTTAACACAAATCAGATTAGTGCAGTCGGGGTACCTATTAATTCTTAGATCATGAAATGCTGCAAGGACAGAAAAGGTATGACTTCCAGATCATCTAGACAAGGTCCACTTATCTTAACCAGTGTCAAATCGAGCGAGAGAGAAAGTAAACAATTCTAATCGATATAATACCTGTATATGGTTCCTAACTGAATGTAATGAAAGGCATCAATCTTCATCACTATCCCCTAAAAAATTGAAAAAAAAGACACATTGTCATTCTAAAATATGTAAGTGATTATCGGAGCGATTTTATTTTACACAAAATGCTTTGGCATATATCCAAATATGCTAATGCCAAACTTCCACAGGAGTCAGTTGGTAATTGCGACCAACATGAATTTACGGCCAAGACCACAGGCAGGATTTTACAGCCCCTCCTGCTGGTGGGATCTCCCGGTTCCACTGAAGCGAACGGGAATTTGAATGGCTCGCCAGACCTGCCGTAGGGAACCTGCCGCGGGGAGGCGGGGGGTGGGGAGGAGGTTGGGGGACTGGAAAATTCCAGCATATGCGTGGGATAACAGGTAACTTAAGAAAAATTTCATTCTTGGGATGTGGGCTTCGCTTGCAATCACTGCCAATCCCTAGATACTCTAGAGAAAGTGGTGAACCCCCTTCCTGAACACATTTGCCGTCCGTGTGGTGAAGGGACTCCCACAGTGTGGTTAGTCAGGGAGCTTCACAATTTTGACTCACCAATCACGAAGGAACAGCCGACACATGTCTGAGTTGGGTGGTGCATGACTTGGAAGAGAATAAGAGAGGTGCAGGTGTACCCTTGCAATGGGATGGCTGTCCTTGGTCCTTCCAGGAAGGAGAGACGGTGGTGTTATGGCAGTGTCACTGGACCAGTAATCCAGAGGCTCAGGCTAATGCTCTGGGGATGTGGGTTCAAATCCCACCACGGCAGCTGGTGAAATTTAAATTCAATTGATAAAAATCTGGAGGTGAGACTAGTCACATTGTTGTAAAAAACCCAACGGGTTTACTCGAAGGAAATCTGCCGTCCTTACCTGGTCCGACCTACATGTGACACCAGATCCACAATAATGTGGTTGACTCAATGTCCTCAGTTCAGGGGCAATTAGGGCCAACAAATGTTGCCTGCGACACCCACATCCCATGAAAGAGTAAATAAAAAGTAAAGGAGGGGCTGCTGAAAGATTTTGATCTAGATTCTAAAGCAAATACCATTATGTTGATTTCATCTCTGGTTTCTCATCAAACATCAATGTGACTTCCTGGTATTGTGAGCGTAAGTATTAAATTCGCTTTTGAGTAAATAATTGAAGCATGAGACATGTTCCAGCGAGCAGTACATAGAAACAGGAGTGAGCCACTCAACCCATCAAGCCTGTTCCACTGCTGAGTCAGATTGTCGCTGGTCTGTATCTAAGTTCTATTTATTCACGTTGATTCAATCTTCCCTTCATACCCTTGTCTAACAAAGACCTAGCTGCCTACGTTTTGAAATCTTTACAGCGTTTTGGGGCAGGCAAAGTTCAAGGGGAAGGGCTTCCTGAGAACACTCCCGAATGGCCTGGTGCTAATTTTAAGGGCGGAATTTTACAGCCCCCTCCTGCCAGTGGATTTTCCGGTCCTGTCGAAGTCAATGGACTTTTGAGAGACTCGCCGCATTTAACAGCCATGACAGGGCTGTAAAGTTCCACCCCAAGGCTTGTTCCAGCCTCCCTCCTAGAGGAAATAGTTTCTCTTTATCTACCCTCTCAAATCCTTTAAATCGTCCTAAACATCTCGAGCAGATCACCCATTAATATTCTATATTCAAGTATGATTGCAGTCCCACACTGACAAATGGGCACATTCTTCAGAAGAACTCAGATAACTAAAAATTTAAAATGAGCTCCATTATTAATATGGTTCTCGGTCCTTGGGATTCATCTTGCCCAGAAATTATCTCCTGAGTTCCTGCAAACAGGACTCAGCACACCAAGAAAAACACCTACACTTCACTACTTTTAAATGCTGTACATTGCAGCTGAGCATTTTGATTTCTCCCACTTCATAGCAACATAAGAAACAGGGAAGGCATGTGCCATCCAGTCAGTTACCACATTCAAGAACATCTTGACTGATCTCCTACCTCAACTCCACATCCCACCCTCTCCTCATATCCCTTGTTCCCCCTAAGAGTCCAAAAATCTATCAATCTCAGTCAATGATGGGGCATCCAAAGCTCTCTGGGGTAGAGAAATCCAATGATCCACAACCCTCCAAGTGAGGGAACTTCTCCTTATTTCAGTCTAAAATGGCCAACTCATAATCCTGAGACTATGATCCCAGGTCTAGGCTCTCCAGCCGGTGGTGAAAACAGCCTCGCAGCATCTACCCTGTCATGCTCCCTAAGACTTTTATTCATTATTACCATCGGCAGATCATTTGGTCGATCATTTCCTTTCTTGAATCATTGGGCAAAGAACGAAAAGTACCTAGTGAGCAGCTTGGCTGCACTAACCAGTTCACGGTTTGGAGAAGTGCCTTTGTGCAATGGGGCTTGCCATAATCATGTGACCTCTGATGTCATCCTTGATGTATAAAGGCTTGAGAGCAGAAGCTATTTCACCCAGCACTTGGAACAGTCACTATAGCAATGAGGAGATCAGCAACCTGGCAGTGAGGGTTGGGAGAACTAAGAACCAGAAATGACACACCATGATGCAATGCACAGATTATCAAAAGAAAACATTTAAAATCATATTCAAAGACAAAAAAAAAACCCATAAAGTTAAATAGATATAGGGCCGATCCTCCAAAGTTCCCTTCCCATTCTGAAATGACAATCTTTAACAAAGAATGATGAATAATTACTCCCACATTCCACTGACTCAACCACGTTGGCGGACATGTTTCAGCTCCACAATTAATCAAGTAGAAGGTACGCCTTCATACACCAGATCTGTTCCCAGTGAGAAACATGGTGATGCGCAGCTCCTCCAATAGCCTAGTGGGCAGGAGCACCAGCCGATGCAGTGTCAATGTAGAAAGAGATGGATTCCATTGCCAACCTGCACTGGAATCTAATGGGTGTGCTGCAATTGGCAACCCAGAAGCAGGGAAGGAATAATGAGCCGACATCCCTGCTCCCGAGTGCCTCTGCCAGGAAAGTGATCCGTGCATGAACTCTGCGAGAGAACAGACGTGGACCCAGCTGTGTTGCCTCAGCAGGTGAGCCCCTTGTCCATGTTAAATTTCTACGCTTACATGGCGAGGTCTCACTGGCACCCACAGAATGATACAGAGACTAGGGTCAGAGCCTTTGGAAGGGTGATGGAGGGAAAGAAATGAAACACAGATGCCACTAAAATTGACAAAAGCACTAACCTTTTGTACATCATAATGGAGTCCACGAATCACAAAGTTGGGGTTGTAATCATAGTTCCTCAGATCTTCTGGGTACTAAGGCATAAATCAGACACATTCCATTAAGGCAATGGATTACATTACACAGGCGACAAGGCTGGAGCTGCTTTTATACAAATGCATCACATTGCTCCATATTCCTTGGCATGGACTGACTAAATTGTAAAACAAAGTAACCCATCTACAATTATTTTGTGCAGCTACAGACATTCAGTAATAAAGCGTGTTTCGAATTAATGTAAACTACCTTTTTAAGTCATTGCAGAAACCTCTCCTACGCTGAAGTAATGAAATAAAAAGGTCACTAGTAACGCACTAACTTGTGCCTAGCTCAGCCCTGGATATTTGGGAGGTGAGTTACATGTGGCTTCAATCTTGTACCCATTAATAACTGAACTGCAGCAGAATCATCTTAAACCAAGTACGGTTCTGTAGGATTACTAACAACAACTTGAATTTATGTGGCACCTTAATGTAGTAAAATGTCCCAAGGTGCTTTACAGAAGTGTAAACAAACAATATTTGACACTGAGCCAAATAGACATATTGGGACAGTGGCCAAAAGCTTGATCAAATAAACCTCATTAAAAACGGTCTCATTAACCCCAATCAGTTCTTGCATAAAAGACAGATTTATTTCATTGGAAATATAATGAGAGTATCCAAATGCTACCACTTTTACTGTGTCAACTGGTGTGTCACTGCTGTCAGATTTATACTTGGTTCTGTATTTGAACCATGGGATGTAACTCATTGGAAAAATTAGAGAGAACAATGGTCTTCTTATTATTCGTTCATGAGATGTGGGTGTCAATGGCAAGGCCATTCTACTTGCCCTTGAGCAGATGGTGGTGAGCTGCCTTCTTGAACCGCTGCAGTCCGTGTGGTGTAAGTACACCCACAGTGCTATTGGGGAGGGAATTCCACGATTTTGGCCCAGCGATGAAGTAGCAGCGTTATAGTTCCATGTCAGAATGGTGTGTGGGTTGGAGAGGAATTTGCAAGTGGCGTTCTCATGCACCTGCTTCCCATGTTCTTCTAGGTGGTAAGAGTTCACGCAAGTTTGGAAAGTGCTGTTGAAGGAGGCTTGGCGAGTTGCCACAATGCATCCTGTATATGGTACACACTGTTGCCACTGTGCATTGATGGTGGAGGAGGTGGATGTTTAAGGTGACAAATGGGATGCCAACCAAGCGAGCTGCATTGTCCTGGATAGAATCAAACTCCTTGAATATTGTTGGTGCTGCACTCACTCAGGCAGATGGGGAGTATTCCATCACATTCCTGACTTGTGCCATGTAGGATGATTGAAAGACACTGGACACTCACGAGGTGAGTTACTTGTCACAAGATATTCAGCCTCTGGTCTGCTCTTGTAACCACAGTATCCATTAGCTGGTCCAGTTAAGTTTTGGTCAATGGTGACCCTAAGGTCGTTGACGGTTGGGGGAACTTAGCAATGATAATCTCGCTGAATGCCATGGGGAGATAGTTAGATTCTCTTTTTTTGCAGATGGTTATTCACTGGAATTTGTGTGGCACACATATTACTTTCACCTTATCAGCCCGAGCCTGAATGTTGTCCAGATCTTGCTGCATATGGGCACAGACTGCTACAGCAGAGGAGTTGCGATGTTATTCTTTTGAGTGTCTCTTGACATCCAATGACAGTAACCATTTACTCTGTGTTTACTTCTTATTCCTCCTCACATGCTTCCTCCCAACCCCCTTCTCCCCCACAGCCAAAACATTAAGTAAACAACCCACTTTTTCAAAAAAAAAAAAATTCTCAGATGTGGACATCGCTGGCTAGATTGGCATTTGATGAACATCCCTGATTGCCCTGAGAGGATGGTGGTGGACCACTGATACTGCTTTGATACAAGTGAAGAGCAGAGAGTAGTTACGTGTGAATCACGATGATGTGGGAATGGAGTCACATATAGGCCCGACCAGGTAAGGATAGCAGTTTCCTTAAGGACACTGGTAAACCAGTAACGAACCACGTCATGGCCACTTTTACTGGTACCAGATTTATTTTGAAACAAAATTCAAGTTCTCAAACCGCCTCGGTGGGATTTGAACTCATGTTCTCTGGATTACTAGCCCAGTAACGTAATAATTATGCGACCATACCACTGAACATACCTCCTTCTCCATGAGGCAGCAATTGACCTTCACTGTATGGGATGGCCTAACATGAGGAGCTGTGTGTGAGGAAATCAGCGCCCAAGGGTTAGTATTCCAATGCGCCACATTGATGTGCCAATGGCGAGAACCATGGGCTGAATTTTCACTTAGGAAGCACGGAAAAGGAGTTGGGATTGCTTATGGGGCCCGAACACACCCCTGGGGAATCAGTCACTTGTTGGGATTTTGGCCAGGGCGCCCCTTTAATTAGCATGGAGACAAGTTCCCTATCCAGCCAAGGGTGGTGGGCAGGCTCTGAAAGCTGGAGGACCAATCAGAGGCCTTCCAGCTGGAGAGGAGCAACAGGCTGCAGTAAAGGGTAAGTAACTGAAAGGACGCTTCAACATGAAGGCTCCCTGTCACCAAATTTTTTTTAAAAGTTCAATTAGAAACAGAAAAAGCAGCTGAGCCACGACTGGGAGGGGGTGTTGCGGGGGAGGGGGTGGCATTGGGGAGGCAATCCCCCTAAGGGCTGCCTTTGGCTGCACCTCACACCCAGCCATACCCAGGCAGGCAGGGAGGGCCTCTAGGTCCCTGAAGCACTGGCATCACCACCATCCCCGCCCCCCACCTCCCCCATACCCAACCATCGCTGGATGCCCAACTGGCCCTCGTCACACCTGGAAACTGGAGGCCAACCGAGAAATCCCAGTCAGCCTTCTTTACCCCTGGTTAACAAACTACTTGCTGAGCCTGATGGGTTACCCACCTCTTCAGGGAAGCAGCTCTGCCGGCCCCAAACCTGCCTCAGCAAAAATGGCTGGCGCCGGGAATGGGGTCAGAAGACTGGCACACCTGCCAGCGTCAGTATTTTCGGTTCCCGTTCATCTCTGTTCCCGACATTGGCACGGCTCAAACATTCAGCCCACTGTCACTAATATATAAATACCACATCAGGCACCATTTGCTTCTTCTTACAGGACAGTGGAAGAGTCTAACATTTTTTACATCCTTTCGGGTGGGTTTCCCACCCCCCGACCCCACAGAAAGCTACATTTTCTCACATGCAACTCTCCGCCCAATCCGACGCTTCCTTTCACGTTTCTTAATTTGTACAAGATAACTGGGCTGAGTTTTACTTTAATATTAAAGCTTGAGGCAGTGGCATCCTTTAGCAAACAACCTGCCCGTTGGTACATAAATACAATTGGATAAAACACTGATCGGTAGACTTGGTAACTAAGCCTGACACAGTACTTAATCATATCCCCCAGAAGGATAACTTAATACAAATTACACCCCACCTCAACACCAGCCCTTCAAAGGCAATCATTTTCAACTCTGCTGCACTTTGAACTTTATGGCTAATGGCTTTTCATCTCCGACTTACCCTTTTACTCAGTAGATTTCAACAGCTTCTGCTTTATAACACTCTTCATATAAAGGAAACATTGCAGGAAAATGGACCCTGGGCACGAAAAGGGACAGATGTGGGTTGGGATCACAAAGTTACCTTATTCAATTGGATGGGATGATACAGCACAGAAGGAGGCCATTCAGCCCATCATGTCTTTGCTGACTCTTTTTAAAGAGTTATCCAATTAGTCACACTCCCCTTTTTTCCCTTCAAGTAATTATCCAATTCCCTTTTGAAAGTTATTATTGAAACTGCTTCCACTGTCCTTTCTTCACTCCACCTCTGGTTCTTTTACCAATTACCTTAAATCGGTCTGCTCTCATTACTTACTGTTCTGCCACGGAAAACAATTTCTCCTCATTCAAAACCCTTCACGATTTTGAACACCTGCCTTAACCTCCTCTGCTCTAAGGAGAACAATCCCAGCTTCTCCAGTCTCTCCCACATGAACTGAAGCCCCCTTGTCCCTGGGACCAATCTCCAGAATCTCCTCGACACCCCCTCTCAGATGCCTCAACATCCTTCCACAATTGGGCACTATATCCCAGCTGGATTGAAGAGATAGTGGATGATGATAACGGAGCAGCGAGGGAGAGGTGATGGTCTTGAAATTCCAAAGGGGTAACTCTGGCACGGTGTCAACAAAACTTCCGGAGAAGTGCCAAACCAGCCAGAGGATTTCACAGACCCATCATTTTCTCCGGATGTGTGAGAGCTGAGATGCAACAAGGCCCTAAACTTTTACCCAATTACTTCCTGAACATTCACATGTCGTTATCTGTAAGGGAGGCAAGACCATGATTTGAAAATTTGCCAAACACAATGTAATTCAAATTTTGATTGTAAGTTAAAAGCAAAATACTGCGGATGCTGGAAATCTGAAACAAAAACAAAAATGGAGAAAGACATGTTTTTCTTTCCACAGATGCTGCCAGACCTGCCGAGCCCCTCCAGCAATCCTTGCCCTTGATTGTAAGTTGTTGCTCAATGATTGTATTTTCACAAATTCAACAAAAGGTTAGAATTTACTTTTCCACTTGATGCTGCAGTTTACATATAAAACCCGTCTGGCTGCACATTGTTCAATCTCATGTGGACAACGTTAGGTTTGATGATTGGAAAGTGCAGTGGGTCAGACTCCGAACTTTAAACAAACGGTGATGTGACTTGTTGGATTTTTATTGTCAGCAATAAGAACTGGTATTTATAGGCAAGGTTGGAATAAGCGTCTAGCGGTTTTACATCTTCTGAGATTAACCCTTACAAGGCGTATTAAACAGTCCACAGACTTCAAACAGAATAGTTTAAATTGTTAACAATTTAACAAGAACTATTAAATTACTAAGGACAAAAACAAAAATACCTGGAAAAACTCAGCAGGTCTGACAGCATCTGCGGAGAGGAACACAGTTAACGTTTCGAGTCTGTATGACTCTTCAACAGTTCTGGGCATTGCACCTCAGGAAGGGTATATCAGCCATGGAAGGGAGGTTCGGCGGGGGAGGGTGGGGTGCCGTGCAGATTCACTAGGAAATGCCAGGCTAAAATGGTTCAATTACAAGAACAGGTTGCATAAACTAGACTTGTATTCCCTTGAGTAAATATGACTAATGAGTGATCTAATTGAGATGTTTACAGATAGTAAAAAGGATTTGATAGGGTAGATGGAGAAAAACTGTTTGCTGTGGTGAGGGATTCTGAACAAGAGGGCTTATACTTAAAATTGGAGCTAGACCATACAGAAGCGGAAGTCAGGAAAACTCATTCACACAAATGGAGAAAGGTCATAGTCCAGTGTGCACCCCCCCCAGCAAGTCAGAGATTTGGGACCAGTCAATCTTGAGTCCTAGCCAAGTATCAAGACCAGGGCCTGCTTGGAGATCAGAGATACAAATTGTCAGCTTATTTCTCGTCAGCTGATGAATCAAGTCCGTCAACAGCTGCTGTACAGTTTCTTGGACACATGCTGGGGTCACTGTTTACCTGATGAAATCGCCAATAAAGGAAGGAGTAAAAGTCTCCAAATGAGGTGGGTACCATTATCCAGTGAGCACTGAATGCCTCCAAGAGTCAGGAGAGAACTGGTGTAAAATGGAGCAGGAAAAAGAATTATTTACAGAGATTGAAGCTAACTAATTAACAATTCTTAACAACTCACCTCACAGGAAAAGAAGTTTTATCAGATTTATTATATGGCTGGTTCAAAATTTCTAGCCCCTTGATCTACTGGACATGCAAAAATTGCGTATACTAGGCATTTTAGTGTTACATTTTTATTACTACTGGTAACAGGCTCCCACTATCATTTCAAATCCAACAACTGTTCATTTAACTTCACCACACATTGAGACCATGAATATAAAACTAGAAGGGTGGGGATAATATAATGGGGGGGGGAAACCCATCCCACTGGACAAATGTCAAGTCGACTCAGAAATAAAATGCAATGTTTAGTGTTCTGCACAAGCCCTGCGGAGAAATTCAGCAATGCATTCATCACCAAGGTGATGCTATTGCTTTTTGTTTGCGCAACACATTCTAGCAACAATGATTTAATTGTGATTAGTTTGAAGTCTCGGGGGCTATGCCAAGCCAATCAAGATCATAAAAAAGTACCAATTTTCTTTTCCCCCGAACTAATAATTCCGAAGCTGGTTCGATATGAATTCTACACACAATGGTTAAGCCAGTCTGCCTTAGTGGATAGTCTCTAAATGAAAGGAAGTGGCATCTCTTTTGTAATAAAAGCTTGCAATAAGACTCCGTGACAGAACAGGGCTTTGTTTCAAAATAACCTCCCCAAATGATATGAATGAACTGTTCAGGTAGGAGGTTAAAAAAAGTGTCAAAATCATTTTCTGATAACCTTTTTTCCCTTTATTCTTTCAAGGGATGTGGGCGTTGCTGGCAAGGTCAGCATTGGTTGCCCGTTCCTAGACCTGGGTGGCTTGCTAGGCCATTTCAGAGGGCAGTTAAGAGTCAATCGCATTGCTCTGGGTCTGGAGTCACATGTAGGCCAGGCCAGGTAAGGACGGCAGATTTCCTTCCCTAAAGGGCATTAGGTGAACCAGATGGGTTTTTACAACAATTGACGATAGCTTTATGGTCACCATTACTGAGACTAGCTTTATCTTCCAGACCTGTTCATTGAATACAAATTTCATCACCTGCCGTGGTGGGATTTGAACCCATGCCCCCAGAGCATTAGCCTGGGACTCTGGATGACTAGTGCAGTGACATTACACTATGCCACCATCTTCTCTTCAAAATAGCACACTATGACCTTTCACATCCATCTGAGAGGACAGGGCCTCGGTTTAATATCTCATTTGGAAGAACGGCACATCCAACAGTGCAACGTTTCCCCAGTACGGCACTCGGAGTCACAGTCTGAATTTTACACTCAAATCTCTGGAGTGGAACTTAAGCCCACAATCTTCTGACTCAGAGGTGTCGATGCTATCAGTGCGCCAAGGCTAACTTGAACTGGTTTCAAGTATATGTTAAAAAAAAATTCCCCAAGCAACAGGTACTCACCTTATGCTGCTGAATGAGGATTTCCCGTGCAGCATTGAAGATCAGAGTGTGTAAGTTGCTGGAGTAAAAGGCTAGCGTGTAGTCATAGTCAAAGCCATAAATTTCAATGTCTGAGAGACAGACCTCATTGTTGGCAAATATTCCGTCTGGATTAAGAAAATTCGATCTTCCTGGAAAGACCAGTTCTGTGAAGGTGAGGACATAAATGACCTGTTAGATAGAATTCCTATAAAAGTATACTCCACACAAAAAATCCCATTTCCTCAAACTAACATTCTATCATATGGCAAGCAAATGAAATTAGGTACAGAACAGCCCTGATCCAATTGAGTGGTGAAGATGACTTAGAGGGGCTGAATAACCTACACCTTTCTGACTTGTACTTTTAGCATGGAGTAACAGAGGACCAAGAGAAAAGGAAATTCAACATTTGTATTGATGAGTTTAAAGGAAAAGAAATAGAAGGTTATGCTGACAGGATTAGATGAAGTAGGTTGGGAGGAGGTTTGTAAGGAGGAATAAACACTTGCATGGATCCACTGGGCTGAATGGTCTGCTTCAGTGCTGTTAATTCTATGTATTGAACATAATTAGCCTGAAATGCGCACCTCATTTTGAACCCTTGTACCATGCTTAGTGCTGAATATTCACCTGAATGAGCAGGAAGCCTGGACCACACAAAATACCAGCATTCAACCCAGCACAGACGGCACACTTGTGAAATCAGAAAGCACATCATTATCCATACACCACCAAAAAAGACCGCCACAAGGGAACAGATAGAGGGAAACTATTTCAGCTGGTTAGAAAGTCTAAGATGAGAGGGTCGTAGTCTAAAAATTAGAGACAGACCTTTCAGGAATGAAATTAGGAAACATTTCTCCACACACGCAAAGGGTGGTAGGCATTTGGTACTCTCTTCCACAAATGGCAATTGATGCTAGATCAATTCTATGTTTTAAAAATGAGATTGATAGATTTTTGTTCACCAAAGGTATTAGGGATATGGAGTTAGTCACAGATCAGCCATCATCTCATTGAGGAGCTAAATGACATATACTCCTATCACTATCTTTCATTTTAACTCCTACTTTCTTTTTGCCTGGCGCTTAGCCACACTGGGGGAAAAAAAATACAGGCAAGACCTTTAAAGAGATATATTGCTTAATGGGAAATCTGATCTGCTGTCAGCAGTTAAAAGGATCAAACGGCTCAAATTTACTCTCTATAAATGGAAAGGCAACTGTCATATGGTTAGTTGGCTGGAAGGCCACCTCCATTCTTTTAGAGTTTAAAATATGATGACCATCTTTTGTTGGCATTTAATGTCACTGGCACTCTAAGGCTATTCTAACATTTTGAGGTTAAAAGGAGGTCAGGACAAGTTATTCTGATCTGGAACACACTGCCTGAAAGGAAACAGATTCTAGCGTTACATTCAAAAAAGGACATTGGATAGACACTTGGGAGGGGAGAAATCTGCAGTGCTACAGGGAAAGAGCAGAGGAAGTAAGATTAATAGGATAGCCATCCTTCCGATCAATTGTTAAAACCGAGGTCCTGTCTGCCCTTTCACGGGGATTTAAAAGATCGAATGGCATGAAGAATGGCTTGGGAAGTTATCCCCTGTGTCCTAACCGATCCAACATCACAAAATACAGAAACAAAAACAGAAAATGCTGGAAAAACTCAGCATCAGGTCTAACAGCATCTGAGGAGCATTTTCTGTTTTTGTTTCAGATTTCCAGCATCGGCATCATTTTGCTTTTATCACAAAAAAAAACCAGATTTGGCCATTAGTCCCTACTGCTGTGTGTGGGAGCTTGCCGTGCACAAATTGGCCCCATTACAAATGTGACTACACATAAAAGTGTTTCATTGGCTGTGCAGTGGTCGTGAAAGTCGCTATATAAATGTAGGTCTTTGAGCTCTTCCCAAAGAACCATCACAGACACAGTGGGCCAAATGGCCTCTTTCGGTGCTGTAAGATGCTGAGACTTTCAATTACAATCGCCTGAATCGCTCAGCTATCTTTGCAGCTGGGCTGGTTGCTTAGTGAACTGAAGACAGATGCCACATTGGCGTCCAGACCTAGCTGAGAGATTGCCTAGTTTCCCAATGCGGAGCCCTGCTCTCACCTTCACTGACTTTCTTGGTCTCGTTGTACATTTCCCACAAGTAGCTCTTCATGTCCCCGGGGCTGCTGGTGTAAGGAGCCGCCGGCTGCGCCCATATCCTCTGCCCGGCGGCGGCGGCTGCTGCGACGAGGCGGCGCCCCTGCCAGCGCTGCTGCTGCTGCTGCTGCCGCCAGCTCGCTCCGCACACCGAGCGGGACCGGGAGAGCTGGCCGAGCGGAGGAGGCTCTCCCCGGCTCCGGAGCCGGAGCAGCTCCCTGACAGCGTTCCCCGGCAGCCTGGCCGCTAGCGTCCGGGGAGTCATCTTCAGCCTGTCGGCTTTTGGGTTGGGGGGAGGCAGGGGGTTGGAAATTCGCACCGCGTCTCCGCCGATCGACACTGCGCTGCTTCTGCCCCTTGCTAAAGCCGGTAAGGCTGTTTAACACTCGCTGCCAGGGCTCTGCCCCGTCCGGACTGTCGTCACTTCCCCATTGCAATCCTTCAACCAGTCTCACCACAGACAGTGGGAGGACCTCCCAGCAATTCCAAGGCAATAACTTGTTTCATTTCTCGCAGGTCCGTAGAGAAACTGGATTAGCAAATGGGTTGGGCATCTAATGGCTAATCCAGTCAAAGAAAGGGTTTAAAAAATATAAAAGATTGTGTAAATTAAGCTGTATAAATTTCTAACCGGTACATGACTTGCAATTATATTTTTAACTTTAAAAGGAAGTTGGGTAGATACTAGAGGATGAGGAATTTAGTTTTTTTGTTTTTATCATCAAGATACAAATCAGGTTCAACTTTTACAACATGTATCAGGAGGTGCATCAATGTCTGCCTGCACACTTTGAAAGGGGAGTCATACTGGCCCATTTTTCCAGCCATAACCCTGTAAATTCCTCACCCTCTAGTATCTACCCAACTTCCTTTTCAACTTCCCTTCAAGGGTCATGAGGACTCGAAACGTCGACTCTTTTCTTCTCCGCCGATGCTGCCAGACCTGCTGAGTTTTTCCAGGTAATTGTTTTTGTTTTGTACCTTTATGATGGTGATTTTGAAATGGTTTGGTATGTTCTTCCAGATATTTTATGAATAAAGTATATTTTTCCAAAAAAAAAAGTGTGCACACAGACATGAAGGGTTGAATAGTCTCTTTTTGTGCTGTAAGTTTCTCTGATTCTATATATATATATGGTGTCTTTCAGGACCTGAAACACTTTACAGCATTAGCGGCTGCCCTTGACATCAGGTGGGAAGACTCTGCACATTTGGAATCATATCTAGCACAAAGTAAGATGGTTGTGGTTGTTGGAGGTCAATCATCTCAGTCCCAGGACATCACTGCAGGAGCTCCTCAGGGTGGTTTCCTAGGCCCAACAGTCTTCAGCTGCTTCATCAATGACCTCCCCTCTGCCATATGGTCAGAAGTGGGGATGGTGACAGATGATTGTGCAATGTTCAGCACCATTCACGTCTCCTCAAATACTGAAGCAGTCCGTGCCCATATGCAGCGAGACCTGGACAACATTCAGGCCTGGGTGATAAGTGGCAAGTAACATTTGCGCCACACAAGTGCCAGGCAATGACCATCTCCAACAAGGATCGCTGAATCCCCCACTATTAACATCCTGGGGTTACCATTAACCAGAAACTGAACTGGACCAGCTACATAAATACTGTGGCTGCAAGAGCAGGTCAGAGGCTAGGAATTCTGTGGGGAGTAACTCACTCCTGACTCCCCAAAACCTGTCCACTGTCTACAAGGAACAGGTCAAGAGTGTGATGGAATACTCTCCACTTGCCTGGATGAGTGCAGCTCCAACAACACTCAAGAAGCTCGACACCATCCAGGACAAAGCAGCCTGCTTGATTGGAACCCCATCCACCACCTTAAACATTTACTCCCTCCACCACTGGCTCACAGTAGCAGCAGTGTGTGCCATCTAGAAGATGCACTGCAGCGCTTCATCAAGCCTCCTTCAACAGCACCTTCCAAACCTGCGATCTCCACCACCTGGAAGGGCAAGTGCAGCAGATACATGGAAACACCACCAGCTGGAAGTCCCTCTCCAAGCCACACGCCATCCTGATTTGGAACTATATCGCCGTTCCTTCACTGTCATTGGGTCAAAATCCTGGAACTCCCTAACAGCACTGTGGGTGCGCCTACACCACATGGCCTGCAGCGGTTCAAGGCAGCGGCTCACATACACCTTCTTAAGGGCAATTAGGGATAGGCAATAAATGTTGGCCTTGCCAGCAACACCCACATCCTGTGAAAGAATTTTAAAACTGCCAGTGATGTTCTTTTGAAGTTTAGTCACTGTTCTGGCTGGATGCAGGACCTCTCACTGCCACCCATCTACTTTAATTGCCATTGTTCTGCTCATATACGTATCTTGCCAAACTCATACTGTAATTTCTGAGCCGCTTCTTCTGATTCCACTACTCCTCCTAGTTTGGTATAATTTGCATATTTGCATTAAGTTTGTGAATCCAAACCCTTTATGTAAATTAGGAACAGTACTAGTTCCGGCACCAAGCTTTGAGACATTCCATCCAGTATTTTGGCCTATCTGACCTAACTCCTTGATCAGTTTCCCATGTTTCTTACCCTGAAGTCAGTTTCTTATTAATTCTCGGGGTTTATCCTCAATCTTCAATCCTTCAAGATTAATTACATGCATGTGGAACTGCATTGAAAGCCTTTTGGAAGTGAACACGAACCAAATCACGGGGCGTATCACAGTCCACTGTGCCTCTTCCTCAAAGAAGTTGAAGAGGTTGGTCAGGCATGCTGTACCTCTTCTGAATACATGATGACTGTTGTTGTCGGCAAGGTTTTTGTCGTTCCTCATGTGCATATTTTTTTTATTCATTCGTGTGATGTGGGCTTTTATTGCCCATGCCTAATTGCCCCTTGAGAAGGTGGTGGTGAGCTGCCTTCTTGAACCGCTGCAGTCCATGTGGTGTAGGTACACCCACAGTGCTATTAGGGAGTTCCAGGACTTTGACCCAGTGACAGTGAAGGAACAGCGATATATGCCCAAGTCAGGATGGTGAGTGACTTGGAAGGGAACTTCCAGGTGGTGGTTTTCCCATCTATCTGATGCCCTTGTCCTTCTAGATGGTAGTGGTCATGGGTTTAGAAGGTGCTGAGGTCTAAGGAGCCTTGGTGAATTCCTGCAGTGCATCTTGCAGATGGTACACACTGCTGCTACTGTGCGTCGATGGTGGAGGGAGTGAATGTTTGTAGATGTGGTGCCAATCAAGTGGACTGCTTTGTCTTGGACGGTGTCAAGCTTCTTGAGGGTTGTGGGAGCTGCACTCATCCAGGCAAGTGGTGAGTATCCCATCACACTCATGACTTGTGCCTTGTAGATGGTGGCTAGGCTTTGGGGAGTCAGGAGGTGAGTTACTCATCACATGATTTCTAGCCTCTGACCTGCTCTTGTAGCCACAGTATTTATATGGCAAATCCAGTTCAGTTTCTGGTCAATGGTAACCCCCAGGATGTTGATAGTGGGGGATTCAGTGATGGTAATGCCATTGAACATCAAGGGGCGATGGTTGGATTCTCTCTTGCTGAAGATGGTCATTGCCTGACACTTGTGTGGCATGAATGTTACTTGCCACTTGTCAGTCCAAGCCTGGATATTATCCAGGTCTTGCTGCATTTGGACATGGACTGCTTCAGTGTCTGAGGAGTTGCGAATGGTGCTGAACATTGTGTAATCATCAGCGAACGTCCCCACATCTGACCTTATGATGGAAGGAAGGTCATTGATGAAGCAGCTGAAGATGTTTGGGCCTAGAACACCACCCTGAGGAACTCCTGCAGTGATGTCCCGGAGCACAGATTACTGACCTGCAACAACCACAACCATCTTCCTTTGTGCTAAGTTTGACTCTAACCAGCGGAGAGTTTTCCCCCAATTCCCATTGACTCCAGTTTTGCTAGGGCTCCTTGATGCCACACTCGGTCAAATGCTGCCTTGATGTCAAGGGCAGTCGCTCCCACTTCACTCTCACCTCTGCTAATCTATTCCATTATTTGAATATATATTTTACACGGAAGGCTAAGGTAAGGCAAAGTAAAGCAAGTTAGTCTGTAATTGTCTGTGTGTATTCACTCACCATTTGTTCTCCTTAGAGCAGAGAAGGTTAAGAGGAGATTTAAAAGAAGTGTTCAAAATCATGAAGGGTTTTGATGGAGTAAATAAGGAGAAACAGTTTTGATGGCAGAAGGGTCAGTAATCAGAGGACGCAGACTTACGGTAATTAGCAAAATAAAAAGGAAGTGAGATTAGGGTATTTCTTTTTAATGCAGCAAGTCAGGGCCAGGAGAGAAATCATGGGCCCTAGTGATTCTCCTGTTTCCAGGCCCCTTATTCCTCCCCACTCACTTTAGCAATTGCCCTCAATTATGCATGATATTTTTCTCTTTTCAAGATTCACCAATCAATTCACCAAACAAACACAGAAAGGTCCTGGTAAAATGATAACACCCATTGTTGACATCTGGTCACAAATATCATCCAATATGTATACAGCATGAGTCATTAATATTAAGAGCAGCAACAATATAATGCAGTGTTAGTTTGTGTGTGCCCTATATGTGATCCCACTGTGACTATTAAACAAACCAGAGAGTACACATTTTACTTTAACAGCGTTGTGTAAAATTTTTAATTTGACAGGAAAATATCCCATTAGTTATTACAACACTGTGCAGATGATAACACATTTTGGTGGCTGATTCAGCCCTCATTAACATGTTCTACACAATGTACCTTATGGGGAAAAGATTTAATACTTGCAACCCAGATAAACTGCACACGATCATTTCCATTCTGTAGAAGTAGAAGAAGACTTTCTTCTACCTGGGTACTTAATATTATTCAATATAATTGTTTCATGCAAATGATGTAATTGGATTCTATTTTATCAGTAATTTCATGGGGTAGAAAGATCAAATGACTCCTGAGCAACAAAGTGAATTGATTGAACAACACAGGTCTTCACTGTCAGTGAGAAGCGTTGGAGCCCTCAGGTGTCTCCATGCAACGTAAAGTTTAAGAGGCCAGAGGGCAAAGACTGAATGGTCTACAATTGTACCTGTGTTTTCTTGATCAGCAAGTCTGAAGACCCTGCTGATTGCTGCTTCTCACTACAATATATTTTCAATATCTACTATGTAACACAACTTTATCACAATATTTCAATACCTCAAAAACTCATGAAAAGCATCAAGACAGAGTGGGATAATGGGTAAGTACACAAAATTGAAGTCAATGGAAAAGACTCTTAAGACTCATGTGCAGTGTAAAATAGGTTACTGATTCACTATGAGCTTTTTGTATTATAAGCAGGGGTAGGCCATTTGGCCCCTCAAGCCTGCTGCGCCATTTGTTAACATTACCTACGTTATGCCAGTGATTACAACTCAAAAGCACTTAATTGGCTGTAAAGTGATTTGGGACATCGTGAAAGGTGCTGTATGAATATAGGTCTTGAATTTCTTTCATTATACCTGTGTGCAGTAGGCAGATTATCTGTAACAATGGTGAAATTGGAGGTCCAATGCTGATTCTTTAAGGATAAGTAATCACAGAGCAATCAACTGATATTAGGAAAGTGGCTACAAAGAAATCACCATGCTTACAAAACAATTCAACTCTGTAGCTAACCCGGTAATGGAATGCAATGTAAGGCCCAACCGGAACCATCCCCTCACACCAGATTTACCATTACACCGGCAGTGGGAAACATGCTGGCCCAGAATACATTTGGACAAGTCTGACGTGCAGAAGTCGGGACTTAAAGCAGAGGATGCTGGAGCCCTACAGCTACCTGGAGGAACATGTGCATCGCATGCTGGGTGGATTCTCATGAACAAGGCTCCGCTGGGAAGCAGCTCACAGTAGGTGGGAGGTCTCCGCTGATGCCTTGAGTCTGCTTCGGAACATCATTGTCTTGGCCATGGGCTGTCAAGGATGATTGGCAAGGGGTGGTGGGGGAGAGGAAAGTCCTGCTGTCGGTGGGAAAGAAAGGTACACTGAGGTGGCGGGGGGGTGGGGTGGATGGGAGATGAAGGTATAGGTGTGACTAGTAGAGGAACATGTACCAGATTCGGAGAGGTTGGGGGGCAGGGGATGAAGGTGTCCTGGGGGGGGGAGGGGGTAGGGGTTGAGGGGGGGGGGGGATGTAATGGGGGAAGAATGTGGCATGTGGAGAGGTAACTCTTGTAGAGTTAAAACAATTAACTAAATTAACAAAAACAAGGGATAAATCAAGCACAGCCCCTAAATCAGGTCAGCTGTAAAATCAAGGAAAAACTTTAAAGGAAACTTACATTAAACCAAAATGTGATTAAGGGGGTCAACAAAACACCCCAGTCCCTGCGGTGTCCACCGGGCACGGAAGGCCTCGATGGTGCCAGCAGACACCGCGTGCTCCCTCTCCAGGGACACCTGGCTGCGAACGTAGGCATGTGGGGAGGTATTGTCAATGTATAAATAATCACACTGCATGGCAATCACCTTGTTATAGACAATTGCCAGTTAAACAGGTGATGGGCATTTATTATCCCATTTAAATAGATTAAAAAGATACAGCTGGAATGCTTTGTGTGGAACCTACTTGGAAGTCAGTGACACTGTGTGGAGCTGTCTTGAAAATAAACCAGCTTGAACCAAAAGGCCAGCCAGGATTAATTCTTCCACCACAATCTCTTATTGTGAGTAACATGGTAGCAGAGGATGAACTTTAAGCTTTGCTGATTGATTGCTGTATATGAAGATTTTCTCAATCCCCTGAGGGAAAAGAAGTGTACTGTTGCTGACAATTTAAGTCATGGAATGGTGAAAGGATGGTGCAAAATCGCACGCTTTGACTACAAACCGAATGTTGTCTGACAGCAATGGAAGGCTGAAGCTGAAATGTGGACCCTGGTTACTTCCATACCCTGAAAGAAGCAAGGTATGGCTTTGATATTATCATTACGAGCCAAAAGTAAGATAAGGAATAAGGTATTTTCAGAGTGGAAAGTGGATGATTTGGATCATGAAGAGGAATTGAACTTTCTGTTACAATTTTTGGATAAGCTTTACAAAAAGGATGAGTTATTGGAAGTGTATGAAGCTTGGACAGTCTTTGATAGGTTTAGGAAATCAGACGATCAGTCCACAGAAGAATATATCATAGATTTTGATAAGTGGTACAGGAGACTACAGAGATTTGAATTTGAAATTCCGGAATCTGGATTGGCATTTAAACTTCTGGACTGTGGTCGCATTCCCCAAGTTGATAGTCTTTTAGTACTAACAGGGGTTCAGTTCTGGGGGAAAGAATCTCTCCTAAATCAGGGCTGCTGCCCTGAAAAGATTTCAGGGAAACAGTCGTTCCCTGCCACTTTCTTAGCAAATGCGAACAACTATGCTGTAAAACAAAGGATAGAGGATTCAATGGTGACTGAATTTTTGAGGTTGACCAAAATATTAGACGAAGATTCCAATACAAGGATGGGGTTAATGAAAAGAGGTCTGAAAATGGTCATAACCCTAACTGATTTGAGAGTCGGGACAAAAAGCGTATCTGGCACGGTGACCGTGGGCGTTTAAACCCCAAAAATTGCACAGGGAATGGTTAATCGGTGTTTTCGGTGTGATTCCCAGTACCATTACGCAATGAACTACCCACAGCAAAGGAATCACATTTTTGAAGTGACCCACGAGACGGATTCATCTGAAACTAAAAATGATGATGGTGACTGCCATGATGGAATTGTATTGATCACTGAGAGTTTGAATCCGGTGATGAGTATCTTGATGGTAGATTCCTTCAACTGTGCAGTTCTGGACAGTAGTCGCACTTCTACGGTGTGCAGCACGGACTGGCTTAACTGCTATCTGGTGCCTCTCGATGAGGCAGACCGGTGGAAGGTCAAGGAGTATGAAAGCTCTACCTGCTTCAGGTTCGGAGATGACAATACATTAACCTCCTCCAAACGGGTGGTCCTCCCTTGTAGGATAGCAGGGATCAATCTGTTTATCAGTACTGGTGTGGTTTCTAGCGAGATACCGCTATTGTTAAGTCGATCTGCGATGAAGAAGGTTTAGATGACACTAGATATAAAGATAAATAGAGCAGTCGTGTTTGGGAAAAATGTGGATCTACATTTTACTCGGTCAGGCCATTACTGCTTGCCACTAAGGAAGCCAGAAATTTCTCATCATAAAAGTTCATGAAGTTTTGTTAACTGCTGAGAATGAGAATTTGATGGACAAAAAGATCATTTGGAAATTACATAGATAGTTTGCACATCCGGCGCCACAAAAACTGAAGACTCTGCTTCGAGATGCGGGAATGGTCGATAAAGGATATGTTGACCTTATTGAACAAATCACTGCTCAGTGTGAAATTTGTCTTAAATATCGTAAGACACCACCGCATCCTGTTGTGAGCTTGCCATTAGCCAGGGAGTTTAACCATGTAGTGGCAATGGACCTGAAAGTTTGAGATAAGGTAGGGGTATTGTTTTACTACACTTCATAGATATGGCAACCAGATTTAGTCTTTCCACTGTGATACATAGTAAAGACAAAAGGACCTTTGTCATGTCATGGAATGTGTAGGAACAGCAACGAAGTTCCTCACAGATAATGGCCGGGAATTCGCCAATGAAGAATTTCGAGATATGTGTGAAAATTTAAACATCATAGTTATGCACAATGCAGCTGAGAGCCCATTTAGTAATGGTCTTTGTGAAAGAAACCATGTGGTAATAGATAACATGTTACATAAAATATTGACTGATCAACTAGATCGTAAATTGCAAATGGCACTAGCATGGGCAGTGCACGCAAACAACTCTCTGCAAATGGTTGGGGGTACAGTCTGTACCAGTTGGTGTACGGAAGAAATCTGAAGTTACCTTCAGTGTTGTCAGATGTTCCCCCTACTCTAGAAGGGGCTAGCGTTAGCTCCACTTTTTCTGCTCATCTGAACGCTTTGCATGCGGGCAGAAAAGCTTTCATTAAAGCTGAGGTTTCGAGAAAAACTCGGCGGGTCCTACGGCACTGCATAATACCATCAGGAATACAGTTTAGACAAGGAGACATGGTATATTATATAAGGGAAGGCCAGAAAAAGTGGAAAGGACCTGGCAAGGTTATAGGGAGTGATGGGAAAGTAGCAATTGTGCAACATGGCAATCAAACTGTTAGGGTACATTCTTCACAGTTAATTGGTACTGATTATACCGTTACAGGTTCTGAACAGGACATAAGATGCGAGGACGCACCACACACTTCACATACAACATGGTAGTTATGAGGAGCAGACGACGGCAGATACAGGGTTGACTGACTATTAACAAAGTAACACTGAGTTACAGGATAATGCTATTCATCCAAAAGAGCAACTACCCAAAGTAGGAAGAAAGGTAACATACATGCCAGAAGGGACCAGTGTGTGGAGGGATGCCACCAACAAAGGGTGAGCAGGAAAGGCCACTGGTAAATACAAACATTGGCTAAATGTGCAGGATGAAGGACAGGAGACAAGACCGATCGATTGGCAAACCGAGGTAAAGATGTGGAAACCCAGAAAGGGCAGTATGAGTCCTAACAGTGGACCAGAAAATGGTCCTGACACCAGAAAAAAAATCACGGACTTGCGAACAGGGTTCTGCTCGCATGGGAGGACGAGGGAGAGAGATGTGAGTAGAGGCCGTAGCTTTAAAAAAATGAGAACTAGAGAGCAAGCTAGCAATCTCAATAGGAGTAGAAGTATTTATGATCGAGAAATTCTAGTAGCTGCTGATAAATTGAAAAATAAGCTGATAAAGGAAGCCAAATGGAAAGAGGTAGGAAGTTGGGAGGAATTTGGGGTATATTCTGAAATACCTGACAGAGGACAGCCAGCTTTATCTTACAGATGGATCTGTACAGAAAAGGTACTCACAGACGGCACATATAAAGCCAAAGCAAGATTAGTAGCCCGAGGCTTTGAAGAGAGACTAGGAGATCGGGATGTCAGAGTGGAATCGCCTACTGTGGGGAAAGTAAGTTTGAAGATATTTTATTTTTAGCTATTTTGGCATCCTATTCCTGGGAGTGCAAATCAATTGATATAAAGGCTGCATTTTTACAGGGGGAGAAGTTTCAAAGAAGCCGGGGATGTAGAAGGAAAGCTATGGAAATTGAACAAGAGTGTTTATAGATTGAATGATGCATCAAGAGTTTGGTATTTTTCCATGAGGTCTGTCTTGTTGAAAACAGGTTGCATTCAGTTAAAGGCAGACCCCGCGATGTTCTACTGGTACCATAAGGAGAAACCAGCTGGGATCTTTATCATGCATGTTGATGATTTCCTGTGGGGAGGCTCTGTAGAATTCGAACAATGGGTAATCGAGAAGATAAAGAAGGAATTCAAGGTCGAAAGTCAGGCTTCCGGGGCCTTTAAATACATAGGTTTAGACATTAAGCAGAACAAGTTAGGAATGACATTGAATCAACAATCTTATCTAGAAAATGTTAATCGAATCCCAATAACTTAGGTTAGATCCTCACAAAAAGAGGATCCTGCTACCAAGAAAGATTTGATTGGGCAGTTGAACTGGTTGAGCACTCAGACTAGGCCTGACGCTAGTTATGATGTGTCGGAGCTGAGCATCATGATGAAACATGCTACAATTGAGCAAGTTCTGAGATC
Source organism: Cetorhinus maximus (assembly GCF_964194155.1). NCBI lineage: Eukaryota > Metazoa > Chordata > Chondrichthyes > Lamniformes > Cetorhinidae > Cetorhinus > Cetorhinus maximus. The sequence continues at coordinate 10,859,236 of NC_135900.1, forward strand.
AAATAAAACACTTAAAAAATTAAATTCTGAGAGATGTGTGCTCAACTTCCCAGCCTTGGGTGATCCAGGGATATGAGGTTGGTCATTTTTAGTGACGCTTCACATGCCAATCTTCCAGATGGGTACTCTAGCACAGCAGAGTTCATCATATTCTTGGTGGGAAAGAATGATAAATGTTACCCACTGCCTTGAGGCCAAGAAAATAAAAAGGGGAGTGAAAAGCACATTAGCTGCTGAAATGATGGCCTTAGTAGAAGTATTAGATATGGGAGTTTACTTATCCAATATACTGACAGAAATATTATAAGGGGCAATGTGAGAAATGTTTGCCCATAGAATGTTATGTTGATAACCGATCTCTTTGGGACAATGTTCATTCCACAATGTGTCACGGAAAAAAAGCTAAGAATAGACCTAGCCAGCATAAAGGAGATGTTAGAGAAGAGATCTCTAAGATACAATGGGTTGACACAAGTCACCAACTATCAGACTGTTTTACGAAAAGCAGTGCCTGGTCTTAGAAATTATTAAATGTATTGGAAGGGGAGTGCCTTATGTTATAATGATGCAATGAAAAAAAACTTTTTTGTTTTATAAGGGAACTATAGATGTGGAAATACGTGACATTATTTCCTCCTGTTTGTTTAAAAAAAAATGTTCTTTAAGTTTTTTGAAGTTTTAATTTAAAAAGAAAAAGAGGGGAATCTGTCAATGTATAAATAATCACACTGCATGGCAATCACCTTGTTAAAGACAATTACTAGTTAAAAAGGCGATGGGCGTTGATTATCCCATTTAAATAGAAAAAGATACAGCTGGAATGCTTTGTGTGGAAACTTCTTGGAAGTCAGTGACACTGTGTGGAGCTGTCTTGAAAATAAACCAGCTTGAACCAAAAGACCAGCCTGGATTAGTTCTTCCACCATAACCTCTTATTGTGAGTAACAGGTGTAAGAGAGGAGGAAGGTGTAAGGGAGGGAGTTGAGGGGGGGAAGGTGTCCGGGGTGGGGGGGGGAAGGTGTGTGGGAGCAAAGAAGGTGTCTGAGGGTGGAGGAGAGAGGTGGGGGTGGGGGGGGGGGGGGGGGGGGAGTTGTTGTCCGGTGGAGGAGGGAGTAAGGGTGGAGGACGAAGTAAGGGGTGGGGGATGTCAAGAGAGGGCTCTGTGGAGTCAATGACTGCCTCCTTGGGAGCAAACTAAGGGTGGGCATGGTAGGAAGAAATGATGAGTATGAGAGGGAGCTGACAGGATAAGGGTATGTTGGTAGCGGTAGAAGGGACGGTGAGGTTAGTTGGTGGGGACTTGGAGGCAGACACAGATCCTGGGAATGGGAAGGAGGAAGTTGGGGAGGTCAATGTGGATGGGGGTGAGATTCTCAGGAAGGTAGAGAATGTGCATGTTTGCCTGGACATCCTGGAAAGACAAGGGTTTGGGTTGGTAGGTGACGCTGGGGAGGTGGGGGGTTGATAGTGATGGGGCAAAGGACGTGGGTGATTGGGGAGGGGAAAAGACAGGGAGCTTATCAAAAACCTGACTACAACTATCATTGTCGAAATCAAAAGTGAGTGGAGCCTCGTTTCGGGCACAGGAGCTGCAAGGCAGTGCAGTCAGTGGGTGGGGGAGATGCAGGTCAGCTCAGATGGATAACTGAAAGAAAACCTCAGCAGGCTGCATTGAAAATGCTTGGGACAGTGAGATGAGCGTGATGGATGAAGGCTCCACATGCGTGGGAGTGTGCTTGCATGAGGCTCCGAAAGGCCCTGACACACACACACACACACACATACACTTCTCCCTCCAGAATCACTCATGGTCTGGCTGGGTGCAGCTGAACTACTAACGGGGAGGATGCAGTCGGAGGACTCGTGAAGCCTGTCATTGTAGCTGAAAGACAATATTACACAGTATTCTGTGAAAATGAATATATTTTCAGATTATAAGGTGACAAAATGTATTCACCCCTGCAACCACTTGTGATCAGAATTTCTTTAATTTTCTAGGCCTACCACTTCTAGGTGCTGCCTTGACATGTGCAGCAGGGGTGGAGATGGCCTGTGCAATGGTTGGCCTTGTTGCCTCTGATTTTGGTGCTTCCTCTGGAGGCCTTGAGGGCCCCGGCTTACTTTGGCTGTCCTGTGGGCCAGCTGCTCCCTCTGCAGTGACAGATGATGAGGTTGAGGGGGTCACAGGCAAAGGGGACTCGGAGGGGGCAGACAGCCTCTGAGGTTCCTGGGTGGATGACCCAAGGGTGTCCAGCTGCTGCTCCTCCCTTCAGGTGCCAGAGGGCCTCAGCCTGACTCCTTGAGGGGAAGGAGCACCTGGAGGGACGTTGAGTTGCCCCATTTCCCTCTCACGTTGCCACTGCAGGAACTCACCCATGGATACCGCAATGGAGTACAGGTGCACGTGCAGCTCTATTCTGCTGGTCCAGGGTCTCCATGGCATCTGCCATCGTTCTCATGGAGAACATGTGGTAACCACTTCATCAGGGAGCAGGCAGACACACTCCTCTGGCTCACGAGCCACTCTGAGGGTTTCCAACAGCTCTGCGTGATGTTCCCCCGCTGCCTTCTGACTCCCCACAATGAGTTGGAAGGCTGAATCCAGAGGCTCGACATCTGACTTGGACCTCACAGGTGCCTCTTCCCTAACAGTCCTCCCAGTGCCAGGGAGCTTGGCTGAACCTGCCTCCTGCTGCTGCAGATACATGTCCGTGCAGTGACCGCCAGATTGTGAACCCAAGCCTGCTCTGGATCTAGGTCCCACTGAAGTGTGTGTCTCTGAGCTGGTGCAGGGTTTGGGTAAGCGCTGTGATGGGTCTTCCAGGCTGCTTATTTCCAGCTCTTCAGTGGAGGAGGTGTCCTCTTGGCTGGAGGTGAGGGCCTGGATGGAGCTGAGGGACTGGCTGGTTGAGGGTGTTGGTCGCTTGCCAGAGTTCCCCGTGAACCAAAGTAGAGATAATTAGCGCATGGCAGCAGAGTCAAGAGCAGGAGAGAGAGCACTCACGGTTGCATTGAGAGAGGGATGATGTGGTGCAGGATCCTCCAGTGGGCGTTCGCAACAGGCGGATCGGATGAGAGCATTCATTCTCTTCCTGCACTGGATGGCTGATCTCCTCTGTGCTCTGGCGGCACTGACCACCACTGCCACCACCTCCCAGCTTGGATTGGTGACTCTGGAGGACCTCCTGCCAGCAGAGCGGGGGTAGAGGACATCGCAGCAGCCCTCCACTGCGTCCAGCAGACACTCCAGGGAGGTGTCACTAAATTTGGGGGCTGCCACCTTCTTTGCTTTCGTGGAATCTGCCATCTGGAGCGGTCTGATCTGTAGACATGAAGTTGACATGTGCTCTGGGTGGGCTCGGAGCGAGGAAGCACTGAGGTTGCGGTGTACCGTGAAAATCCAAGCCCGCCTGCCAGCAATCGAGTGTTTCCCGTGAATGCATTATTGGTGAGGCAGGATGCACCGGGGATGGGATGATGTGACATGAATATCATATAGAACTACTTTTTTCCCACCAGCTACTGCACTTTTTGCCGGCGGCTCCATCAGTTCCGGCAGTGCCAGGAAGATGTCAGTGGCACCTGCTGGGACTACAGAAGGGGAAAAAAGATCAAGGCCCATGGATCACTGGAGCAGGTAAGTCTGGGGTCTCGGGCTGGGAGAGTTTGGGTAGGTTAGGAACAATTGTGGGCCTCACGGGGAGCTGATGCAGTGCTGGAAGCCATAAGTAATGGCAAATTGGGTGGTGTATTTATTTGCAAATTGTGGACCATTGTCTGACACTCTCTCGCCCTGGATGCCTTGGCTCATGAACATGTCCTTCAATGCTCTCACCAACGTCTCTGTGGTTGTCATGTATAATTGCTTCACCTCGATTCAGCAGGAGAAGTAGTCCACCACAGTGAGGAAGGATTTGCCATTGAGGATGAATAGAAACATAGAAAATAGGAGCAAGAGTAGGTCATTCAGCCCTTCAAACCTGCTTCGCCATTCAATATGGTCGTGGCTGATCCTCTATCTCAAGGCCATACTGAGGCCTATAAACAGCAGGCGAGCTGTGGAGAACGCTGCTGCTCACTCACCTCAGTTCCCCCAAAATGAAGGCCACCAGGTGCGTGTCACCTGTGTGCTGTTGTGAAACATGTCGACAGGCTTTCCCATCGGCGGGAACGGATGATATGGTGGGGTTCCAAGAGCCTGGCGGGATGGCCTTTTATTTATATGCTGATGCATTACAATTAGCTCCCTGCCGACCGATGGCAGGAAACGCGGCCCGCTGTTGGCGGGCTGAGCGGACGATTGCGACCTGCCCTCACACCGTCATGAAGCAGGTCGCGCCATATTTTCCACATATGCCTCCTATCACGCCCACCACCAATGGGCTCGGAAAATTCGGCCCTTTGTGTCATCCTCACCACTTGCCTTCCCATCTATTTTTGTGTCATCCGCAAACTTGGCGATAGTACATTCACTTCCCTCATCCAAGTCATTAACATATATTGTAAATAATTGTGGCCTCACCACTGATCACTGTGGCACTCCACTAGGTACAGGTTGCCATCCCGAAAATGTCCCCCTGATCCCACCTCTGTCTTCTATTAGTTAGCCAATCCTCTATCCATGCTAATATACTACCCCCAACACCATGGGCTCATCTTATTAAGTAACCTTATGTGCGGTACCTTATCGAACGCCTTTTGGAAATCTAAATATATTACTGGTTCCCCTTTATCTATCTTGCTTGTTACCTCCAATTGTGTTGTTTATATTGACGACTTGGTAGTTTTCAGTCAAACATGGGAGGAGTATTTACAACATCCGAAAGAACTATTTGATCGACTGCAAGAAGCTAATTTTGTGGTGAACTTGGCTAAGAGTGAATTTGCAATAGCGCAAGTTACATAACTAGGCCATACCATTGGACATGGTAAGGTGGCTTTGAGAGGTGTGAAAGTAAAAGCCATTATGACTTTCCCAGTACCTACAACAAAACAAGAAGTTTTGAGATTTCTGGGCATGAGTGGATTTTACCAGAAATTTGTACCAAATTTTCACAGTGTGATTGCTCCATTGACTAAACTACTAGTTCTAGAAGAACTAGAAGTTCAATGAACACAGGAGTGTCAGAATGCATTTGACAGTTTGAAAACTGTGTTGACTACGACACCAGTCCGCAGTACCTAATTATGCCAAGTAGTTTAAGTTGGTGGTTGATGCAAGTGATGTAGTTATTGGTGCTGTATTGTTACAAGAAGGTGAAACTGGAATTGAGAAACCGGTGGGATATTTCTCACGGAAGCTGGATGTACATCAGAGAAGATATTCAACCATCGAAAAGCAGACTCTAGGTCTAATGTTAGCATTGCAGGTTTATGTTGCAAGCAATTCATCAGAAAAAATTGTTTATATAGACCACAATCCTTTAAAATGTCTGGACAAATTTCGAGACTGAAGTGCAGGACTGTTCAGATGAAGTTTATTACTGCAACAATTTAATTTACAGATTATACATGTGGCTGGATGAGAAAATTTAATTGCAGATGCATTTTCGAGAGTTTAAAGCTCAAAGGAAATTGACATTTAAAACCTGGACATTGGACTGAAATTATCTCTTTTGATACAAAGGATTTGGGTATATTTTTATGTTAATGCATGCACCTGGTAATGTAATAGTTTGCGTATATAGATAAGTACAGCAAGTAGTGTAAGATGAGTTGAGAAAATGAAGCCATCTTTTAAAATCACGACAGTTCATTTTTCCATAAGGATGGAGGCGTCACAAAACCATGATATTATTGTAGGCTTATGGATTTAAGTGTCTGTCTGTGTGGGGGATTTAATTGAATTACAGTCAGACAGACTGCAAGGTTGACATTATCAAAGGTGTTAGGGTAAAAAGGGTATTTGAAATGCCAATGACTGAGCTACAGCAAGAGTCAGTTGATAAGGTGTGAATGAAATTTGCATTTGTGGATAAGTGGGGATTTGTTTGAGTTTCAGAGGGATGGTAAGATGTTTACAGCTAACAAGATAAATAGGGCAAAGTTATTACGTTTATTTTCCCAAAGGAAAAAGGCCATAATGATGACATGAAAGATTTTTATGGGAAAAGTAAATTTCCAAAGAAATGTAGAACGGTGGGATTTTACATATTAAAGAGAGAGAAACATATATAAAGAAGGATGTGATAGAAGGCTATGTGGGGTGTAACCATGTAAAATCCTGAAAGGTACACTGTGTGAAACAGCCTTGGGAAAAGCCTCTAGCCATTTTTGCAGAAGTCTGCTGTGCCCAGTAACTAAAATTGTGTTAAAAGCCTTTGGAATTCCACTGTTGAGTGGGTGTTGTGGTAACCTTGCTGGATTGCCTATTTAAAATTCTGATCTATTTTGGACTGTTGCTTTAAAGGGAGTGTGTGGTTGGGAGTCTGGTTAAGTAGGAATTTTGGGATTTGTTATAATATCAAGTAACTGTAATCTTATGTATGTGTTTGAATTCTTTTCTTTTGTTAATAAATGTTTTAATTTAATTTTTAAAATCTCTAAAAGTGTTAGTGGGCTCATTACTTCTGAATTCAGTGCACAAATCTTCTTGTAATAAATACAAATTGCAAACCTTTGTGATAGCATGGCCAAGTTTCCCTTGTGGATTTGGTCCACCTGGCACATATCATCTGCCGCATCATAACACTTGTTGCAATGATATTGAGGGATAAATGTTGGCCAGGTGCCTGGAGAGAACTTCCCTGCTCTACTTTGAATAGTGCCATGGGTTATTTTATATTCGCTTTAGAGGATAGACTTGATTTAACATCTGATTCAATATTTTTGGCTTGAGAAGCTATGTGATGCAGGAGGACAGTCGATAAGGGACGGGAATAAAATACATTTCCTTCCTTTTTTATTGCATTGATGTAGTTGTGACTGCAGCCTTAAAACTTTTCAATTTAGCTCCTCACAGATAGATTGTAGCAATGCTATAGAAAATCCTAATATACAAATAATGCTATCTAGTAGTTTCAACAGGTTTTTGTGTTTTACAAATCTCCATTTTCAGTGTTCCTTGTATTGGGTTTCATAATGGAGTAAAAAAATTAAAAAATCATGTTTGTCACTTTTCTCTTTTATTTGTTAGTTCATTACTTATCTGTAACATTTAATTAGCAGTGCAATAGGATGTTATGGGTTGTACTTTGTCTTGCAATCTGGTAAACAAAGGGGATGCAAGAATGATATTGGTCGAGTCGCTCTCCACTATTTCCCTCCTTCTTTCAGTTTGAATATACGCCTCGCTGTTTGGTCCTTTAAGCAAGTCACAGTAATAGGAATTTCAAACGAACTTATTGCTAGATGGCCAAAGAAGAATAATATTGGACTCGAAATGTTAACTCTGTTTCTCTTTCCATTGATGCTGTCAGACCTGCTGAGTTTTTCCAGCACTTTCTGTGTTACTACTGCTAGATGGCGTTGTTCAACAGTGCAGTGACATGCTGCAGATTCCTAGCCATTCCAGGATCCTTTCTGATCAGATGTCTTTGGGATGAGAAAGGTTTTTGACGAGCTGGGTGCTGTCCTGGTGGATGATGCCAACCTGATTGGTAGATGATCCTGAGTCTTTCTGAGCCTACTTTGGTCCTTAAAGGTGGTACTAAAGTGTTAATGCTAGGCCTAAATGAAGACGGTTTGCAGATGGTTAATGGCCTGCAGACTAAACAAGACGAGGAATGTTTTTTGATTGGTGCTGACGAATTCCTATTCATAACTGGAGATGTAGATTCTTGGTGTTCCATCAACAAAGCTGGACTTGGAAGCAAAGCATGTTTGGAAATGTATAATTTTGAACCTAAATTGCCTAAACATTCCTCTTCGAAACTGACATTATTTTCCATTTTATCCTGTATAAGTATAACAGGTGCATCAGATGATATGTTAGAACCAACGTTTGCTTCTGTCTTTTCCATTGAACAGCCAACAGGATGTGTTGTTTTCACAGACTTGAAATTGCCAGTCATCTGACGACTGTCAGTTAGGCTGCTAATTAAAGTCTTCGAATTAATATGGTTCTTTGGTCTTTCATGAGTGAGGTGCAAACCAGGTTTTGCCTGGCCACTTTTCTTTGCTGTTAGGGAACTGAAAGACTTTCCAGGGCTATCTGCTGCCAATCTCTTAAAGAATGTTTGATCTTTGCAAATTTGTATCTCTGAATGTTTCAGCAGCCTATGAGAAAAAGTTACTGGTGAGACGCAACACCTTGTAAAACAAATGATCAATAAAATCTAAACATGCCATACCTTCGCACCTCCATTGCTAAATGATGATTAGGACCCAGCAGCTCGGTTAGTAAGTCGAATGAATGCTGTAGATGTTCTGTTGCTTCTTTCCTAGTCTGATAATTGTCATTATTTTGTAATAGTTTACCTATTTAGAGAAATAAGAAAATGCAAAGTTCCAAAAAGCAGATTTTATGCTTTCCATTGTACAAATGATGTTTTTCTTTGTATCTTACACAATGACCACATTTAGATCTGCATGTCATCACCCAAAAACAACACGACATTTAAGCTTATCCAGAAACAGATTTTCACACGGTCAGTTATTATGGTCATACATTGGATCATTGGAGGAAGTAAGCCCATCTTTGTTGTCAGTATCCTGATGATTAAATAATGAAAAAATACCAGTTATGAACACTGGAGGGACATCTAGTTCAGTAATAAGGCATGTGCTTGGTTCAAAATGTTAAATCTATTCATAGCTCTGCCTCTCTTCCAATCCGCACAAGGCTAGAGTTCCATCTCACTGGGGACGTCACTTTGCTGTGTACATGAAGACAGTAGCACATGCAGGAGTATTTGTTGTCTAAACAAAAGTGTTTGGCAAACCTCTCTGCTGTTTGAAGATGTGCTTCAATTTTGTCTGGGCAATAACAATAACATGCAACATACAGATGTGTTATTAGATCATTTATGTCAAAAGGTTATATGTTAAGAGAGAAAAACATTTACAAACAGTCTTTCATTAAGATGATATCCTTGTAACAAAATAATAATTATCATCATCAGTACAGATAAGGGCTACTTCATCAATGCCTGAAAACTCAGGCATGGAACAATGTTTAGTTTCCTAGTTGCTCACATGTGCAGTGACTCTTTAGCACTTGTATGGCTGCTATTTACCTGCCAGTAAAACACTGCAAAAACAGGATGATAAAATTTCCTTCAACAGAAAGATTCTGCACATAATTGTTCCATTGTTTAGAGCAATTATCCAATTACTGTATAGTACATTAATAAATATTTGAATGAATATGATTCCAGTATAATAAATCTAAAACATAGTTAAGAATACAGAGCGTTTGGAAATGCAGCATGAGTCTGCCAGTGTCAGTAAAAAGATGAGTTAAGACCCAAAGATCATAATCAGATCATAAGAAATAGGAGCAGGAGTAGGCCATTCGGCCCATCGCGCCTGCTCCACCATTCAATAAGATCATGGCTGATCTGATTGTGGCCTTAACTCCACTTTCCTGCCTGCCCACATAAACCTTGACTCCCATGTAGATCAAAAATCTGTCTAACTCAGCTTTGAACACCCAGGCTCTACTGGTCACTGTGGAAGAGAATCGCAAAGAGTAATGACCCTCTGAGAGAAGATATTGCTCCTCATCTCCATTTTAAATGGAAGACCCCTTATTTTTAAATGTTTTGTTTGCAGTCTCTCAAAAGATACTATGACTTATAGCTCAAATGCTAATTTTTTTCCTCCTTACGGGCTGCTGTCTGTTTTGTGCATCATCTGGTTTCATTCATAGCTTGTGCAGTTTTTTCTACTTAAATCTAAACTACACAAATGTAGAAATATTAACGACAGTGTACAGAGTTTTCAGTCCACAGGATCTTATTTTAAGTTATCTCAATTTTAACAATGTTTTTCTGTTATTATTTGGCTTTGTAAACTGCTCCACCAGTGTTTTTCCCAGTCAATTTTACTACATCAACTTTTACAGTGTATTTGCGGACTCTGACCACCAGATGGTTCTCTGTGGAGTAGTTTCTGACGTCTCTCTCCCACAACTCTATTGCCAGCTTGTGTATGATTTTTTAAAATCAACTGGTTGCAGTATAAGGGGGTGGGATTTTCTGGTCCCATTACCGGCAGGCGTCATGGCGGGCGGGATGGAAAATGTGGAAAGCTGCCAGAAGTCAATCTCCTGCCGGTTTAAAAAAAGTTTGCAACTTTCTGCTCCCAACTTCCTTGGCAGGTTGGGTAGCCTGCTGCGCATGTCGGGAACCGCATTTGAATCACAGAATCACACAATGCAGAAGAGGCCTTTCAGCCCATCGAGTCTGCACTGACATGTGAGAAACACCTGACCTAACAACCTAATCCCATTTACCAGCACTTGGCCCATAGCCTTGAATACTATGACGTGCCAAGTGCTCATCCAGCTACTTTTTAAAGGATGTGAGGCAACCTGCCTCCACCACCCTCCCAGGCAGCGCATTCCAGAGAGTCACCACCCTCTGGGTAAAATAGTTTTTCCTCACATCCCCCCTAAACCTCCTGCCCCTCACCTTGAACTTATGTCCCCTTGTGACTGACCCTTCAACTAAGGGGAACAGCTGCTCCCTATCCACCCTGTCCATGCCCCTCATAATCTTGTACACCTCAATCAGGTCGCCCCTCAGTCTTCTCTGCTCCAACGAGAACAACCCAAGTCTATCCAATCTCTCTTCATAACTTAAATGTTTCATCCCAGGCAACATCCTGGTGAATCTCCTCTGCACCCCCTCCAGTGCAATCACATCCTTCTTATAATGTGGCGACCAGAACTGCACACAGTACTCCAGCTGTGGCTTCACCAAGGTTCTATTCAACTCCTACATGACCTCCCTACTTTTGTAATCTATGCCTCGATTGATAAAGGCAAGTGTCCCATATGCCTTTTTCACCACCCCGCTAACATGCCCCTCCGCCTTCAGAGATCTATGAACACACACGCCAAGGTCCCTTTGTTCCTCAGAACTTCCTAGTGTCATGCTGTTCATTGAATACTTCCTTGTCAAATTACTCCTTCCAAAGTGTATCACCTCACACTTTTCAGGGTTAAATTCCATCTGCCACTTAGCTGCCCATTTGACCATCCCGTCTATATCTTCCTGTAGCCCAAGACATTCAACCTCACTGTTAACCACCCGGCCAATCTTTGTGTCATCCGCAAACTTACTAATCCTACCCTCCACACAGTCATCTGTGCTGGTTATTAAAATGACAAATAATAGGGGACCCAGCACAGATCCCTGTGGTACGCCACTGGACACTGGCTTCCAGTTACTAAAGCAGCCTTTTGTCATCACCCTCTGTCTCCTACAACTAAGCCAATTTTGAATCCACCTTATCAAATTACCCTGTATCCTATGTGCATTTGCCTTCTTTATAAGTCTCCCATGTGGGACCTTGTCAAAGGCTTTGCTGAAATCCATATAAATGACATCAACTGCGCTACCCTCATCTACACACCTGGTCACCTCCTCAAAAAATTCAATCAAATTTGTTAGGCATGACCTCCCTCTGACAAAGCCATGCCTACTATCTCTGATCAAACCTTGCCTCTCCAAGTGGAGATAGATTCTCTCCTTCAGAATTTTCTCCAATAGTTTCCCTACCACTGACGTGAGACTTACTGGCCTGTAGTTCCCTGGCTTACCTCTACAACCCTTCTTAAATAGCAGAACCACATTAGCTGTTCGCCAGTCCTCCGGCACCTCCCCCGTGGCCAGAGAGGAATTAAAAATTTGGGTCAGATCCCCTGCGATCTCCTCCCTTGCCACCCTCAGCAGTCTGGGACACAAATCATCCGGACCTGGAGATTTGTCCACTTTTAAGCCTGCCAACACCTCCAATACCTTGTCACTACATATATCAATTTGCTTAAGAACCTCGTAGTCTCTCTCCCCATGTTCAATAACTTAATCCTCATTCTCTTGGGTGAAGATGGATGTGAAGTATTCATTCAACACTCTAGCGATGTCATCTGGCTTCACCCATAGATTGCCCCCGTGGTCCCTTATGGGCCCTACTCTTTCCCTGGTTATCCTCTTCCCATTGATATACTTATAGAAATCTTGGGATTTTCCCTACTTTTACCAGCCAGAGCTTTCTCATATCCCCTCTTTGTTCTCCTAATTGCTTTCTTAAGCTCCACCCTGCACTTTCTGTACTCCACTAATGCCTCCACTGATTTGCTTCCCTTGAACCTGCTAAAAGCCTCTCTTTTCCTTCTCATCATAACCTGAATATCTCTGGTCATCCATGGTTCTCTGGGCTTGTTACTCCTTCCTATCACCCTTGAGGGAACATGTTGAGCATGTACCCTCCCCATTTCCTTTTTGAATGCCCCCCCACTGCTCCTCTGTAGATTTCCCCACAAGTAGCTGTGAATATCATGAATACTCATTAAAAAGGCAGCTCGCCAGAATCACGCCCCCAGTCCAGATCAAATGGCCATGCCGGCGGCTAATTAGACCGTGTGATTCATGACCGGTATAAGTGACGTGCACCTGGCGAGAACCTTTTCACTCGTGACCTCAAGGTATGTTCGCCTACCTTTCATTATGCTCATGGCTGCTCTGATTCAGTGCCAAGGCTGCACAGGCAAGACCAGTGGGAACTCAAGTGGGCAGGGTGTTCAGAACCAAGGCTTACCATGCGAGACCAGTGGGAAGGCAGGGGGAAGGGGCAGTAGGGTGGAAGGTGCTGGAGGGCAAAGGCTTGACTGGGGTGGGGGAGAAGTGGTGGTAACGCAAGATAGAGGCAAGGGGAGGGGCTGGAGAGCAAATGCTTGAATGGGGTGGGGGTGGTGAGACAAGACAGAGGGAAGGGGAGGGGCTGGAGGGAAAAGGCTTGAATGTCAGGGTGGGGAAATCAGACAAGACAGAGCCAAGGGGAGGGGCTGGAGGCCAAATACCTTAATGGGTGGGGGTGGGTGACACAAGACAGAGGCATCGGAAGGGGCTGGAGGGCAAAGGCTAGACCGAGGAGAGATGACTGGGGAAAAGATCACATGGACACATGACTAAGGGAGTGGGAAATTAAATCAGGACCAGAAAGCAGAGACAGTCCTGGGCAGTTGCGCAACAAGTAGTCGGGGCCAGAAAGCACAGACAGTCCTGAACAGTTGTGCAGCATGTAGTCAAAGCCAAAAGGCAGAGTCAGTCCTATGGATCTGCGCCACAATTTAGAGGGCTGTGCTTGGCACGCCTGTCCTAGTCGCAGTCCAGGGAGGGAGCGGGCCTGTCAGTCAGTGCCCAGCATGAGACACAGAACGTGGTCAGTCCCTCACACACGTCGATCCTGGGGTCTAATCTGAATCCGCACCTTGGCAATCGCTTATGCAAGACAAATTTTCAGGCCTCATCATCATACTGAGTCCCCAGAATGAGATCTCTCTTCTGGACGCAGTCATCTGCAACTCTCAGTAATGAACCTGAGCCTGCACTTCAGCTCACCTTGCAATGGACCATGAAAGCTTCAGCTGCAGCCACATGGTCTGCTCTCTGTCAAGCACTCCTGACCATGGCTCTGTTTGGAGGCTCCCAACTTCCAGTACATTCTAGCCTTGGCACAGGTGGCCCCAAAAATGCTGACGCTCAATCTAGGCATTAAATACACTAATCTTTGATAATAAAGAACACACATCAAATGTTTTGGAGCCTTGCTCTGATCCCATGTGAGGCCTCCACATTTTCATTCCACCAGTCTGACATGTCCACAAGGAAACCAGTCCCCCAATGCCATTCTAATTAGCACATTACCATGCCGAATGACCATCTGAGAGCTGGCACAGGGTTAATTTAATGAGACACTAGCCAGACCTTCTGGCCCAGCACAGCATCCTCCCATGCCAAAGTCCAGCACCTAGGGCCTTTACACACACCTCCTATCTCACCTAGTTCTAACCATCTAGCACAATTGGCAAGGCTCAACATGTGTCAGCAAAGTTCATAGTTCTGCACCATGGAGGTGGGAAGGTGGAGACTAAGATTGGGGTGATCTTCAGATGTACAGGCAGGCATGAGATAATGCTGCAGGCCACCAGGAGCACATAAGAGCCCAGGCTTTTGGTTCATAAGTAAAGCACACTCAAGGCTGACGGGAATTACATAGAGGCTAATGAAAGATGCACCGACTGAGATTGACTGCAATGTGCATCGATATTCAATCCTCCAAGATCCACATTGAGCACCCTTCAATGCAGAAGCATCAGGAGATAAAACAGACTCCAGCTTCTAAACTCATGAAGGAACATAATGGCCTGTAACTTCAGAGCTCCCCAATGTCGGATTTGGGGGCGCCCCAAAGATGCACTGGGGAATCCCTCGGGGAAGTCCCCAGGTAAGGATTTGCACAGCAATTGCCCAGAAATACACACTTCCTCTGAACAATTGCACTGCGCTGGGAACCATTCGAAAATGCAGTTTCAAATCACAAACTTTGAATGGTTCCACCAGGGTTATACAATAGTTACTCAGAAAAAGAATTAAAATCGCTTCTAACTTCTGAGTAACTATTGTAAAGACCCAGGCCAATCACATGAGACTCCACCCACAACCCCAAAACCCCCCCAAACGGGGCTCCCCCGACACAACCCGACCTCCCACCCCTGGACCTCCAACACTCCCTACCACTGACAACCCCCACCCCTCAATCTCCAACCCCAGCCCCTCCAGCTTCCGAGCGCCCACCCACCGACCTTTGAACTCCCCTCCCCGACCTCCGATGCCCCAACCCCCACCTCAGGTGCCCCACTCACCCGATCTCCAAATGCCCACCCTCGACCTCTGACAACCCCCACCCTTGACACTTCCCACCCCTCGGTCTCCAACCCCAACAACCTTAGAACCCCCATCCACCGACCTCCGATCCCCCACCTCTCCACTTCCGATCCCCCCGACCTCCAATGACCCACTCCCCTGACCGCCTTCCCCACCCCCGACCTCCGATGCCCCACCCCCTACCTCTAAATCCCCATCCCTCCAACCTCCGATCCCCCACCCCCCGACCTCCAATCCCCTGCCCCACTGACCTCCAATCCCCCACTCCCCCGACCTCCGACTGCCCAACCTTCCGACCTCCGACACTCCCCACCTCCCCTAACCTCCGAAACCTTCCACCCCCCCAGACCTTGGACCACCTGCCTCTCCCCACGGACATCTGACCCCCATCACCACCCCCCCGCCCCCCGGACCTTCAACTGACCTCTGTCCACGACCTCGTATGCCCCTCCCACACTCCCCACAGACTTCTGGCCTCCAGCCCCTCAACCTCGGACCACCCCCACAAACCCCTCCAGACCTCCAACCCCCCCCCCCCCACAAAGACCTTCAACTCCCACCCACCCCCGTCTCCCCAGACACCGGACCCCCACCATGGCCCAACTCTGGCCCTCCCCCCATGACCCTCCCGGACCTCTGACCGACCTCTGCCCCCGACATCAGACCATCATGCCTCGGAGCCCTCACCAAGGACTTCCAACCCCTTGAACAGACCATCGACCGACCCCCCCCATAGCCCTGGAGCTCCGACTGATGCTCCCCCACGGACCTCCAACCAAGCTCCTCGTACCGCCCCTGAACACCCTCATCCCCCAAATCCTATCCCCTTACCTTCCCCGGCCTGTCAATCTCCCTAGCCCTTTAAACTTACCTGCTTTACGGCAACAAGTGCTGTAAAAAAAGGGGGTGCAGCCTCCTTGAATATGCTGGTGCCTGCGCGGAGTCTTTCGAAGCAGACCCCAAGCAGCTCTAGCGAATGGAAGTATCAATGTAATTTTCAAGACCAGGTAACCAGGTATTTATTTCTTCTAATTCCTGGGGACTAGCAATTCCAATGCTAATTGAAAGTTATGGCCTTATATGAACCTCTGAAGCAGGTCTCAGAGGCGCCTTGCCCAAGACCAAGTTCTTGGAGCCAGAGTCTTCACTAATGTCGATACTGCGCAGAGAATGGTCAGGCACTGTAATGAGATGTTCGAGATACCATAGACCTGAGGCAGATGATGGGACATCTGAGAGAAGGAGGGCATCTGTGACACTTGACTGACCACAGAGCATATCATCAGATAGAAGAGGCATACACTAGATGGGAAGTAGACTGAAACAAATTGTATTCACGTTTGTGCCATTTACATACAGATTCTGAACACCAATGCTACCTTTGTGCTCTTAGTATTTCTTAATTTTTCTTTCCCTACTACTACATCTTTGTGCATCCCCGACATCCACAGCAGAGATGGAGGCAGGCTGCTGACTACTACGCACTGTTGTCTATGATGACCTTGGTAGGCACCCTCTGGAGGGCCACTGCCTGCTTTGGGTGTCCTGCTGTGGGGCAGTGGACACTCCCTGGCCTGTGGAGCTGGAGCTGATGGGGTCACATGCAGAGGGGATTGGTAATGGCTGGACACGCTGAGTTACCTAGGTGGATGGCCCCAGGGTGTCCAGCTGATGTTCCTCCTCCCTGTGGGTGCCCGAGGACCCCTGCCTGGCTCCTTGGGCAGAATTTTACGACAGTGGGATTTTACGTTCCAGATGTCGACAATGGGATTTATAACGGCCCGCTGAAACGGGGCCATAAAATTCTGCCCCTTGAGGAGAGGGGGCACTTGGAGGGAGGTCAAGGTGCCCCATCCCCCTCTCGCCTAGCAACTGATGGATCCAATGTATGCTTAGAGCGATGGAGTGCAGGTCTTGGCACACATCAGGTGCAAAGTCATGGACCAAGGTCTCCATGGCAATCGCCATCCTACCAGTGTTGACCTCGGTGCACTGGCATGTCGGCGCAATGAAATCAGACAGAACTTCGAAAGACTCCTCAATTGTCCGTTGCAATCTGATGACAGCACCGGACAACCCTGCCTGATGTTCCTAAGTCTGTCTTTGCAGCTCCAACATCTGTGTTAGGACCGAGTCCAGAGGCTCGCCATCATAATTGGACTCAGCAGGAGGCTGGCGTCCAGCAGTCCTCTGAGTGTTGGTGACCTAGGATGTCCCAGCCTCTGCTGTGGATCCGAATCTGTGCTGTGCTCACCAGATTGTGATCCCGAGCCTGCTCTAGGACTAGGTCCCACCAAGTTTTGTATCTTTGCGCTGGTGGAGGGTGCGAGTGAATGCTGTAACCACTCTACATCTAGTTGGTCCTCAGTATCCTCATCCGAAGTGCTGTGGGGGCTAGGGCTGATGGGCTGGCTTTCGGTGCGGCTCTTCCATTTCCTGCTGGTGCCTGTTAAGGAGAGAAGAGATAATGAGTGAATGGCTGCATAGTCACCAACCTAACAAAGCACTCACAGTTTTGGCTGGTGTGTGAAGAGCTGGTAATGAGTCCTCACTGGGTTGGGAGTTGTTGATCTCGGTGCAGGCAGAGTCCCGGTCCTCACCAGCCAGCTCTGCCACCCACTCTTCATATTGAGTGAAGGGCCTGAGCTGGGATCTCTCCTGTTGTTGTGGGCGACCTTGTCCTGCATAAAGACAGATGCACACATTGTGAGCAAGATGGATGGCAAAGCTAATGATAAGAATGCTACTTTCTGTGTGTGCTGAGTGGACCCCTAAGGGCTGGGCACGCGATGAAGATGTCAAAGTGTGTGTGGGAGAACCGGTGGTGATGTCCTTATGGTGGTAGTGTGTGAGATCCCTGTGGAGTGTAAGCCCGCAGATGGCTGATGAGCTTGTGAGAGTGTGAATTGAGAGTGAGGAGAATGTTGATTTAAAAACAGAAAATGCTGGAAAAACTCAGCAGGTCTGGCAGCATCTGTGCAGCGAGAAACAAAGTTACAGTTTCGAGTCCGTATGACTCTTCTTCATACAGACTCGAAATGTTAACTGTTTCTCTCTCCACAGATGCTGCCAGACCTGCTCAGATTTTCCAGCATTTTCTGTTTTTATTTCAGATTTCCAGCATCCACAGTATTTTGCTTTTATCAAAATGTTGACTTACCCTGGCAGAGCGGATGAGATTATTCATCCTCTTCCTGCACTGGATCAGGCTCCTCTTCTGGGGCACGTTGGCACTGACCGCCCTGGCAGTCTGCTCCCATGCTGGCATGGTAAGGTTGGTGGATCTACGGCTCTCATCATGGGGGCAAAGTATCTCCCACTGGTCCTCCACTGCGTCGAGGAGTGACGCCAATGAGGTTTCACTAAACTTTGGAGCAGCGTGCTTGATTCTCTTGGGGCCACTCTGGTGTTCACCACAACAAGTCCTGGGCTGCAGTGAGCTGTGTGCATGGGTGCGGTTTGAATACGTCGCCCAGAAGGAGGATCTGATGAGTTTACGGATGAATCCCAGGCCGCCCCGTCATGAGACATAGCACGCTTCATGTTCATGCATATTGAATGAGCTTAAAAGCGAACGATCTGGCGTGGAAACCTGCCGCGACAGGTCAGCAGGAAATGCTCCACTTTTCCCACCCGCCACCACACTTAGGGCAGAATTTTCTGCCTGCCGGGCGGGTGGGCCCAACCCAATCTCCGGCGGGTGGGGAGCCAATCCCTGCCGGAGAAGCGGGCCCCGCCGCCATCTTAGGGGGGCGGGCCAATTAAGGCCCGCCAAGCGTGACATCCGGCAGGAAGCGCTATGCGCTCCCTTTGCAGGCGGGGGGGGGGGGATTCCCCAAAAGCGAGATTGTGCTCTTTCACGCATGCGCACGAAAGAGCGCACATCTCCCAGAGGCTAAGTGCTGCCTCAGGGAGATCGCTGACACTTTTAAAAATATTAAAAATAGAAAAAAAAAATTCCTTAACATGTCCCCCTCATGTGACAATGTCACATGAGATGGGACGTGTTCATAATTTACATAATAACTTTATTAAAAATTTTAAAACACTGCATGAAACCTCATCCCGCCCGTGGATGAGGTTTCACGTTTTCTCTATTTGCCACCGGGGCTCCTGGCCTGCCTGCCAACCTTAAGGTTGGACGGGCAGGTACACTAAGTACTTTAATTGATCTATCAATGGCCTAAATTGGCCATTGACAGGTCGGTGGGCACGCAGCTGACTTTGCTGCGGGCCCGCCTTCCTGAAAATTTAAGTGACATCGGGGGTTTCGCCTGATGACATCCCGCGTCATTTTACACGTTGGCAAGCGGGTCCTGCCCCCTGCTCGCTGACAACAAAATTCTGCCCTTAGTCTCCAAAGCATAAAATTTCACCCAGGGTCTGGCGCATAAAGGATTAACGTGGGACTGAGTACAATTTCACCCAGTGATGTAAGAGAACACATGACCGGCACCTAGGGGTCAGTGTAGTGTTGGACAGAACCATGTGTGGAAGCAAGCAGGGAGACAGCTCCTAGCTTGGATCTTTATTGTACTTATGTATATAGTTTCTAGTAGTTAATAAATACTTACTGTTGAACTACCTAAGACTACGAATAACTCAATAAGACCTACTCAACTGCACCAACACCTACAAAACTGGTCATATGCAAAGCTGTGGGCAATTTATGAATTTGTGAATAAATGTTCTTGTATTACCACTGCAAAGTGCACAGAGCAACAAGCTAAAATTATTCAGGAAATTATTTACGCGTGTGAAAAAAAAATTGACAATTATCTAAATATGTGGTTATCTTACCTAGTTTATAAATAGTAAGGGCTCTACTGAGATTGATCTGATCTCTAATTTGCGAAGATCTGGCCCACTGCATACTGTCCTCTTGAATTTTGACCACTTGTCTGTAAAACCTTTCTGTTTGACTCCAGTCTAAGCTGCAAATTAAGAAAACAGCACTGTGTAAAGGATATAGAGGTAATCTATTGAACAGCCAAGCTGCCCAACCTCATAAACTGCAAGTAACGGTTGTGAAAGTCAGACTTAAGGTTAATTTCTAATGGGAAGTACTCAAGAATTATACCTTACAGTTTTTTTTTTACTGTATTCATTTGTGTTACCTTTCCAATTGGTCTTGTTTTGGAAAATTTCCCCCCTATTTATATTGATGGTCAGCAGCAAGCAGTTTCAGATCAAAACTGACTCAAGTTAAATTACTGAGCCCTTAAATTCCATGGGGCTACCATTGGACAATTGCAGTGGCAGAGCCGCATACATGGCTATCAGCTGCTTGGACCATTTTGTTGGAGGTTTCAATGCTCTTCCACTTAAGTTTTAAATAAGGAGATCAGCAGAACTACATGGCATTGCCAGACCATTCTAATCTTCCAAATGCAACAGTCTGATGTTTATAATTTCATGTGATGTATTTTTGTTCATACTTCACAACAAGATTTTGATTCATAATCCAGGTTGACATTCCGGTGCAGCACAGAGAGGATTGTATTCATTTGGATGAGACATTAAAGGAAGTTTCCTGGTAAACCTTTTTTGCAGCACCATTTTCTCCTAAATAGTTTGATGTCTGTTTCTGTAAGTAGAGCACACCCATCATTATCTGAAACCCACTACAGCAATAAAATTGGTGCCAAGTCAAATTTTCACCATAAAATGTTTCACAGGTGTACTTTCTTAGGGAGGAGGAATATTATATATGGTAAAATTTACCTATTTGAGTATTCAGGATAGCACAGCAGATCTGCCAGGGGTTCCAGCACCTCAGCAACAATGGGATGCAATTTACCATACCATTTTTGCCTGATATCTAAAGCCTGTTGAAAATATTGTTCAGCTGCAGGAAGTTTACCTACATGGATTCTAAAAACAAAGAAAATTAAATTATAGTCATAAATCTTAAAGAGAGATTAAAGTGATGGAAGTAACAAATAGGACTGTAAATTTAAAAACTATGTAAGGAAGATATGAGTGGATTATCAGTGTCAGTGAAAAAGAGACACATTTTATATAGCACCTTTCACAACTTCTGGATGTCTCAGAGCACTTTACAGTCAATAAAATACTTTTGAACTGAAGTTACTGCTGTAACATAGGAAATGCAGCAAACGTTTTGCGAGGTCCCATAAACAGCAATGTGATACTGATCAGGTAATTTGCTCTTTTTAGTGACATTGTTTGAGGGATAAATATTGACCGAGTCACCAAGGAGAGCTTCCCTGTTCTTCTTCAAAATAGTACTGTGAGTGCTTGTGTTGGCTGTTAAGATGGGAATGTGAGGCGGTGCCTTAATAGTGAGGAATGAATGGAGCTGCAAGATGTGTTGGTCTGTGGTGTGTTGTGCAGGAGAATTCTGAGAAATTTAGAGTGTGAAGCTTGGGCACCTGAAAGTGTTATGCAACTTACCTTTCCTGTCTCCCTGAGTTCCCTAAACCTCTTGGGGCACTGCATCCAGGTTTGAGGAATCACACTGCTGCTGCTCACTTGATCATTGCCATTGGAGCCTGCTTGGATTGAGAGGTTGGCCTCTTTTTCCCATCCTTGGGAAACATCACCTCACTTCAGTCTCTCAGACCCTGCAGCAAGGCCTGCAGAAAAGAGTCAGAGTCCTGTGGTTGGTGAAGCCTCAGGAACTAATGTACTGTGCAGCCATTCTGACCCCTGCCAGGGTCTATTTAACTAGAGATCCTTCCTTTGACAGATATGTGCTTTATCACACACACCCTCTGTCAAAACAGCCATGGCAAAGCCTGCTTCAATTAAAAACCGTACAATCCCCCACGAAGATAAGGAGAATTTTTTTCTCTCAGAGGATCATTAGTATGAGGAATTCTCTTCCCCAGAAAGCAGTGGAGGCTGGGTCATTGAATTTATTCAAGGCAGAGTTAGACAGATTTTCAATATACAAGGGGGCAGACAGGAAAGTGCAGTTGAGACCAAAACCAGGTCAGCCATGAATGGCAGAGCAGATTTGAAGGGCTGAATGGCCTACTCCTGCTCCTAAGTCCGATGTTACTACCAATGCTGACACCCACCTCACGCTGCCTCCACATACCTCCAGCTATTCAGCTATGGCAGGCAAATCACCCAAACACAATGCAAAACAGTTACTTAGATTCTGCCTTCTCACTTGCAGAACAACATGGCACAAAATAGAAGCAGAGCTGGCAGGGGACAAAGACACTTCTATGTCCTAATCCCTATGGAGGATTAGATTCTCCACATCATGGAGTTGGCTGCAATAGAGCCCTTGATATCCGATGTCGCTGAGAACATTGAGGATGATGATATGTTTCTGCATTATGCCCCTTCTCAACTCTAAGCTCCCCTTCATCCTTCTATCTGGCATGATGATAAACCTGCAGAGAGTGTGACCATGGACCTCTGCTTCCCACCCGTTCCTCTTCCCTCGCCCCAAACTCTCCCCACTGATTTTCCACTTTCAGATTTCCAAGAGCTGGTGCCTGCCAATGCCAGGAAGAGAAAGAGCAACACCGCTCCACTGAGGAAGAAGCACCATCACCTGATCTGACACTCACAGCTACCAGCTCAGATACTGGCACTGCACATGCCTTCGATGGTAATATAGAGTAAGGATAAGCTCGTGGTGAGTCACTGGGCATAAATGAGCTGCAGCCAGAATGGTTCATGATCCAGTTCACTTAAGGATAAGGTGGCAGATGGATTCTGCTGAAGAGGACTTAGCTGAAGACCTTAATGGGGCACCATACAGAAGCACGCTGATTAGTATGCACACAGAGGTATTGGGTGTATTGGGAGGCATGCTGGACAGCATCCTCTCATTGTCAGGAAGAACAGGGGAGTCTGGCTCCAAGCTGACAGAGGGCATCACGCAGAGCTTGTCCTCTTTGCAGTCTCTATCCTCCCTGTGAGGACACAACAACTTTCCCTGCTAAATCCAGGAATTCACCACAACACCTCCAAAAGCACTCCAGAGTCCTTTGAGACAATTTGCAATAACAAACATTCTTCAAAATTACTGTATCTGCAAGTTGGGTTCCTGGCTCTTTACATAATGCTATTACAGGGCCCCTGACATATGCAAATTCATTGAATAGACCTGTGTGGTCCAAATAGTGTGGTAAATAGGCATTACACAGACTGTAGGGCAGTGTGATGCCATGTGTCATGTATTCAGTTGCCTCTGGTGCCTCTGTACGTGCCCTTCTCAAGGTAGTGCGCCATATGGGTTGTGCTGAAAACAAGAGGTGATGCAGCGCACACCCGACATGGACAATCAGCTACAGCAGTGCCATCTCCGGCATTCCTACAGATCCAAATTTCATGTCCGAATTCTTTGATGGAAAATGCCACCATATGAAGGACAGACAAAATTAACCAGTAAACAAACTCACTTTCGGAAACCTTCAAGAATTTTTAAATTTGCTTCTGCACATGGATCACAGATCTTTTTAGTAGCTTTCCTGGCTTTCCACAGGATGTCACCAATGTCAGTTGAGCCTCCTCGCATAACTAAATTAGCCAATTTAAACAACAACTGTGCTGTAAAAACAAATGAATAATTAATTTGCTCAGTTCAGTTACCAACACATTTTTAAAAATTTAACTTTAAAAAGCAGCACAATGTGATACATATTTATTGCCACAAATAAAGTAAATTAGTGTCCTTCCTGTGTGAATACTGATGCTATTTAGCAACAAACTAAGTGATGTTGTTCAATCCCATGTAATAATAGATACATAAGACTTCCATTAATAACCTGATGCATTTAGGGTGAAACTGAATAATCTCCATTCATGTACATCAAAATGTTCCCTAGAATGTAGTACATTGCCAAAGACCACTCAGGAGAACAAATGTATATTCCTACATGAAATTAAAATCAGGCTGGTGAGAGTTATTACTTGTTACATGAATCCGAAACCCTAATGCAAATGGCTCACTGGCATTAACAGAATTTGTCAAACACATTACAGCCTTATTAATGCTCTCAGACATCTGGTATATGGTGCAAAATTCATTTTCCTGAATGACACATAATATTTGTTGCATTACCTGTGCACTTTAACATATCCACATTTTTCCTGATATCTTTCGATGCATTATCAATACTGTGCAAAGCCTTTCGAAAATGCTTTGTCGCATCCTGCAACTTGTCGACACTGACACAAAGTTGTCCGAGGCTGTACTGTATTTTAAAATAAATTTCTGTTTCCTTCAGGCTCAGAGGGCATGACTAAAATCAATAAAGCACATGTTCCAGATTTAGAGTGCAATTGGCTTTTCCAAAGAGACAAGAGTGGTTGGTAAAGACTTTTACAAGTATTCAATTTCATAGCTTATCCATTAAAAAGATTGCCTACTTTCATCTCTATAGCATTACCTGCCTCCCTCCCTATCTCAACCCCGAAAACCTTATTTACCACCACCAGACTAATTATTTCAATACTTTGCAATCCTCCAGCCGCCCATTAACTTCAGCTGATCTTATATTCTGCTGCCCACGTCCTATCCTACACCAAGTTCCACTCCTCATCACACACATTTTTGTTTATCTACATTGGCTCCTATTCCAGCAATGCCTCAGATTTAAAATTTTTAGCCTTGTACTTAGAAATTCTTCCATAGACTTGCCCCTCTGTAACCTCCTGAATCCCAACAAACTTTCCCACCTCCATCCCCCGCACTTTTCATTCCTCTGGCTCTCGCATCTTATGTATTTGACTCCCTTCACCAAACTACGTTTCACTCTGGAATTCCCTCCCTAGACCCCTCTGCCTCTCTACAACCTCCTTCTTTGTCAGGCCTATCCTTGAAACCCACCTCTTTGGGGTGGGGGAGCGGGGGTTGCTGGCGGGTAGAGGGGATTTTATGGCCTCTCTCGTGGTGTGTTTCAAGGTGGGGAGGGCATTTAGTTAGGCAGAATGGTGGCTTGCGAGCACTCTGCAGCCTTCCCGCCTCCCCAGCAGATTGGATGTTAGCAAATGTAACACCGCTATTCAAGAATGGAGAGAGAGAGAAAATAGGAAACTAGAGGCCAGTTAGTTTGACATCAGTCATTGGGAAAGTGCTGTAATCTATTATTAAGGAAGTCTTAACAATAGATTTAGAAAAGATTAGAATAAGTTAACATGGTTTTACAAAAATGAAGTCCTGTTTGACAAATTTATTCGAGTTTTACGAGGAGGTAACTAGTAGGGTAGATGTAGTATACTTGGATTTCCAAAAGGCATTCAATAAGGTGCCACACAAAAGGTTAATACACAAGATAAGGGCTCATGGAGTTGGGGGGTGATGTATCATCATGGATAGAGGATTGTTTAATGGACAGGAAGCAAAGAGTAGGGATAAATGGGCCATTTTCAAGTTGGCAGGCTGTGACTAGTGGAGTGTTGCAAGGATCAACGTTGAGGTCTCAGCTATTTACAATCTATATTAATGACTTTAATGTATGTATCTAAGTTTGCTGATGATGCAAAGCTAGGTGGGAGTCAATGCGAGGAGGACACAAGGAGGCTGCAAAGAGATACAGGCAGATTAATTGAATGGGCAACAAGATGACAATGGAGTATAATGTGGGGAAGTATGGTCGTAAGAATAGAAAAGCAGAATATTTTTTAAATGGCGTGAAACTTGTAAATGTTGATGTTCAGAGAGACTTGGGTGTACTACACAAGGAACACAAAAAGTTAGCACAAAAGTACAGCAAGCAAATGACATGCTGGCCTTTATTCTTGTACTCCAATCCACTTGCAATAAAGAAGTCATGCTACAATTGTACAAGGCTTTAGTGAGACCACACTTGGAATACTTTGCAAAATATTTTTTTATTCATTCACAGGAGATGGATGTCACTGGCAAGTCCCACATTTGTCACCCATCTCTAATTCACTTGAGAGCAGTTAAGAGTTAACCACATTGCTGTGGATCTGGAGTCACATGGAGGTATGCTCGGCATATTTCCTTCCCTGAAGGACATCAGTGAACCAGATGGGTTTTTACAACAATCAATGATACAGGGACTAGTTTTCAATTCCTCTTTAGCTCTGTTTCTTTCTCCACAGATGCTGCCAAACCTGCTGAGTTTTACAAGCATTTTCTGTTTTTATTTCAGATTACCATCATCCACAGTATTTTGCTTTTATTTTAGTTTCAATTCCAGATATTTTTAATTAGTTAAATTTAAATTCCACCAACTGTAGTGGTGGGGTTTGAACCCATGTCCCAATGCATAAACCTAGACCCCTGGATTGCTAGCCCAGTGACATTATCACTACACCATCATCTCCCCGTATTTAAGGATGAATATATTTGCATTGGAAGCAGTACACAAAGGTTCACTAGATTGGTCCCTGGGATGAGAAGGTTGCCCTACGATGAGAGACTGAGTAAATTGAAACATAGAAATATTCTCTGGAGTTTAGAAATCTGAGAGGAGATCTCTTTGAAACATTCAAGGTTATGAAGGGACTTGACAGGTTGGATACTGAGAGGTTGTTTCCCCTGGCTGCGAAATCTAGAACAAGGGGACACTATTTCAGGATAAGGGACCAATCATTTAGGACTGCAATGAGGAGAGATTTCTTCAAAGGGTTGTGAATCTATGGAATTCTCTACCTCAGAGTGTTCTGGATGCACCGCCACTGAATATATTTAAGGCTGAGATGGACAGATTTTTGGTGTCTGAGGGAATTGAGGGATATGGAAATTGGGAAGAAAAATGTAGTTGAAGCCCAAGATCAGCTATGATCATATTGAATGGTGGAGCAGGCTCGATGGACCATATGATCTTCCCCTGCTCCTACTTCCTATGTTCTTATGGCATGGTCACAACTGGCCGTATGGCCTCCTTTTGTGCTGTAACCATTCTATGATTTATGACCCCTAGTTTTGGATTCCCCACAAACAGGAACAGTGGGCAGAATTTTTTGGCTGACGTGAGAGTGGTGGAGCCCGCACGTCAGTGCTTAAAATGTCTCGCGCTGACATCGCACGAGCGTCCTGACGTCAGCACGCGGCATCGCGATATTTAGGTCGGCGGGCGCTATGCAGTGGGACGCACGCCCGCCATTAATTAAAGGCCTCGTTAAGGCCCTTGACTTGCCAATCGTCGACGATTTTGAGGGGCCCATGCGAACTTCGGCTGGGCGCACGGGCCCAATGGGCAGGCGGGTAGGTGATTTTTTTACAAACCTCATCCAGTGGCGGGATGAGGCTTGATAGCGGTTTTAAAAACGTTTAATAAAGTTTTTGTTTATTTCATTAACATGTCCCATCTCGTGTGACATTTTCACATGAGGGGGACGTGTTAATGAATTTTTTATTGTTCTATTTTTTATATTTGCCAGCCTTTCAGCGATTGCCCTGAAGCAGCATTTTGCCTCATGCGCATGCACGAAAGAGCGCACTCTCACAGTTGGGGAGTCACCACCCCCCCCACACCCCGCCCCCCACCCCCCCGCCCGCACAGGAAGCGCACAGTGCTTCCCGTCAGGCAGCACGCTGGGCGGGCCTTAATTGGCCCACCCACTTAAAATGGCGGCGGGGCCCGTTTCGGCGGCGGGGGTCGGCTGTCCTCCCGCTGCCGAGTTGGTCGGGCCCACCCGCCCAACAAGGGAAAAATTCTGCCCAGTTTTTCTACATCTTGAGTTTAAAACACATTTGCAGTTAATTAGAAGTAGAGTGCTTTGTGATTTCAATTTTCATGAATGCATTTTTCAGGAGTGTGAATGTTTGTTCCTGTTTTTATGTAGCTTATAGTAACCTTAACAAAGTTTGTAATTTTATCCCATTTATGCATATAAATTCTGAGGCCAATAATCGTTATAAAAAATTATCACTGAGATAACTTATAACTCTGCATATTGCACATGTATTTGAATACAATCTTTCTAAATATTGTTAACTTTACCTCTGGTAACAAAGCTTGGGCAATTAGAAGCAATTCATCTGCTGCTGTGGTCTTGTCAAGTTCTTTCAGAAACTCTGCAGTAAACCATATCAAAGTAGCTTTTCTGCAGCTGTCATAGCTCAACGTTTCACTGTCACCATCTGTAATGGCAAACATTAGTCTTTAGAGGTCCAGTGAGAGTTTTTCCATTGATAGGGATGGGTGCCTGCTATGAGTGAATGAACTGCTTGTAATGTGTTTAAATCAAAAAAGGAAGAGCTTACATTTATATGGCACCTTTCACAACCTCAGGACATCCTAAAGTGCTTTACAGCCAATGAAGTGCTCTTTGAAGTGTAGTCGCCGTTGTAATGTGGGATGCAGGAGAAAATTCCCCAATACAAGCTAAATGCTTTGCTGTGGAATCCCAGTGGGAATAGGAAACTCTAGGGAAGGGGGGCTCAAGGAGTCCTTATGGGATCCAGAGTAGTGCTACTGTTCCTCCTGGCTTAAAAGGAAACTAAAAGAAAATGTTTGTTTAAAACTCATCATGCTGGGGCTCTTTTGGCCTTCGATGCTGTTCTTGGGATCAGAGACCAAGCTGTATATTTAAAAAGCAGACCTGCTGGCTTGGGGTGGGTATCCTTCTCTCCTGCTTCATTTTAACTGCCCTCCCCCACCCTACCTGTCTGATTTCCTTCAGAGGGGGGATGGTAAAAATGATCTCAGAAAATGCCAACAGAATAAGGGGTGACAGATATGCAGGTAAAAAGGTAAGCAGGAAAAACTGGCAAAGTGGATCAGGTACCATTAATCCAAAGGTCAGGTAGAAGAAAAGGCACCAAAGTTAAAAGCCGTATCATCAGCATGGCGTTCTGATGGAGGGGTGGAACTGGAACCAATCCCAGTCTCCAACCTCTTCTTCCTCCCATCTCCAGAAAAACTGGCCCACCTATCACACATTGCCAACAACACCTACTAGAGAAAAAGTAGGAGCTATAGCTAAAGTTGTTAAAGTCAATATTAAGGCCAGAAGTCTACAAAGTACCCACTAGAAAGGTCCAAAAATAGTCTTGAATTTATTTGCAGTACTTTAAAAAAAAACAGGAACCTACTACAAAAACAAATATTTTGAGCAGTTAATTACTTTGTTAAAATGATTAGGAAACCAAGATGATGGGTGAAACCACCTTGCAAGATATTCCCATGGATGAAGAAATGACAAGAGATGAGGTAAATCAGGGAGTGGTCATTAGGTGAAGCCAAGCTAGATTATGTTTTCAGAGAAGAAAGACTCTGAATGACAAGGGCCCCAATATTTATAGCGAGATGGGGAGCATGCCGGGATGGCTGAGAAATGGGCTAGGCATTAGGCAAGGCCGGGGACTGGAGATGCTGCTGAACAACGGCAAGACCTCATTAACATTTTTGGTTCCATTTTCTGCCCAGCACCTGGCTAAACTAACAGCCTGGCAGAGTTGCAGGCTGTGATGAGTCTTGATTTTAACATAAGTGAGAACAAGAGCACATAAGATGGTGTATTTGAAGCTTAGAAGGAATAAAGCGCTTTGTGTAGCACTGAGAAAAGCAGGTTATCAGTCTTGGCTCACTGGTAGCACTCCTGCCTGAGTAAAAAGATCATGAGTTCAAACACCACACACAGATTTGAGCTCATAATCTAGGCGTACAGTTTGTGCAGTACTGAGGGAGGGCTGCACTGTTGGAGATGCTGCCTTTTGAATGAGACACCAAGTAAAGGCTTCATCTACCCTATCAGGTGAGCATAAAAAAAGTCCTACAGCATTACCTGGGGAACAGCAGAAGAGTTCTCCCAGTATCCTGACCGATATTGTCCTTCAAACACTTCATTAAAACAAATTATCTGGTCACGTATCTCACTGCTGCTTGTGGAACCTTTGACTACCACTTCAATAATACTTAATTGGCTGTAAAGCGCTTTGGGACAGTCTAAGGTTTTGAAAGGCATTGTATAATCTTTAGGAGGAATGAGAGGAAATAAGAGATAATAACAAGAGTAAATGAGGAAAGTTCAGTGGAGTTCCCATGAGGGAGAAAGGCAAAAAAAGTTGTGATGGAAATAAGAGAGATTGGAGGCTTAAGGTGCTTCTGTTTTTGTTTTGGATTTCCAGCATCCGCAGTAGTTTTTTGTTAAGATTTTCTTGTATCTGGTTTAAAGGTGCAAGCAACATGCTAGAAGATTTTTTAATGAATGGTGAGTATACAAAATATTAATTAAAACCAATAAACCACTACTTAAGGAAGCTATATGGAAGGTTAAATAACACAGCCACCTGCTGCTAATTGATACATATCTACCATTCACCAATATAAATGTAAATTAAATAAAGTTTAGTGTTAAAATTTTTCCATTAAGTAATCAGAAATGGCATTTTTTCATGGTAACTGTAAATGTTATTGCCTACTTTCTGATACTTTAGGTGTGACTGGCAACTCATCCACCATGTTGTGATAGGTAACTGCAGGATCGAACCCTGACTCCGATAACAAATCCCAGTAATGTACAAGGTCCAGCTTCGACTGATAAGAATGCTTTGAATTCTGGTAAATTAGATCCATGATTCTAAAGAGAAAGGAAACAAGTAACACCTTTTATTTTTGAAGTATGTCTTAAGTCTTACCTGTGAAAATTAGGTCATTCTGATGGCATTGGCATTAACCTCTCAAAAGAAAATAAACACACTTTAAATATACACCTGGGGTGTTGGGAGTTGAGGAGGGATGGATGAGAAGGGGTCATTTTGACTGCCAGCAGGTTTGAGATAAAAAGCTGCTGGTTTCGTTTAGATTCCCGCCCATTGTGGCAAGAATGAGGACACACCAGTTTTTACTCTTGAGCGTCATTAACATTCCAGATGGGGATTGGGTGGGAAGTTGTGCCAGCCTATGGCACTGAGGCAAGCCTGAGGACCAGGATTCTGGGGAATTCTAGCAGTGAGGAGATGAGATGGAGGGGGGAGGATGCAGAAGAAGTTCAAGGAAGTGAGGCTTAAACTGTGTTCATTGGCTTCCAGTATCCACAATGGTTCAACAGTAAAAATGATAGGGTTGGGGTATTGTGTCTTTGACTGTTTCGGACAAACTTGAAGGATCAGCCAATCTTTTCATGTCTGTGTTTTCATATGGTCGCAGGACATTGTCTGTGCATTGTCTAAGGATCTGTCCAAACAAGTTAAGTAAACATGAAGTTTTCTGTTTAAAGATCACTACTATGCAAATAAAATGAGAAAAAGCGGGCAAAATTTTCTATCTGTCGGGAAGGCGGCCCGACCCAATCTCCAGAGGGTGGGGGGGATTCCTGTGCGGGTGGGGGGATTCCCTAAAAGCGAGAGTGCGCTCTTTCGCACATGCGCACGAAAGAGCGCACATTTCCCTGAGGCTAAGTGCTGCCTCAGGGAGATCACTTGCACTTTTAAAAAGATTAAAAATAGAAATGTCACATGAGATGGGACATGATCATAAATTACAGTAAAACTTTATTAAACTTTTTAGAACCCTGCATGAAACCTCATCCTGCTGGTGGATGAGGTTTCGTGTTTTTTCTAATTGCCTCCGGGGCTCCTGGCCTGCCCACCAATCTTAAGGTTGTACAGGCAGGTCCTTTAGTTGTTTAAATGATCTTGTCAATGGCCTCAATTGGCCATTGACAGGTCGGCGGAGGCGCAGCTGATTTTGCTGTGCCCCCGCCTTCCTGAAAATTTAAATGGACCGGGATGACGTTGGGGGTTCCGTCTGACGTCATCCCGCATCATTTTACGTGTCGGCGAGCGGGCCCCACTCCCTGCTCTCCGACGGCAAAATTCTGCCCAGCAATTTTACTCCAGTCTCCGCTGACAGGAAAACATAGCATAATATTGTCTTTTCATGCATGACGAAGGAACTTGATGATTTCACTCAGACAAGTTGAAACGTTGGGGAAATGTTAAGGTCAATTTAATGAAATATGAGGGGCTCAGTTGAGTTCAGAGTGAAGCAAAATAGGAAATGGTGAAAATACAAAGCTCATCTGCTTGCATCTCAAAAGATAAATAATGGGGCACTGCCTTAGGTATAGACTTCCATCACAACTGTTATGATGAAGGGGTTACATCTGTATTGGTAAGCTGAGCCCTTTCACTTTTCATAGAAGTAACATGTGCTGCTGATAAAGGGGAACCAGTGGATGTACTATACTTTGATTTCCAGAAGGCTTTTGATAAGGTGCCGCATCAAAGGTTATTGCAGAAAATGAAAGCTCATGGTGTAGGGGGTAACATATTGGCATGGATGAAAGATTGGCTGGCTAACAGGAAACAGAGAGTAGGCATAAATGGATCATTTTCTGGTTGGCAAGATGTAATGAGTGGTGTGCCACAAGGGTCAGTGCTGGGTCCTCAAATTTTTACAATTTATATAAATGACTTGGATGAAGGGACCGAAGGTATGGTTGCTAAGATTGCTGATGACGCAAAGATAGATAGGAAAGTAAGTTGTGAAGAGAACATAAGGAGGCTACAAATGGATATAGATATGTTATTTGAGTGGGAAAAGATCTGGTAAATAGAGTATAATGAGAGAAAATGTGAAATTGTTCATTTTTGCAGGAAGAGTAAAAAACAAGCATATTATTTAAATGGTGAGAGATTGCAGACCTCAAAGATGCAGAGGGATCTGGGTATCCTAGTGCTTGAATCGCAAAAGGCTAGTATGCAGGTACAGCAAGTAATTAGGGAAGTTAATAGTATGTTATCATTTATTGTGAGGGGAATTGTATACAAAAGTAGGGAGGTTATGCTTCAGTTGTACAGAGCACTGGTGTGACCATATCTGGAGGTCTGTGTACAGTACTGGTCTCCTTATTTAAGGAAAGATGTAAATGCGTTAGAAGATAGAATGGATGTGGGGAAGATGTTTCCATTAGTAGGAGAGACTGGGACCCGAGGGCACAGCCTCAGAGTAAAGGGAAGACCTTTTAGAACAGAGATGAGGAGAAACTTCTTTAGCTAGAGAGTGGTGAATCTATGGAATTCATTGCCACAGAAGGCTGCGGAGGCCAGGTCATTGAGTGTATTTAAGACCGAGATAGATAGGTTCTTGATTGGTAAGGGGATCAAAGGTTACGGGGAGAAGGTGGGAGAATGGGGTTGAGAAACTTATCAGCCATGATTGAATGGCGGAGCAGACTCGATGGGCCGACTGGCCTAATTTCTGCTCCTATGTCTTATGCTCTTATGGTCTAAGAAGTTCAGAGAAGGTTTACTAGACTAATACCAGGAATGGGCAGGTTGTCTTATACAGGCTAGGCTTGTACCCACTGGAGTTTAAAAGAGTAAGAGATGACTTGATGAAACATAGAAGATCATAAGCGGTCTTGACAGGGTGGATGTGGAGAGGATGCTTCCTCTAGTGGGAGAGTCTAGAACTAGCGATCACTGGTTAAAAATAAGCGGTCGCCCATTTAAGACAGAGATGAGGGGAAATTCTTTCTCTAGAGAGTAGTGAGCCTTTGGATCTCTCTTCCTCAAAAGGCGGTGGAAGCAGAGTTTGAAAATTTTTAAGGCAGAGGTAGATAGATTCTTGATAAGCAAGGGGATTATTGAGGGTAGGCGAGAATGTGGAGTCGAGGTTATAATGAGATCAGGTATGATCTTTTTGAATGGCGGAGCAAGCTCGAGGGGCCGAGTGGCCTACTCCTCCTCCTAATTCATATGTTCCTTTGTTCATATATGCTGATAAACCCGTCAAGTATTTCCAGAACATGTCTTTTTACCAAATTTCCAATGTTTGCAGTTTTCCTTTTTTAATCTCTAAACTTCAGATTGCAATAGTGGGTAAATTAACAAAGAAAGTCATCCTGTCTTGCCAATGGTTAATGGGAGTAAACTGAGCATGGGTGCTCCTTATACATTAACATATGCATTTAAGGGATTATTTTATAAATGCAGCTCCCAAGACAGAGCCCTGTCTAGTGGGAGCACAGAATGGAAAATTGTGGAAATTGGCCCTTACGTATTATTAAATTGTTATTAGCAGTATAGTGAGTCATCACTTTTGATGTACACTCATCAGGCAACGTGGCTTAGTTTCCAGCATACTTTTTAAACTGGTGTGTTAGGCCAAATATCCCAATGCATTGTGTATCAGCCATTACCTATTGAGAAGGATGAACAAAGAGTGAATTTAGTCCTTCTGCACACATGAGAAATTTCTCATTATGCAATAAAAATGGGATACTGGGAGATGTTGTTCAAATTGCAGATTAAAAACTCTGTACAATAAAGTCCCGCAGTTTCCTCTTTCACAAATTTGCTTATACGTGCAAAAGTTTTTGTATATCAGTTTTCCCATTGCTGACCCAAATTCACTTATCCATGGTTTTAAACAGAAAAAATAGAAGCCATCTTTAGAAAATGCCGAAAAAAAGAAAAACCGCCTCAACAAAGTTTTTTAAAAAGGAAGGTGTCCATGACATATATCCTGCAGCCAGCCTCTTCCCCCACACCCAACCCCGTCACCCCGGCAGCAACGACTCCCCGTCGCCCCGGCAGCGACGACTCCCCGTCACCCCGACAGCGACGACTCCCCGTCACCCCGACAGCGACGACTCCCCGTCACCCCGACAGCGACGACTCCCCGTCACCCCGACAGCGACGACTCCCCGTCACCCCGGCAGCGACGACTCCCCGTCACCCCGACAGCGACGACTCCCCGTCACCCCGGCAACGACTCCCCGTCACCCCGGCAGCGACGACTCCCCGTCAGCAACGACTCCCCGTCACCCCGGCAGCAACGACTCCCTGTCACCCCGGCAGCAACGACTCCCCTTCAGCAACGACTCCCCGTCACCCCGGCAGCAACGACTCCCCGTCAGCAACGACTCCCCGTCACCAACGACTCCCCGTCAGCAATGACTCCCCGTCACCCCAGCAGCGACGACTCCCCGTCACCCCGGCAGCGACGACTCCCCGTCACCCCGGCAGCGACGACTCCCCGTCAGCAACGACTCCCCGTCACCCCGGCAGCAACGACTCCCCGTCACCCCGGCAGCAACGACTCCCCGTCAGCAACGACTCCCCGTCAGCAACGACTCCCCGTCATCCCGGCAGCAACGACTCCCCGGCAGCGACGTCTCCCCGTCACCCCGGCAGCGACGACTCCCCGTCACCCCGGCAGCGACGACTCCCCGTCACCC
Organism: Cetorhinus maximus; assembly: GCF_964194155.1. Taxonomy (NCBI): domain Eukaryota; kingdom Metazoa; phylum Chordata; class Chondrichthyes; order Lamniformes; family Cetorhinidae; genus Cetorhinus; species Cetorhinus maximus. The sequence goes on from NC_135900.1 coordinate 10,894,164, forward strand.
CGGCAGCGACGACTCCCCGTCACCCCGACAGCGACGACTCCCCGTCACCCCGGCAGCGACGTCTCCCCGTCACCCCGGCAGCGACAACTCCCCGTCACCACGACAGCGACAACTCCCCGTTACCCCGGCAGCAATGACTCCCCGTCACCCCGACAGCGACGTCTCCCCGGCAACGACGACTCCCGTCACCCCGACAGCAACGACTCCCCGTCACCCCGACAGCAACGACTCCCCGTAAGCAACGACTCCCCGTCACCCCGGCAGCGACGACTCCCCGTCACCCCGGCGGCGACGACTCCCCGTCACCCCGGCGGCGACGACTCCCCGTCACCCCGGCGGCGACGACTCCCCGTCACCCCGGCGGCGACGACTCCCCGTCACCCCGGCGGCGACGACTCCCCGTCACCCCGGCGGCGACGACTCCCCGTCACCCCGGCGGCGACGACTCCCCGTCACCCCGGCGGCGACGACTCCCCGTCACCCCGGCGGCGACGACTCCCCGTCACCCCGGCGGCGACGACTCCCCGTCACCCCGGCGGCGACGACTCCCCGTCACCCCAACAGCGACGACTCCCCGTCACCCCGACGGCGACGACTCCCCGTCACCCCGGCAGCGACGACTCCCCGTCACCCCGGCAGCGACGACTCCCCGTCACCCCGGCAACGACGACTCCCCGTCACCCCGGCAACGACGACTCCCCGTCACCCCGGCAACGACGACTCCCCGTCACCCCGGCAGCGACGACTCCCCGTCACCCCGGCAGCGACGACTCCCCGTCACCCCGGCAGCGACGACTCCCCGTCACCCCGGCAGCGACGATTCCCCGTCACCCCGGCAGCGACGATTCCCCGTCACCCCGACAGCAACGACTCCCCGTCAGCAACGACTCCCCGTCACCCCGACAGCAACGACTCCCCGGCAGCGACGACTCCCCGTCACCCCGGCAGCGACGACTCCCCGGCAGCAACGACTCCCCGTCACCCCGACAGCGACGACTCCCCGTCACCCCGGCAGCGACGACTCCCCGTCACCCCGGCAGCGACGACTCCCCGTCACCCCGGCAGCGACGACTCCCCGTCACCCCGACAGCAACGACTCTCCGTCAGCAACGACTCCCCGTCACCCCGACAGCAACGACTCCCCGTCAGCAACGACTCCCCGTCACTCCGGCAGCAATGACTCCCCGTCACCCCGGCAGCAATGACTCCCCGTCACCCCAACAGCGACGACTCCCCGTCACCCCGGCAGCAACGACTCCCCGTCACCCCAACAGCGACGACTCCCCGTCACCCCGGCAGCAACGACTCCCCGTCACCCCGACAGCGACAACTCCCCGTCAGCGACGATTCCCCGTCACCCCGACAGCAACAACTCCCCGTCAGCAACGACTCCCCGTCACCCCGACAGCAACGACTCCCCGTCAGCAACGACTCCCCGTCACCCCGGCAGCGACGACTCCCCGTCACCCCGGCAGCGACGACTCCCCGTCACCCCGGCAGCGACGACTCCCCGTCACCCCGGCAGCGACGACTCCCCGGCAGCGACGACTCCCCGTCACCCCGACAGCGACGACTCCCCGTCAGCGACAACTCCCCGTCACCCCGGCAGCGACGACTCCCTGTCACCCCGGCAGCGACGACTCCCCGTCACCCCGACAGCAACGACTCTCCGTCAGCAACGACTCCCCGTCACCCCGACAGCAACGACTCCCCGTCAGCAACGACTCCCCGTCACTCCGGCAGCAACGACTCCCCGTCACCCCGGCAGCAATGACTACCCGTCACCTCGACAGCGACGACTCCCCGGCAGCAACGACTCCCCGTCACCCCGACAGCGACGACTCCCCGTCACCCCGGCAGCGACGACTCCCCGTCACTCCGGCAGCAACGACTCCCCGTCACCCCGGCAGCAACGACTCCCCGTCACCCCGGCAGCGACGACTCCCCAGCAGCAACGACTCCCCGTCACCCCGACAGCGACGACTCCCCGTCAGCGACGACTCCCCGTCACCCCGGCAGCGACGACTCCCCGTCACCCCGGCAGCGACGACTCCCCATCACCCCGGCAGCGACGATTCCCCGTCACCCCGGCAGCGACGATTCCCCGTCACCCCGACAGCAACGACTCCCCGTCAGCAACAACTCCCCGTCACCCCGACAGCAACGACTCCCCGTCAGCAACGACTCCCCGTCACCCCGGCAGCGACGACTCTCCGTCACCCCGGCAACGACGACTCCCCGTCACCCCAACAGCAACGACCCCCCGTCACCCCGGCAACAGCGACTCCCCGTCACCCCGGCAACAACGACTCCCCGTCACCCCGACAACGACGACTCCCCGTCACCCCGGCAGCAACAACTCCCCGTGGCCATGATCGCAGTCCACCTCCACTCTCAAGTACTGTAAGTGTGACAAATTTTACATTTTTCTTCTTTTAGTAAACAATTTCTCCAGTAAATTCCTCTTTAAATTAATTAAAAGATAGTTTTTATTGCCTTTGATCTTTCATACATAAAAATTTTTGGATGGCTGGTACCTATCTGATTCCCATTGTAAAGTATGTTCATCATTCGCGATTTTGCCATTTATAAGGTTTCGTGGGAACATCGCAGGACTTTACTGTATTTCAGAAGTCTATTTTTGTAGTTTTAGTGATGAGCAGTGTTCCCTCTAAAGTTTCGTTGTTGTGCTCAGTGAATCTTTTTATGGTCTTTAAATACCTTTGCATGGTACTTATTGTTAATATGGCAATCATCTTGTTAAAACCAATTGCTAGTTAAACAGGTGATGGGCATTAATTATCCCTGCTGAATAGAATAAAAAAAGGTACAGCTGGATCACTTTGTGTGGAAGCTACTAGCACTGAGGAGTTGTCTTGGAGATAAACCAGCTTTAACCAAGAGACCAGCCTGGATTAATTCTTCCATCACTGCCTCTTATTGTGAGTAACATGGTAGCAGAGAGTGAACTTGAAGCTCTGCTGATTGATTGCTGTATATGAAGTTTTCTGTCTCAGTCCTCTGAGGGAAAAGAAGTGTACTGTTGCTGACAATTCAAGTTACGGAATGGTGGAAGGATGGTGCAAAATCGCAAGCTTTGACTATCCACCAATTTTTTTTCTGACTCTGAACCTTATTAGCAATGGAAGGCTGAAGTTGAAATGTGGACCTGGGTTCCTGCTATACCCCGGAAGAAGGAAGGTATGGCTTTGGCATTATCATTACCAGCCAAAAGTAAGATAAGGAGTAAAGTATTTTCAGAGTGGAAAGTGGATGATTTGGATCATGAAGAGGGATTAAACCATCCGATACAATTTTTGGATAAGCTTTACAAAAAGGATGAATTATTGGAATTGTATGAAGCTTGGACAGTCTTTGATAGGTTTAGCAAATCAGATGATAAGTCCATGGAAGAATATATCACGGATTTTGATAAATTGTACCGGAGATTAGTGATTTGAACGTGAAATTCCAGAATCGGTATTGGCATTTAAGTTACTGGACTCTGCTCACGTTTCCCATGTTGATAGTCTTTTAGTACTAACAGGGGTTCAGTTCCAGGGGAAAGAGTCTCTTGGATCAAATGACTGCTGCCCTAAAAATATTTCTGGGGAAACAGTTGTTCCCTGCTAATTTTTTAGCAAATGCGAACAATTATGCTGTAAAACAAAGGATAGAGGATTCAATAGTAATTGAATTTTGCGGTCGACCAAATATTAGATGAAGATTCCAATACAAGGATGGGGTTAATGATAAGAGGTCTGAAAATGGTCGTAACCCTAGCCAATTTTAGTCGGGACAAAAAGCGTGTCTGGGATGGTGACCGTAGAAGTTTAAACCCAAAAATTGCACAGGAGTGGTTAATCGGTGTTTTTGGTGTGATTCCCAGTACCATTACGCAATGAATTGCCCACAGCGAAGGAATCATGTTTTTGAAGTGACCCACGAGATGGATTCATCTGAAACTGAAAATGATGACGGTGACTGCCATGATGGAATTGTATTGATCAGAGTTTGAATCCGGTGATGAGCATCTTGATGGTAGATTCCTTCAACTGTGCAGTTCTGGACAGTGGTCGCACTTCTATGGTGTGCAGCATGGACTGGCTTGACTGCATCTTGAGCCTCTTGATGAGGCAGACCGGCAGAAGATCAAGGGGTATGAAAGCTCTGCGTTCTTCAAGTTCGGAGATGACAATACATTAACATCCTCCAAACGGGTGGTCCTCCTTGTAAGATAGCAGGGATCAATCTGTTTCAGTACTGATATGGTTTCTAGCAAGATACCGCTACTGAGTCGATCTGCGATGAAGAAGGTTCAGATGACGTTAGAGATGAGGAATGATCGAGCAGTCGTGTTTGGGGAAAAATGTGGATCTGCATTTTACTCGGTCAGGCCTTTACTGCTTGCCACTAAGGAAGCCAGAGATTTCTCATTAAAAAGTTCACCAAGTTTTGTTAACAGCTGAGAATGAGAATTTGGTGGACAAAAAGAAGATCATTTGGAAATTACATAGACAGTTTGCACATCCGGCACCACAGAAACTGAAGACTCTGCTTCGAGATGCGGGAATGATCGATAAAGGATATTATTGAACAAATCACTGCTCAGTGTGAAATTTGTCTTAAATATCGTAAGACACCACCGTGTCCTGTTGTGAGCTTGCCACTAGCCAGGGGGTTTAACGATGCAGTGGCAATGGACCTGAAAGTTTGGGACAAGGTAGGGGTGTTTTTATTTTGCTACACTTCATAGATATGGCAACCAGATTTAGTCTATCCACTGTGATACATAGTAAAGACAAAAGGATCATTGTTGACAAGGTCATGGAGAAATGGGTAGGAACAGGATTAGGAACACCAACGAAGTTCCTCACGGATAATGGTGGGGAGTTTGCCAATGAGGAATTTTGAGATATGTGCGAAAATTTAAACATCATAGTTATGCACAATGCAGCTGAGAGCCTGTTTAGTAATGGTCTTTGTGAAAGAAACCATGCAGGAATAGATGATATGTTACGTAGAATATTAGCTGATCAACCAGGTTGTAAACTGCAAACAGTGCTAGTATGGGCGGTACATGCAAAAGAGCTCTCTGCAAATGGTTGGGGGGTATAGTCTGTACCAGTTGGTGAATGGAAGAAATCTGAAGTTACCTTCAGTGTTGTCAGATGTTCCCCCTACTCTAGAAGGGACTAGCATTAGCTCCACTTTTTCTGCTCATCTGAATGCTTTGCATGCGGGCAGAAAAACTTTCATTGAAGCTGAGGTTTCGAGAAAACTCGGCTGGCCCTACAGCACCGCATAATACCATCAGGAATACAGTTTAGACAAGGAGACATGGTATATTATATAAGGGAAGCCCAGAAAGAGTGGAAAGGACTTGGCAAGGTTGTAGGGAGTGATGGGGAAGTAGTAATTGTGCAACATGGTAATCAAACTGTTAGGGTACATTTTTCACTGTTAATTGGCACTGACTATACCTTTACAGGTTCTGAACAAGACATAGAATGTGAGGAGGCTATACACACACACAGTAGTTATGAGGAACAGATGATGGCAGATACAGGGTTGACTGACTATGAACAAAGAAATACTGAGGTACAGGACAATGCTATTCGTCCAAAGGGCAATTATCCAAAGTAGGAACAAAGGTAACATACATGCCAGTAGGGACCAGTGTGTGGAGGGATGCCACCATCATAGGGAGAGCAGGAAAGGCCACTGGTAAATACAAACATTGGCTAAATGTGCAGGATGAAGGACAGGAGACAAGACTGATCAATTGGCAAACCGAGGTAAAGATGTGGAAACCAAGAAACACAGTATTAGTTCTGACAATGGACCAGAAAGTGGTCGTGACCCTAGAAAAAGGCCATGGACTTGCGAACAGAGTTCTGTTTGCATGGGAGGACAATCATATAGTAGCAGTCCAGAAAGGGAGAGCAATGTGAGTAGAGGCTGTAGTTTAACAAGGAGGACCGGTCGGTCGGTCAAAGATAATGTCACATGTCAACTCATTTTTTGCTTAAAAACAAATGTTGAAGTTGTTTTTAGTTTTTTAATAAAAGAAGAGGGGAATCTGTTAATACAGCAATCATCTTGTTGAAACAAATTGCTAGTTAAACAGGTGATGGGCATTAATCATCCCAATTGAATAGAATAAAAAGGTACAGATGCAACACTTTGTGGAAGCTGCTAGGAAGTTAGTAGCACTCAGGAATTGTCTTGGAAATAAACCAGCTTTAACCAAGAGGCCAGCCTGGATTAATTCTTCCACCACCGCCTCTCATTGTGAGTAACAATTATAATAAGTCCTGCACAGTACCTTACAGACTGCTGCGTGGCCGTGCACCAGGGCAGCTTAGCAGAACCATAGGTAGTTAGTAATTGATTGCAAAGAAAGACATTTTCTCGTGTATCTCATTAAAGGACTAACTTGGTTAATTAATTATCAACTAGCTTGACCTTTGAGGTCAGCTTCAATAAAGCTTGGTTCAATTACAGGAAACACACCATCAAATATTAATAAGCATCTCTCGAATACAAGTGTAACTTTGTGAGGCTCCATTCTGCCTGAGGACTTGAGTTTGCCCCTGTCTCTGCTCGGTTGCTGAAACCCTCATTCATACTTTCATTACCTATAGAATTGACTACTCCAGTGCACTCCTGGCTGGTCTCCCACATTCTAATACTTCTGTAAACTTGAGGTCATCTGTCATCCAAAGCTTTGCTGCCCATAACATTAATTTGCACCAAATCCCATTCCCCTATCGCCCTATGCTCAATGGCCTACACTGGCTCCTGTTCAAGCAACAACTTGATTTTAAAATTCCCATCCTTGTTTTCAAATCACTTCATGGCTTGGCCCCTCCCTATCACTGTAATCTCCTCCAGCACCACAACCTTTTTAAATATCTGTGCTCCTCCAATTCTGGCCTATTCTGCATTCCCAATTATAATTCCTCCTCCATTGATGGCTGTGCCTTTGGTTGCCTAGCCCCCAAGCTCCTGAATACCTTCCCTGCACCTCTCTACCTCGCTTTCCTCCTTTTAAGACACACCTTGAAGCCTAGCTCTCTGACCAAACTTTTGGTCTTCTGACCTTATCTCCTTATGTGGTTCAGTGTCATACTTTGTAAAATGCTCCTGTAAGGACCTGGGGTTTTTTATTATATTAAAGGTGTTATATAAATGAGTTTTTTTGTTCAAAACCTGGAACTACTAAATTTCTCATTGCACCAAAATAAAGTGATGAGGTATATGAGGGAGATAAAAATTACATTGTAAAATGAATCTGTATTATGAAATGTACAGTGAAAGCATTTAATCAAATTTTGTTGCACAGTGTAAAGCTACTTAATGATGAGAGTATAAAATATTTGGACCATAAGTTGCAAGTGCCATAATTGAACAGTAGAACAAATAAGTGAAATTTTTGACTTACAGGGGTTCAGATACAAAAGTACACAAAGCGCTGAGGTTGCCACTCATTTTCAGATGCCAAGGTAGCTCTTGGTAAAGCTTCAGGGTGTAATTCTGCTGTGCAAAGTACCCTGCAAATAGCCGGTGAATATGGGTCTTTTTACAATTAAAGTGATTTTGAAAAGAGTTGAAAGTGGATTCATTAACTGGGGCAATAACACCTGCAATTTAGAACAACAGACATAGAACTAAGCATAGATTTTTAAAGTTACAAGCACACTTTTCCCTCACTGTCAGTAAACAGATTTTGTTTAAACTCTGAACATTATTTATTTTTTCATAGCATGCTGGCAAGGCCAACGTTTGTTACTTATTCCTAATTGCCCTTGAACTGAGTGACTGGCTAGGCCATTTCAGAGGGCAGTTAAGAGACCACTACATTGCTGTGGGTCTGGGGTTACAATGTAGGCCAGACCAGGTAAGGGTAGCAGGTTAGTGAATCAGATGGGTTTTTAAGAACAATCAATGATAGTTTCATGGTCATCATCACTGAGACTAGCTTTTAATTTAAATTTTACCAGATATACCATGGTGGGATTTGAATCTATGTTCCCAAAGCATTAGCCTGAGCCTCTAGATAACTACTCCAGTGACATTACAATTGTGCCACTATCTCCTCCTAAACATAAGTAGCTCTTGGTGTACTATCATTTTCAACTCCAAAAGTAGTAAAATCATCTTCTTGATTAAGCAGTAATATCACAATGACTACAGAACAAGGTTATAATAACTTTGCATCCTGGCAATAAAGTATTGCAATGTTGGTACTGTGTAAACCATGTACTTTATTCCTCCCCTTCCAATTTGTGATACTGGACAACATTTGTGGGATATGACTATTGTGGAGGATCATTTCATGTTACCGGTGATTCAGTGATGGTGCTCTCACTTCTAAGTCAGAAGGTTGTGGGTCTCATTTGTGACACTTTGGCACAAAATCCAGGCTGACATGACCAGTTCAGTACTGAGAGAGTGCTGCATTGTTTGAGGTGCCATCTTTCAGATGAGACATTAAACTGAGGCCCCTTCTCCCCTCTCAGGTGGGCATAAAGGTTCCCTTGGCACTATTTTGAGGAAGGTCAGAACTTCCCATCAGATTGGAAAACAGCAAATGTGACACCTCTAGTCAAGAAAGGAGGGAGACAGAAAGCAGGAAATTACAAGCCAGCTAGCTTTACATCTGTCATAGCAAAAATGCTAGAATCTATTAATAAGGAAGAAGTAGCAGAGCGCTTAGCAAATCTCAATGTAATCAGACAGACTCAATATGGTTTTGCGAAAGGGAGATCATATTTGATTAACTTATTGGAGGCATTTGACGAAGTAACAAGCAATGTAGATAAAGGGGAACCTGTGGATGCACTGCACTTACATTTCCAGAAGGCATTTGACAAGGTGCCACCTCAAAGGCTATGAAGCAAAATCAGCACTCATCGTGTAGGTGGGTAACATTATAGTGTGGATAGAAGATTGGTTAGCTAACGGGAAAGAGAAGGCATAAATGAGTCATTTTTGAGTTTGCAATATGTAATGAGTGGAGTGCCACAGGAATCAAGTTATTTACAATCTATATTAATGACTTGGGTGAAGGGACAGAATGTAGGGTTGCTGATGACGCACAAAAATAGGTTAAAAAGTAAGTTGTGAACAGAACATAAGCAGTCAGCAAAGGAATATAGATAGGTTAAGTGAGTGGGCAAAGATTTGGCAGATGGAGGGCAGAATCATCCCAGATTTACACTAAGTGAGGTACCAAGTGTGAAAAAGACATTTTACCCGCTGGCTACAAGGGCGGGTTTTCGTACTGTATCGTTCCCTTCCCGCCTCATTAATTATGTGGCCACAGGAAACATGCCACCTCGCTGGTAGGCAGCCTGCAATTTGCCTGCCACCGTTACCTTGTCACTTCCTCACGCCAGGTGATGTGGTGCTGCCTGCAAAGCCTGGCGCCAATGACCGCAAGTGCTGTCCAGAGCAAGGTAGGCAAACAAACCTTGAAGTCCCAAGCAAAGTGCAGCTCGTCGGGTGCATGTCGCTTATGTACAGTTGTGAAACACGTCAGCATGTGCCCAGATGATCCAACGTGGCAGGATGATTCTGGCAAGCAGGGCTTATAATGAAATAGCAAAGTATTGAAATTAGGTTCCTGACCTGCGACGGCAGAAATGCAGCCCACCCATTGATGGGTAGAGCGGGCAATCGCAAATTGGTTTCACAACACCGTAAAACTGAGTTTTGGCCTTCTCGACACATTGTCCGCTCATGCCTGCCATGATGCCCCCCACCCATGGGACCAGACAATGTCTGGAATATAATGAGGGAAAATGTGAACTTGTCCACTTTGGCCTGGTGCATAGAAATGCAGTTTTTATTTAAATGGAGATAAATTGCAGAACTCTTAAGTGTAGAGTGATCTGGGTGTCCTGGTACATGGATCAGAAAAATTTAGTATGCAAATACAGCGAGTGATTAGGAAGGCAAATGGAATGTTGTCACTTATTGCAAGGGGACTGGAATAATAAAATAGGATGTTTTGCATGAACAGGGTGTTGGTGAGATAACATCTGGAGTACTGTGTACAGTTTTGGACTCCTTATTTATGAAAGGATATAAATACTTTTAGAAGCAGTTCAGAGAAGGTTCACTCAACTGATACCTTGGGTTATTTTATGAAGAAAAGTTGGACAGGCTGGGCCAGTATCTGTTGGAGTTTAGAAAAATAAGAGGTAATCTTATTGAAACATGAGATCCTGACAGGACTTGACAGGGTGGATGCTGAAAGGATATTTCATCTTGTGGGAAACATTTTAAAAGTAAGAGGTCTCATATTTAAGATGGAGATGAGGAGAATTTGTTTTTTTTTGTGGTATAGACCTTTGGAGCATTCCACCCCAGAGACCGGAGGCGGCGGGGTCAATGCATATGTTTACGACATAGATCAACAGACAGACAGATTCTTGACTAACAAGGAGTCAAAGATTATCAGGGGTAGATGGGAATGTAGAGTTGAGGCCACAATTAGAACTTACTGAATGACAGAGCAGGCTTAAGGGGCCAAATGGCTTACTGCTGCTCCTAATTTGTATGTTCCTGTTCTTCTTTAAGAAGTGTCATGGGTCCTCTTACATCCATCTGATCAGGTAATCAAGGACTGTCTTTTCCAAAAGGCATACGTACAAACTTAAGGCATATAAATGACATACATCATATCCGAGGCTGTATCCTGTATGTACTCAGGCATAATGCAAATGCATTCCAAAAACCTTGGGCAGAATTTTGCCCTCGGATGGCATGTGGGCCCCACCAGCTCGGCGGTGGGCGGACAGCCGACCCCCGCCACTGAAACGGGGCCCACTGCCATTTTGAGTGGGCGGGCCAATTAAGGCCCGCCCAGCGGGCTGCCCGACAGGAAGCGCTTCCTGTGCGGGGGGGGGTGGAGGGATTCCCCATCTGTCAAAGTGCGCTCTTTCGCGCATGCGCATGAAAGAGAGCACTGCTCCCTGAAGCAAAGTCCTGTCTCAGGGAGATTCGTGAGAGATAAGTAAAGTCTAAAAATAGATAAATATTAAGATTATTAACATGTCCCCCTCATGTGACAATGTCACACGAAATGGGACATGTTAATAATAAACACATAAAATTTATTGAATGTTTAAAAAATGGACATGAAACTTCATCTCGCCAGTGGATGAAGTTTCATGAATAATCTGCAGCCCGCTGGGGCTCCTGGCCTGCCCGCCAGCCTTAAGCTTGGACGGGCAGGTCTTTGATTATCTTAATTAGCCTGTCAATGACCTCAATTGGCCATTGACAGGTCGGCGGGCGGACAGCTGATTTTGCTGTCCGCCCACCTTCCTAAAAATTTAAAGGGACTGGGGGATTCCTCCCGACGTCATCCGGCATCATTTTCCCCTCAGCGAGTGGGCCCCGCCCCCAAATTGCCGAGGGGAAAATCCTGGCCCTTGTTTAGTTGGGTTCTTACTCATGGAGCAGTGTGAGCCTTTTTATTGTAACAGGAATAGAAATTTCTCGCAGCATTCTCTAAGTGCAGTTTGTACTACTGTTGCCACAGATACATTTAATTTCATGGTAATTGGTTACCGCTTAAGTACAAGGACAATGAATAATACTGTTTTTTGTGAATATGCCAATAGTTCACATGAAAATAATGCAAATAAAACATGGCTTAAAAATTGAACTGTTCCTTTCCAATTTTAATACAAGACTATCTTACCGAGAAGGAGGTATTCTACAGCATCCCGTATAGATTGATGGGTGAAATTTAACAATCCATCCGGTCTTTTTTGTATCCATTCCATGGAGGCAGTACGGAAGTCAGCCCAGTCAAAGCTACTGACCTCGTTGGTCCCTTTATAGCCCAGGTATTTAAGAAGCTGATGGATGTCTTCCTCATTTAATCCACAACGAGATACACCAAGCAGACAAAGGAAATCAACTACCCAGCCCTTCATTCCTGCAATGTGGTACAAAAAGAATTGCAAAAAGGAACACAAAAAACTTTAATTTGGGAAAAGAGTTTCCACAGATCTTAAAATTCAAATAGTTACAGGAAGTGCATTTGATTTTTCATTCCTTTAATTCTTAATACAAATTAGAACCAGGGGACATAGATTCAAGATAAGTGGCAGAAGGTGTAGGGGGGGGACATGAGGAAGAACTTTTTTACGCAGAGGGTAGTGGGCGTCTGGAATTCGCTGCCCAAGTTGGTGGTAGAGGCAGAAACTTTAAACTCTTTTAAAAAGTACCTGGATCTGCACCTAAAGTGCTGTAAACTGCAGGGCTATAGGCTGGGTGCAGGAAGATGGGATTAGAAAGGGCAGCTGGGTGTCCTCAGGCTGGCAAGGACAAGATGGGCAGAATGGCCTCCTTCTGTGCTGTAACTTTTCTATGGCTCTAAGTTCCTTTTAGAGGAATGGGTAAATTTTGTGAAGCCTTATGCATCAGTTGTTCTGCAACATAGGAACAGAACTAGCCATTCAGCTCCTCGAACCTATTCTACAATTTAATTAGATCATGGCTGCTCTGCATCTTAACTCCATTAACAGCCTTGGCTCCATAACCCTTAATGCCCCTGCCTAACAAGAATCTATTGATCTCAGCTTTCAAATTGGGAAAAACCCAGAGAACATTCCATATTCCCACAACCCTTTGTTTGAAGAGCTTTCAGACATCACCCTTGAATAGCCAATCTCTAATTTTAACGTTATGCTCCTTTTATTCCAGACTTCCCTACCAGAGGAAATTGTTTTTTCTCTACTTACCCTACCAACACCTCAATTAGGCCACACCTTCATCTTTTTTATTCAAGGGAATACACCTACTCTAGGCTTTCATAATTTAACCCTTTAGCCTTATACTGGTGAATCTGTGCAGCACCCCCTCCAAGATCAAAATATCCTTACTTAGAACTGAATGCAGTGCTCCAGATGGGATCTAACAAGAGTTCTTTTACTGATATCCAGTTTACTGATATCTGCAATTGTCCGCTATGTTTTGGTTGCATGTGAAGCCTCCTGGACTGTGCAAGACCTTGCAAAATTTACTGTTATATTTTATCTGCCAATTTAGCTCCATAGGTATTAGCATGCTTGAGGCTGATTGGATTTGTGTGGAAGGAGCAATCTTACTGATGGTATTTTTAAAAATTCTTGCAACTGCATATCGTTTTTTCTACATATAATTTATAGCACAGAAACAGGACATTTGACCCAACTGGTCCATGCTGGTGAATATGCTCCCCTTGAGCCTCCTCCCTCCCTACTTTACCTCACCCTAATAACATATATTTTGATTCCTTGCTTTGTCCAATGCTTATCTAGCTTCCCTTGAAATGCTACTATCCAGTAGCATTCACACAATGTAACAAATCACATGGTTCATTCTTCAGTAAATTTAATTTCAAATAATGTTGTATGAAAACACAAATAGGAAGAAGAAATTGATCTCAGTCAGGGTCCTCAGGCCCAGTGACTCCAACTGGACAACGGAGATGCACGGAAAATCAGATGGAGATCAGGATACGGCTTGACTGTGATGGTATTCATAGTTAAATAACATGAATACACTCACCCCCTAGGCTGTCGTCCAAAGAAGAGCATGTGAGCAAGGTACTAGAAGGCAGCTAAGTTCTGATGATAGATAATCAACTTAAAACGTCAACTCTGGTTTTTCCCTGCACAGATGTTGCTAGACCTGCTAAGTGCCTCCACCATTTTCTGTTCTTATTTCGGGTTTCCAGCATTTGTGGTATTTTGTTTGATGTAATATCGTCATTTGTTCCCCTGCCTCCTGCACCTTGTGAATGTACAGACAAATTTTGTACACTGTCTGTGATTTTCTGTCCAAGACTGGAAAAATCATAGGCAGTGCACCCATAACTTGTCAGTATGTGTGGCTGAGTGTACTTTGAAAATTGGCATGGGCTTATAAGAATATGATTATTTTCAAAGAAATTTGTCATTTGATAATATAGGTCAAAGAGTAAAACAATGCCAATGACCATCTCCAACAAGAGAATCTAACCATTGCCCCTTGACATTCAATGGCATTACCATCGCTGAATCCCCCACTATCAACATCCTGGGGGTTACTGTTGACCAGAAACATAACTGGACTAGCCAGTAACTCACCACCTGACTCCCCAAAGCCTGTCCATCATCTACATGGCGCAAGTCAGGAGTGTGATGGAATATTCCCCACTTGCCTGGATGAGTGCAGCTCCAACAACAATCGAAGCTTGACACCATCCAGGACAAAGGAGCCTCACTTGATTGGCAACCGATCCATAAACATTCACTCCCTCCACCACCGAGGCACAGTGGCAGCAGTGTGTACCATCTACAAGATGCACTGCAGGAACTCACCAAGCCTCCTTCGACAGCATCTTCCAAACTCATTACCACTACCATCTAGGACAAAGGCAACAGACAGATGGGAACACCACCACTTGGGAGTTCCCCTCCAAGTCACTCACCATCCTGACTTGGAAATATATCACCATTCCTTTACTGTCACTGGGTCAAAATCTGGAACTCATCCCTGACAGCATGGTGGGTGTACCTACACCCCATGGACTAGTGGTTCAAGAGGGAAGCTCACCACCACTTTCTGAAGGGTAATTAGGGATGGGCAATAAATGGTGGCCTAGCCAGCAATGCTCACATCTTATGAACGAATAAAAAAAAATGCTGGTCTTCTATGTGGACCACAGACAACCTGCCATTAATGAAAAAGAGAGAAATGATCCAGGCTATTGCCAGCATTGGGTCACTAGAACATGCACATTGTGTTTCAGGCCTGTTCACCGAAATGTTGCACAAAAATTGGCACAGATGAGGTTAAATGTGCAAAACTGTACTCTGAACGCACAAGTCAGAGAATCAGAGCTGGATGGACACACCACACACCCAGGCATACTGGTAACAGCCAGTGTCCTGTCCTTACTTGAAACAGGAATTTTACCATTTTACATTTGCAAATAAGGAGTCTAAGGTTCGATTAAGGCCTCCACTGCAATACTGGTTTGCTATGAGGTCCCTGGAGGCCGTTCACAAAGCGATCCAGGAAATATCAAATTAATGTCTTTAATTAGTATGCCCTGGGCCCACATAAAGATTCCAGGATGGTGCTGGTCCATCTGAGACCCTCTCCAACCAGTCTCTGTTTGCTGGTTGGCTCAGCGTGGGAGCCAGCGAACTACTAGCCTTCCCAGAATCAGGGCATTCATTTGACATCTATTACTCTGGTGGCATATAAATGAGTCCTGGGCCTCAAGTGATGGGTTTCATGCCAGGAAGCATGAGCATATCATCCTATCACCCACTCATTCTCTACCTGTTGCAAAAATTGTTTTCATCTGTCCTGGTTGACACTCCTCAGAAGAATGCATTTGTGTCTTCAAAGTAACATCATTACAACAAATTATCTAGACATTATCACATTGCTGTTTGCCTCCCATTATGGGAACTTTGTGTGCAAATTGATTGTCGCATTTACTACGTTACAACAGTGACTACAAAAAAAGTGCTTCATTGGCTGTAAAGCATTTTGAGAATCCCTGAGGTCATGAAAGGTGCTATATAAATGCAAGTTCTCATTTCTTTCAGACTTTTTAAAATTTATTTGTTTTGAGGATGTGGGCAATACTGTGAGCAACCTCCAGGTCCTTACGGCAAGCCAATTTAACAGTGGGGTTCTCAAGGCTTTTTTTTTTATTGCCCATCTCCAATTGCCCTGAGGTCAGAGAGAGGATCCTCTCCTGAACAGCTGTAGGGAATTCATCATTTTGACCCAGCCACAATGAAGAGATGAAGTAGTCATGTCCAAGTCATGTTGATGTGTGATTTGGAGGAGGAATTGGAGCTAATGCTGTTCCAATGGTCTTGCTGTTATTTATTTCTCGGTGGTCGAGGTCATTAGGCTGGGAGTTGTTACAGGAATAAATTTTGTGCGTTGCAGTAGATAGTGCATGTGTGTATATATACTGCAGCCAAAATGCACTGGTTGAAAGAATGGATATTGAGTCCAGTGGAATGGACACAATCAAACCAAATGCTCATTTCTGAATGGAGTTCTTGAGTGTTGTTACATTGTATCCACACAGGCAGACTCTTTACTTGATCCTTATAAATGGTGGCAAGGGTTTGAGGAGTCATGAGATAAGCTGTTTAATATACAATACCCAGCTTCACTTGTGCTTGTATCTAATGGTGTTGATGGAGGAGCACTTGGTAATGCTGGTGTCACTCAAGGTTAGGAAGAGGTTGCTGAGCCTTTTCTCATTGGTGAAGGTCATTACTTGTGACTGCTCTAAAGGTTATCTGGCATTGTCAAATGTGAATATTTTAAAATATTTTTTCATGGGGTTTGGTAGTTGCTGGCCAGGCCAACATTTATTGCCCATCCCTATTTCACCTTGAGAAGATGGAGGTGAGCTGCCTCCTTGAACTGCTGCAGTCCATGTGGTGTAGGAACACCCACAGTGCTGTTAGGACAGGAGTTCCAGGATATTGACCCAGCAACAGTGAAGGAACGGCAATATAGTTCCAAGTCAGGACATGGAGGGGAACTTGCAGGTGGCAGTTTTTCCATGCATCTACTCCTTTGTCCTTCTAGGTGGTAGAGGTTGTGGGTTTTGGAGATGCTGTCTAAGGAGCCTTGGTGAGTTGCTGCAGTGCAGCATGTAGATCCGGCTTGCCCAACCTTTTCACGTGGGGGGCCACATTTCAAAGTTTTTCTCACTCGAGACGGATGTGCAAATTTCAGAAGGATAAGCTTTAGCACAAGAAAAAACATGAATTTCAAAATAAAACTGAGGTATGAAAAGAAAAACTTGCTGATCAAAAAATCAGTGTGTAATAATAGGGTGAGTGTATCTGTGTCTGGCTCACTCCTAGTCTCAAGGTGCTCACTCACTTACCCTCATCCACTGAGAGAGTGCATGATGGTGTGTATGGATGAGGGTGAATGAGAACCCTGTGAGACGGACTTACGGACACACTCTGCACCTGCAAGCAAACTCTCTCTCTCTCTCTCTCTCTCTCTCTCTCTCACCACCCCCACTGTCAAATCGAACTCCCCCAACATTCTCTTTCACTCACTCACTCTCTCGCCCTGCCCCACCATACTCATTTTCTCATACCATTGGGCACTGTTCCTGCTGCCTCGTGTTGTGCTTCAGTCCACCTGGGCCCCACTCAAACTTGCCTGAGCCTCACTCACTAGTGAATCTATCAGCAGCAAATGCAGGAGAGAAATAGCCTGTGATTGGAGGAGCAGCTCCATGCAGAATCTTCCATTCAAACTTACCTGTTTGACCGTCATTTTGAAAACTAGCTCCAGGGGCTGCATAGAGAGGGCTCGTGGGCTGCATTCGGCTGGCGGGCCGCACGTTGGACAAGCCTGTTGTATATGGTACAGACTGTCAAGGACAGAATCTCTCTGGCTAGAGGTAAGGAAGGGAAAAGGTGCAATAACATTGATTGGTGTAGTATATAGACCACCAACTAGTGGAAGGGATGTGGAGAAACAAATTTGCAAAGAAAGTACGGAGAGGTGCAAGAGTTAGAGCAATCATAATGGACTTCAAAAATCCAAATATAGACTGGGATAGGAATAATACAAGAGGGTTGAGAGTTCCTGGAATGTGCTCAAGGTAATTTTCTACAGCAGTATGTTTCCAGGTCAATGAGAGGACATGCACTTTTGGACCTGGTTCTTGGGAATGAGTTGGCCCAAGTGGATCAATTATCAATGGGGCAGCCTCTAGAGGACAGTGACCATTGTATCATAAGGTTTAGATTATTCATGGAAAAGGACAGGGAACAATCCTGAGCAGGGATAATTAATTGGGGGAAAGCCAACTTTGATGGGATGAGAATGCATCCGAGTCGAGTGAGTTGGAATCAAATGTTGGCAGAAAAGACAATAGCTGAACAATAGGCCATCTTCAAAGAAAAAGTATTGCAGACAATATCAAGGTTTATTTCCTTTAAGGGGAAAGGTAGGACAAATAAATCCGGATCACCCTGGATGAAGAGAGATAGAGGTAAAGATGAAAAGGAAGAAGTTGCGCGGATGACAGAAGTCAGATAGAAAATACAATGGAGAATCAGGTTGAATATAAAATGACCACAGGGGAAGTGAAGAAACTAATAAGGGAATCAAGGAGAGAGCATGAAAAGATGCTGGCAGCGAACATAAGGGAATCCCAAAGTCTTCTATAAGCATGTAAATAATGAAAAAGGTGGCAAAAGACAGTGGGGTCGATTTAGCGACAAAATTGGGGACTTGCATGTAGAAGCTGGAGAAATATCAGAGGTGTTGAATGAGTATTTTGCATCTGTCTTTACAAAGCAAGAATTGCTACCCAGGCCAAGGTGAGAGGAGGTAGCTGGTACACTAGAAGAATTTACAATTGAGGAAGGTGTTGGAAAGGCTATCTTTGCTTAAAATAGAAGGTAACAGGACCAGATGAGATGCATCCAAGGATACTGAGAATTGAGAGTGGAAATTGCAGGAGCACTGGTGATAATCTTCCATAGACACGGGAGGTATCAGAGGACTGGAGAACTGTGAATGTTACACCTTTGTTCAAAAAGGGATGCAAGGATAAAGCTGGCAACTAGTTAGGCCAGTCAGTTTGACCTCTGGCAGGGAAACTTCTGGAAACTATAGTACGGGATAAAATTAATAATCACTTAGGCAGGTACACGATAATTAAGGAAAACCAGCATGGATTCATCAAGAGAAAATCATGGTTAACTAACTTGCTGGAGTTCTGAGGAAGTAACAGAGAAGGCTGATAATGGAAACACTGATGTGGTGTATATGGATTTTCAAAAGGCATTTGATACAGTGGCACACAACAGACTTCTAGGTCATGGAATAAAAGGGAAACTAGGCACTTGGATAAGAAATTGGCTGAGTGACAGGAAAACAGTACTGATAAATGGTGGTTTTTCAGATTGGATGAAGGTTTGTAGTGGAGTTCCTAAGGGACCCTTGCTCTTCCTGACATATATTCATGACCTAGACTCTGGTGTGCAGGGCTTGATTTCAAAATTTGCAGATGATACGAAGATTGGAAATGTCAACTGTGATGGGGATAGTCTTAAACTTCAAAAGGGCATAGACATGTTGGTGAATTGGGCAGACAAGTGGCAGATGAAGTTCAATGAGGAGAAGTAGCAGGAAAGATATGGTCAGACGGTATAAAATAAATGGAGAGCCGCTAAAGGAGGTGCAGGAACAGGGACCTCGGTGTATATGTACATATGTCATTGAAGATGGCAGGGCATGTTGAGGGAGCAGTTAATAATGGATATAGCACCTTAAGATTTATAAATAGGCGCACTGAGTACAAGAGTAAGGAGCTAATGTTGAACTCGTATAAGACACTAGTTAGGCCTCATCTGGAGTATTGTATCCTGTTCTGGGTGCCATACTTGAAGGATGTGAAGGCATTGGAGAGGGTATAGAGGAGATTCACAAGAATTATTCCAGGGATAAAGAACTGCAGCTATGAGGACAGATTGGAGAGGTTGGGACTGTTTTCCTTGGAGAAAAGAAGGCTGAGAGAAGACTTGATAGATGTATTCAGGATCCTGAGGGGTATGGACAGGGTAAATAGTGAGAAACTGTTCCCACTCAAGAGAACATCAAGAATTCTAGAGGGCATAGATTCAAAATAATTGGCAAAAAGAATAAATGTGATGTGAGAAGCTTTTTTAACCAGGAGGGTGGTTGGAGTCCGGAACTAATTTCCTAGAAGGGTGGTAGAGGCAGGTTCATTTGAGATATTCAAAAGGAAATTGGATTGCTACCTCAAAAGAGAATGTGCATGGTTGCAGGGACTAGGTAGAATGCTCTTTCAGAGAGCCAGTGCAGACTCAATGGGCTGAATAGCCTCCTTCTGCACTGTAAAGATACTGTGACTGCTGCCACTATGTCAGTGGTGGAGAGAGTGAATGTGTAAGGTGGTGGATGGGGTGCCAATCAAGCAGGCTGCTATATCCCAGATGGTGTCGAAATTCTTGAGTGTTGTTGAAGCTGCATTCATCCAGGCAACTGGAGAGTATTCCATCACACTCCTGTCTTGTGTCTTGTAGATGGTGGACAGACTTTGGGGAGTCAGGAGATGAGTTACTCTCTGCAGAATTCCCCAGTCTCTGACCTGCTCTTGTAGCCACAGCATTTATATGGCTGGTCCAGTTCAGCTTCTGGTTAATAATAATCCCTAGGGTGTTGATTGTGGGGGATTCAGCAATGGTGATGCCATTGAATGTCAAGGAGAGATTCTCCTGTTGGAGATGATCATTGCCTGGCATTTGTGTGGCATGAATGTTACTTGCCACTTATCAGCCCAGCCTGAATATTGTCCAGGTCTTGCTGCATACGGATACGAACTGCTGCAGTATCCGAGGAGTCGCAAATGGTGCTGAACAGTGTGCAATCACCTGCAAACCTGATTGCAAACATCCCTACTTCTGATCTTATAATAGAGGAAAGGTCATTGATGAAACAGCTGAAGATTGTTGGGTCTAGACATTACCCTGAGGAACTCCTGCAGCAATGCCCTGGGGCTGAGATGATTGTCCATATCTTGCTCCAAGCTGATATGGCTTCTGTATTTTCAGAGAAATTGTGAATGGAGCAAAACACTGCAGAAACATCAGCATATATTTGCACTGTTGACCTTACATTGGAAGTAAAATCATTGAAGCAGCTGAAGGCGTTTCAGCTGAAATTATTTCCCTGTGAAACTCCTGCAGCGATGTCCTAGGGTGCAGTGATTGGCTTCCAGCAGCAACAGCCATCTTCCTTTTTCAGATATGTCTCCAGCCACCAGAAAGTTTTCTTCTTGAGCTACAGATTTGATAGGTGTTTTGGCACTACACGTACTTGAATGCTGCCTTGATGCCAAAGGTGGCTGTCTTCTGGGATTCAGCTCTTGTTTCGAAGTAATTGATTTGTCTGAAGTTTAGCAAGCAGGCTACTGGTGATTGCACTTCTCAGACCAGAACAGTTGAGGACTTCTCCCACTGGGAGGAATCTGATAGGACAACAATTGGCCAGGTTAGTTTTGTCCTGCTTTTATAGATACAACATATCTAAGCAATTTTCCATTGTTGGGTTGATGCCAGTGTCTTGGCTGTATTAGAACAGCTTGGCTAGAGGCCCAGTCAGTCCCAGCATGCATGTTGCCAGCACTAGAGCCAGGATATTGTCAGGGCTATGGCATGTCACTTTTTAATGTGACATGGATGAATCGATTGGCTAGACATTGGCATCTGGCAGCCTTGGGAGTGGGAAAGTGGGATCATCTTTAACAAGCACCTCAGCTTTGCCTCTTGTACTCATACTGGGTTCTGCTATTGTTGAAGATGGGGATGTTTATATTCTCTTTTAACCAATTAGTTTTCTGATTGTCCACCACCATTCTTGAGTGAAGTTGTGGGCAGGTGAATGCCTATGGATGTTGTTTGTACACATTCCAGAAGACATCTGATAAAATCCCTCATAAATGACTGTTAGCTAAAAATTGAATCTTATGGAATTGAAGGGAAATTATTGACCTTGTTTGGAAATTTGGCTGAGTGGCAGGAAATAGAGAGGGGTAATGGGCAGGCACTTTAATCGGCAGGATGTGACTAATGGTATTCTGTAAGGATCTGTGCTGAGGCCTTAACTATTCACCATATTGAGTAACAACTTAGATGATGGGATGGAAAGCCACATTTCCAAGTTTGTCGATGACGAAAAGAAAAAAAAATTTGTAAGCAGTCTAGATGGAAGCTTAAAATTTCAAAGAGATACTAATAGACCAGCAGAGCTCTGCAAAACATCTGGGGTCAAATTAATGGCCCAGATCTTCCATTCTCCGGAGGGTCATGCCCCGGAAGATGTGTTGGTAAGTTGTAAGTCCCCATACAAGGTCTGCACAGGAATTGCCTGGGAAGTTCAACTTCCATTGGGCAGTTACCATGCTTGTGGAACCCTCAAACTCCGATTTAAAGGGGAGTATTTTCTCCCCGTCGGGCGGGCCAGTCGGAAGCTGGTGCGGAGCCACGCGCCACCATTTTATATGGGCGGGCCAATTAAGGCCCATCCAGCATGACGCGTGCCCGGCAGAGCACCATCTGTGCGGGTGGGGGGAGGAGGGAGAATCGGGGCCTGCGTTCTTTCATGCATGTGCGCAAAAGAGAGCAGGAATCTCCGAAGTATGGAGCTGCCTCGGAGATTAATTTCAGAATGAGAATTTTTAATAAAGAAGGTAAAAAATTATTTACACGTCCCCTCATGTGACAGTATCACATGAGCTGGGACATGTTTATGAAATGTATTAAAAAATTTATTAATTTAATAAACCCTTCATGAAACCTCATCCTGCCTGTGGATGAGGTTTCATGAAAAATGCGACGGGCTCTTCGCCTGCCTGCCAACCTTAAGGTTGGACGGGCAGCCCTGTCAAATTGGTTAATTGTTTTATTAATGGCCTTAACTGGCCTTTGACAGTTCAGCAGGCGCACAGCCAACTCCGCTGCTTGCCCGCCAAACAAAAGGTCAGAATGACGCGTGGTGATGTCGGGATGCACACCCAACATCACTGCGCGTCATTTTATGCATTGGCGTGCCAGGCCCACCCCCACACACCGAACAGAAGATTCTGCCCAAAGTCTGAGGCTTTGGATGGTTCTGACTTTGCAGAACAGTTACCCAGGAAATGTTAGAAGCATTAAAACCAGTTCTAACTCCTACTACTGAACCCTGACTCCCCTCACCCCACCAACAGACACCCTCACTACAGAACCCTATCCCCCAAGCTAACAGCCCTCCCAACTACTCCCCAACCCCGCCTACTCCATCTGAACACACAACTACCCCCTTGACCCACCAACTACCCACCGACTGGTCCCCATCCTGCAACTACCCACCCCACCCCTCAGGCTAGCCCCCATCCCCCATACCCAACTATCCTCCCTGGCCTCCTCTTGATGACCGCCCACCTGACTAGCCCGCATTTCCCCCGACTACCCCCTCCCACCCCATGAACTACCTGACTAGTTGGAAGTCTGGGCAAGAAACGTGGAGCTCCAGTCTAAGGTTGGAAAATAACAGCAGATGGTAATCCAATGGTGATTGCCACTCCATGGAAGATTCACCCCAATATCTTTATTGCAACACTACTTCCTTAAATCCAGGATTTCTAATTATTCTTTCACTAAAGACTTTAACAGAATCAAACTTCTCATTCTGTAAAAAGTAACATTTCTAAGGAATATAAATGCAAATCTCATTAGAAGAGTCTGGCTTTGTGATTTGTCTATATTCATAGATTATGAAAGTCTAATTGGGAACTGTTTTCTCCTGAGTCCAAAAGGCAGGTTTACATCTGGTGGGCTCAATGTTATTCAAGGAATGAACAATCTATTTTCTTGAAATCTGCCTGTTATAATTCCAGCATCTATTATCAAATAAGACAGCTTCCTAACCACTGTACCAATTTTGTTTCATGACAAAGTCCTTGTTTAGGATTCAAATTTCGGAGTAACATTATAAGTTCTCCTTCCTTAAGCCTAAGTTTATGTAGTGGCATGCCCATTGGAGTTAGACTAGAAATTCTGCAGGGTATAGACTGTTATCTTCATCTATGGAATCAAAGCTGATGTATTCTTTTTATTCACTTGGCAGCTTTTCTAAAGCTTTTTCATTCAAATGTAGTGAACCTTCATTTTTAGCACAGAGTAGCTTTTGAATAATAAGTTGAATCAAATAATTGTTCCTGCCCTTTTTCCACACTTAACCAATTCCATAATCTCATCCACCTCTCCAATGCTATCCCCATCCCATGTCATTCCATCCTTCCTATGCTATCCCCCTCGTGTCAACCCATCCCATTCCTTCCATCTCTCCCACACCATCCCCTTTCTGCTCTTGCCATCCCCATTCCTCCCATCAACCCCATCCCATCCCTCACGGAAACAATCTCTCCAGCCAAAGCAACCTTGTTGTTGGGCTCTCCTTACCTTTCGCTGTTTTTAAAATTTTCCAGCAAACTATCCGCCCTACTGTTACCATCTTTGTGCATTAGCAGCCACACGTGTGTCATGCACTCCAGTCCTTGACGTGCCCCATATGCCTGTGCATGCACCAGACTCTGCCCACCAAGTAAACCCACCAACACATCTTAAACTGACCAATCAAAATCAGACAGACAAAAACAGGCTATTATTATTACAAATTACTGAATACGTAAAATTCTGGCATAAGTACAATGGGGACAAATATGAGGACATTATTTTTTGACCTAAAAAGGTTGGAACAGAGTAATTTCCAAATGCTTAAAAGCTAGAAACAGTGGATGTCCTAAGAGAATTGGGAGTTCATAGATCATATAAATGTCTTGAACAGGTACATAAAATAAACAAAAAAGCTAGTAGATTCTGGTCTTTGTACTCTAGTCCTCTAGAATATAAGGGGATAGAAGTTATGCTACACCTATTGATCAACTTGGTCAGACCATACCTGGAATGCTATATGACCAGGCTGGCACCACACCTAAGGATATTTTGGCCTTGGAGGGAGAGCAGCACAGACTTACCAGAACAATATCTGACTCCAAAGGTTAAATCACAATGAGAAATTATACAAACTAGGTTGTATTCCCCGAAATTTCAAATATTAAGGGATGATTTGATCTAAGTTTTAAACAAATAAACAATCTATTTTCCTCAAATAGGAAAATAGAGAGAATCTATTTCTGCTGGCCATGGAGTCTAGGACTTAGGGCATATTCTAAAAGTCAGAACCAGACCTTTCAGGAGGGAAGACAGAAGTCTGGAACTGTTTTCTGCAAATGGCCATTGATGCTAGATCAATTGTTAATTTTAAATTTACATTTTTGATTAACCAATGGTAGTAAAGGATGGGGGCAGTGGTGGGTATGTGGAGTTAAATGGCAGATCAGCCATGATCTCATTGAATGGTGGGAGAGACTTGAGGGACTAAATGGCCTTCCCTTGTTCCTATATTGTAGGGCCATAGAGTATTACTCTGGTTCACTGGTTGTGGGCCTGCTCAGAAAGGTCTGCAGCCAATGTTTGATGTTGGTGCCTCATTCCAAGGTATGCCTGATGCTGCTCCTGGTATGCGCTTCTACACTTCCTATTAAACCATTGTTGGTCTCTGTTATGTCTTGGGTAAATAAGTTAGTTGGCCAACTAAATTCTACCTGCATGTCTTCCTATGTTCTCATCAATTGCTGCTTGCAATCAATAATGGGGAGAGACTGATGTAAGAATAAAGAGATGGTTTATTGAGGCAAAGGGCAGAGCACCAGATCATTGCTTACTCAAACCTCCAGAACGGGACTTACAGTTCCCAGTTGTACAGTGATTTGTCAGTGCTGTCACATGATCAGTCCACTTGCATTCTCTTAGAGGGACAGGGTACCTCACTTTACCACAGCCCTTCCCCTTTACTTAAAAATACAGCTAACAAGCTTAAAACACTAACTATTTACAGATCAAGTCTCTTAGGAGGCCGCCTTTGATGGGTTGAGCGTTGTAGCCCAACAACCTCAGCTGGTGTTTCTGAGACCTCCTTTTCAGGGGCAGTTGCCCATTATGTCCTTCAGTGGATGATTTCGCCATCTTCCGGATGTAGTCACACAGAATCACAGTGCAGAAGAGGGACTTCAGCCCATTGAGTCTACATCGACACGTGAGGAACACCTAACCTACCTACCTAATCCCATTTACCAGTACTTGGCTCATAGCCTTGAATATTATGACGTGCCAAGTGCTCATCCAGGTACTTTTTAAAGGATGTGAGGCAACCCGCCTCCACCACCCTCCCAGGCAGTGCATTCCAGACAGTCACCACCCTCTGGGTAAAAAAAGATTTTCCTCACATCCCCCCTAAACCTCCTGCCCCTCTCCTTGAACTTATGCCCCCTTGTGACTGACCCTTCAACTAAGGGGAACAGCTGCTCCCTATCCACCCTGTCCATGCCCCTCATAATCTTGTACACCTCGATCAGGTCGCCCCTTAGTCTTCTCTGCTCCAACGAAAACAACCCAAGTCTATCCAACCTCTCTTCATAACTTAAATGTTTCATCCCAGGCAACATCCTGGTGAATCTCCTCTGCACCCCCTCCAGTGCAATCACATCCTTCTTATAATGTGGCGACCAGAACTGCACACAGTACTCCAGCTGTGGCCTCACCAAGGTTCTATACAACTTCAACATGACCTCCCTACTTTTGTAATCTATGCCTCGATTGATAAAGGCAAGTGTCCCATATGCCTTTTTCACCACCCCACTAACGTGCCCCTCCGCCTTCAGAGATCTATGGACACACACGCCAAGGTCCCTTTGTTCCTCAGGACTTCCTAGTGTCATGCCGTTCATTGAATACTTCCTTGTCAAATTACTCCTTCCAAAGTGTATCACCTCACACTTCTCAGGGTTAAATTCCATCTGCCACTTATCTGCCCATTTGACCATCCCGTCTAAATCTTCCAGTAGCCCAAGACATGCAATCTCACTGTTAACCACCCGGCCAATCTTTGTGTCGTCCGCAAACTTACTAATCCTACCCTCCACACAGTCATCTATGTCGTTTATATAAATGACAAATAATAGGGGACCCAGCACAGATCCCTGTGGTACGCCACTGGACACTGGCTTCCAGTCACTAAAGCATCCTCCTTTCATCACCCTCTGCCTCCTACAACGAAGCCAATTTTGAATCCACCTTATCGAATTACCCTGTATCACATTCACTCATGCTGTCCTTCCTCTCTAAGCTGAAACAGATAAAGGGTAACAAGCGCAAAGCAATACAGCGATGAGCTACATGACGTGTGAGGAGATGTCTTTTTGTTTTTCTTTCCAAGGACTGTCAACGATTTCTTTTTTTCTTCCTGTGTGTCCTTTTCTTGGTAGCGCTGACCCGTATCTCTGTCTTCTCTTTAATTTCACTGTTGCCTGGACTAGACTCGGGTGCGAGCTGAAAGTGAATGTGAATGAGCTCAGTAGTTGGGTTTTCCAACAGCTCTTCTGAGAATTCAGGGCCTTCTAGCTTTACAACTTCAGGGCTTTTACACAGCTGCTGTTTCAGCTCTTCCAATTCTTTCCTATTCCCATTAATAGTTTGCTGGAGAATCACATATCATTGCCACTTCTCAGCTAATTCGTTTCTTAACTTGGCCAGAGACAGACTTAACTCTTCCTTTTCTTCTTCATATCTTTTTAGTGGCACAAATTGGGAGCTGATTGAATTTTGTAGCGCATGAAAGTCCTTTAATAGATTTTCCATTTCCTTTTGAAGGATGCTGACTTCAGCTTGAATTCTGTCCCGGTATAACAATTCTACGGGCTTCTCCCATTGGGTCTTTGTGTACTCATATTTTCTTGCAGCAACGCTTCTGGTTTTGAATTGGGAACTTAGCGGGCCCTCAAGATTTATCTCTCCCAGCCAGTTCCTTCTGAGGATACTCGGTCCCCTCCTTGACATTACAAATGGGGATAATTTTGCAGATTCATACTGCACCTTACTTGACATACCTCTTTCACATTTCTTTCTTTGCCTGTGTATGTGTCAACTTTGTGTCCAAAACTTCTAACTTTAAAGGATTAGTTCCTTTACTCAGATATCTAAATGTGTGCTCTCCAATGATGTACATCGACACTCCAGTGTCAACTTCTATCTTAATGGGTTGTCCGTTAACTGTAATGACTATTTGGATTGGCTCAGTTCACTTGGCTCACTTTGAGGTTATATAACGAATAGATGTCTGTTTCTATTTCTTCTGGCTCTTCCATGAGATATACTTCATGATTTTTCCTTCTGCCTTTATAGTGTTGTTTTAGCCTTTCTCTGCAGTGCCGCCTTTTTACGTGGCCATAGCGGTGGTAGAAAAAGCACTCGACTTGCTTGATTTGTCGTTCGCTCGCTGGCGGCCTGGATGTATTTCTCTCATTCATTTTGTGGGTTTTCATTGCAGTACCATTTGTCTTTCAATGGTTTGGAGTTAGAAAGCGTTTCCTGCCTTTCCGCGGAGTCCGAGGTTTTTGTGCCTTTTGTTGCTGGACTGTCCCGCTCAACCAGTTGGACGGCGCCATTTTGTGTATCTTTTATAACTTTGGAATTTCTAACAGCACTCTCCATTGCAGTAGCTGATTCTAATGCCTTATTGAGGTCTACACTCAGCTCGGCTAGCAAACGCTTTTGGATAGTATTATCTCCAATCTTGCATATCAGCCAGTCTCTCAACATATCACTTTGGACGTCTCGAATTCACAACGCTCTGTTAATGCCTTTAAAACAGCCACATAGTCAGCTATTGTCTCCTCTGGAAACCTGTTCCTTGAATTGAACTTGAAGCACTGCATTGTAACTGAGGGCTTTGGTCTCGGGTGGCTCTGTGCAGTTTTTATTAACTCATTGAAAGTCTTCGCGGCTGAGGCACTAGGTGACATGAGGCTGCGGATCAGCCCTTGCGTTTTGCTCCCGCATGAGGACAAAAGAATCGCTCTCTTCCCCTGCGATGTCATTAGTGGTAAAAAAGAACGCTAGGCATTCAACATACTGAGACCAGTCACCTGCAATGGGGTTGAATGGATCGACATGTCCAAACTGCGGCATCGTGAACAACTGCAAGGGGACTACACTTCTGATAGGCTTTCCAGGTAATGCCAAATTTAGGTGTTTGGCTTACCGCGGAGTTGCCCTCTCTCTGGGGTCTCTTATCATTTTCTGTCCATAGCCATTTTTCATGTGTTTACCCTTTTAAATGTATTGCCGTTTTAAGAGCAGTCACCGTTTTTTTAATTCTGTCTCTGCAGCTGTCTGCTTTTCTGTGCTGGGTTTTGTGCTTTTTTTGCTGAGTTTTGGCGGGATCCCTCTGATCGTGATTCTGCAGGGCTTTTTTTAAATTTTAAACTGCAGCACTGCTTTTTGCTCCGATTGCCAGCTGTCGCCTATTTTACAGGGTAAGTACAGATGTTCTTTCCAATTCTTTGCTCACGCGTCTTGAAATTTATTTTCTTTTGTTCTTTATCCTCGTCGCCACTTTTATGTCTTGGGTAAACGAGTTCGTTGGCCAACCGAACTCTAACTGCACGCCTTCCTATGTTCTCATCAGTTGCTGCTTGCAATCAATAACGGGGAGAGACTGATGTAAGAATAAACAGTGATGGTTTATTGAGACATAGGGCAAAGCACTAGATCATACTTGCTCACTCAGAAACCTGCAGAACTAGACTTACAGTTCCCAGTTGCCTGCACTGTACAGAGATTCATCAGTGCTGTCACTGATCAGTACGCTTGCATTCTCTTAAAGGAACAGGGTACCTCCTTTTTCCACAGTCTCCAGACTTCCTGGAGATATTAATGAGCTGGACTCTGCAGGGTTGACAGAGCTGAGATTACATGGGGACATTTGCTTCTTGAAAAATAGCCTCTTTGATCGCTAAACACAACAAAAGTGACCTTATCCACTGTTCTTGGAAGAGAATTGAATTTGGCTTTCAAGGGCAAACCAGAACACACATGGAACAAAGTTGTAAATTTAATAGATAAGCAACTGTTATGTCATACCTTCATTACTTAAGTGGACATCATGTCAGTTTTTTTCTGTGGGTTTTATAAGCTTTGGGGATTTATTTTATTGTCATATAGAATATAGTTACTAACCTGAGATGGAAGGAGAGATATCTTTTTCTCTGCTACCAGTTCTCTTCTCAGTAACCCAACTGTAGTCTTCAATCCAACGCCTAAATACAGCAGCCCACAACTCCTGAACAGAATGACAGTGAAGATATTCCTCCAGACAATCAGTCTCATTTCTGAATGCTCCACATACACGGAGTTCGTTAGCCAAAATAACCAGGACGATTGGAAGCGTGCTCAATTTTCTACTCACAATAATTTGGAGTTGGATCTCATTTAGTTCTTTGTAGGGCATGGCCAAATGCTTCTGGAAGATATGGATTCTGAATTTATCATCAGTTCTATTGGAAAGCTGCACCACATTTGCTTCTTCATGCTTTGAAATTGATTTGTAGGCAAGGTTTGAAGTGGCAGTGGTTACAATAAGCTTGCACTGAGCTGGGAGGGGCCATGGAAGCCATGAGAATTCCTTTACCTGTAGGGAGTGGAATCACTGTTAGTATTAATTAATGAACAAGGGCATTTTGCAGAATAAGCATGGACAAGGCTTACTAATTATTCACAATGTGCAATATACTTCCTTGCTCGTATAATTTTTCAAAACCCTTTAGGAATAGAAATAACTACTTATCCAAGCTCCTTCTATTTGAACTTTGTAACATTCATGATCTATTTTGACCTCATCGTTGATTTGACAGTTATAAACTGTGCAGGTGCTGCATATTACTGAGACAAACTCCACTTTTGTTATCTTGTCATTGAATATTACGAATGGAATATACAAGACACCAACATCACCACTAGTATATATATTTTATTTCATATAATACTTGGATTATTATGATTCTTAGATTTTCATTCTTTAGGCAAACTTTTTCAGTCCCCTGGTTTGAAGGTGGCAGTGCATGGCCTGCACGCTGATCCTCTGTGCCCATCAGATGCCCCCCCTACCTGTCGTCTTTTTTACAGGGGGACAGTGGAGGTGTTGGCAGCCCACCCACCAGTGGACCTATAGTGGCCCTCAAGTGGCCAACTAATGGCCACTTAAGTACCTCATCCCACATCCACCACTATATTACCCATGGCAAGGGGAGGCCCATGACAGACGGGTAGCCCTGAAGCTTTTACTGTGCAGGTTGATGTCGGGCCAGCATGGGGGCACCTCCTTTGGGAGTCTCCTGTGCCCATCAGAAGCACCTCCCCAACAAGGCTCTATTCCCCCCCCCACCTTTTAAACCTGCTCCCATAGCCACTCAAACCTGGCATCCATAACATTTTCTTTTTCAGGAACTGTCTGTAGTCCCAGCAGTGGCCACCGCTCGAGCTTGGCGCTGCTGGGACTAAGGAGCTGCCGGCAATCAGATTAGCTGGCAGCTCTCTAAAGTGGGACTTCCTCCCCAGATGTGGGTGGAATTCTCGACCTTAAGCAATTAACGCCCTTTGGAGGATTAAAAATGGCTGTGGGGCAACTGGGATCAGAGGGGATGGGTTCCCCGTTGACTTCCAAGTGGCGGGGCAGGAAACTGCATCATCCGAAAAATCTTGCCCTTTATTTTTAAAAACTCTAAAGATCTGTTTTATCTTAAATTTATCATTAATAATGAGAATAATACCTGCTGTGCTGACAACCCACGGGTTCCAGTTAGTTGATCAGCACCATCTAGCACTAGCACACATGGTTTTAAACCAATCGCTGCTATGAAGGCTTCGCGGATCATAGGAAACATCCAAATATCTGTAGGATTTGCACTGAAAGCACCAGGGTGTTCTTCAGCTCCTGAAATTCAGTTATAAAAAATGTTTCATACTCACTGTGCATCATTTCATATTCACTTTCCAATGAGCTGACATCGACACATACTGTTGCTCATGCACAAAGAAAAGGTCCATTTTCAATCCTGTCCCGATTTTAACTCAGGCCAAAAATTAGGGATTATGTGGGCCAAAGTGGGCAGTGAACTGTCCAGTTCCTCCAGAGCGTGAGGTCCACAAGATCTTATCACTGTCTCCCAATTAAAGACAGCGGGAATGGTGTCACTGGGAGTCACAATTGACTGGTGGGGGGAGAGCAGGAGGCAGGCTGCCAATGGGCACACTTAGAAAAAGGTCCTGGCAAATTAAGCATCATTTTTTTGGACTGTTTGTTTTCTCACATTTGGGCTGCTTTTCTTGACTGCAGCCAGCCTGACACAGGTGGTCGGCTGCTTATTTGCATCTGCAACTTTTAGACATGGGCCCTGGCCACACTTAGGGTAGAACTTTTAGGTCGGCATGCAGGTGCGATTGGCGGGCCAGGGAATGAACATTTCAGCGTGCGTTTCATGTTCGCTGGCCATTAATGGGCCAGCCAGTGTGAAATCGTGGGTCAGGTGCGCGCCTGCACAATGAGCTATAAGTTCTGCCCTTAGATTTTTTGCCAATACCAATATGATAAGTGGTGCATTTCTGGCACGTAATGAGTATGTGCTTGCTGCCTGCAGTATTGGAGGCTTAGGTGCTCCTTTAGCACCTGAAAACTTGGCACAATATCTATGTTTGTCGGTCTCCAGGTAAGAAATAAAGCATGAGTGTTGGCTCTGTCTCTCACTAAAATAGTGATCTGTCAAAGGGGTGAACACCCAAAACATCAACCAATCTTTCGTACTTCCTTTCTTCCACAAACCTACTTAAAAAAAACTCTTGCTTATGTTCAACTTTTTGCCCATGGTAATTTTGTCCATGCCCAATAGTGAACATTACCACCTGTTCTGTATACCTTTATAAAAATATTGTCTACATTCAAGCCATCTTAAAATCAGCAGGAAATAGGCATATGCATGATTAACAGATATCGAATGGTTCCATTTTCATAATTTGTTGTTTATTCTTTACTGACAAGCAATAGATCTTAACAATGTCCATAAATATTTCTCATGCTTGATTCTAAAAGAACAATTATACTCACCAAAATATTCGTGACGTAGTTTTAAAATACAGTGCCTCATAAAGGACATGATGTTGTGGCTGGCAGAGCTACTTCCCACAAAGTGAGTTATCACCAGGATATTCGGGTTTTTCTGCGTAAAATATTTTAGCCAGTTGCAGATCACTGTTGACTTGCCACAGCCTTTCTCTCCACAAAGTAATAGGACGGATGTACCCTGGGACACACGCCTGGATCTAGAAATTAACCAGAAGAAAAAAAATCAAAGCAATCAACATTAGTTGAGGTGTTAAATGAATACTTTGCATCTGTCTTTACCTATTAGGGAGATGCTGCCCAGACCATGGTGATAGAGGGGGAAACTCCAATCACTAGAAGGGTTTAAAATTAATAAGGAAGAGGTATTGGATAAGCTGTCGGTACTTAAAGTTGATAAGGCACCGGGACCGGATGAAATGCATCCAAGAATATTGAAGGAAGTGAGAGTGGAAATTGCAGAGGCACTGGCAATAATCTTTCAATGCTGCCTAGATTCAGGGGAGGTGGTGGAGGACTGGACAATTGCAAACATTATGCCCTTGTTTAAAAAAAGGTTGTAAAGATCTACCCTGCAATTACAGACCAGTCAGTTTAACTTCAGTGGTGAGGAAACTTCTAGAAACAATTATTCGAGATCGAATTAATAGTCACGTAGAAAAATGTGGATTGATTTGGAAGAGTCAGCATGGATTTGTTAAAGAAAAATCATGTCTAACTAACTTGCTGGAGTTTTTTTTTGAAGAGATAACAGTGTAGGTTGATTTAAGGCAAGGCCGTTGATGTGGTATATATGGACTTCCAAAAGGCATTCGATACAGTGCCACACAACAGACTTGTGAGGAAAGTTCTAGGTCATGGAATATAAGAGACAGTAGCAATGTGGATACAAAATTGGCTGAGGGATAGGAAACAGTAATGATTAATGGTATTTTTAGGGCTGGAAGAAGGTTTGTAGTGGAGGGGACAATGTGCAGGGGACAATTTCAAAGTTTGCGGGCGACACAAAACTTGGGAGAATTGTAAACTGGTGATCAAGATGGTGTAGAACTTCAAAAGGACATTGACACATTGGTGGAGTGGGCAGATAAGTGGCAGATGAAGCTCAATACAGAGAATTGAGAGATGATGCACTTCGGTACAAAGAACATGGAAAGACAGTATAAAATAAAGGATACTATTTTAAAGGGTGTACAGAAGCAGAGACCTGGGTGTACATATACATAAGTCATTAAAGGTGATAGGACAGGTAGAGAGAGCTGTTACTAAAGCATACAGTATTCTAGGCTTCATTAGGGGCATAGAGTACAAGAGCAGGGAGGTTATGATGAACTTATATAAGACACTGATTAGAGCTCAGCAGGAGTATTGTGTACAGTTCTGGATGCCACACTCTAGGAAGGATGTGAATGCATTGGAGAGAGTGCAAAAGAGGTTTACGAGAATGGTTCCAGGGATGTGACACTTCAGTTATGAGGAAAGTTTGGAGAAGTTGGGACTGTTTGCCTTAGAGAGGAGAAGGCTAAGAGGGGAATTGATAGAAGTTTTCTAAATCATGAGGGGTCTGGACAGAGTACTTCGGGAGAAATTGTTCCTGCTCATAAACAGATCGAGATCCAGAGGGCACAGTTTTAAAGTGTTTTGAAAAAGAAGCAAATGCGAGGTGAGAACTTTTTTCACACAGCGATTAGTTAGGATTTGGAATGCA
Organism: Cetorhinus maximus; assembly: GCF_964194155.1. Taxonomy (NCBI): domain Eukaryota; kingdom Metazoa; phylum Chordata; class Chondrichthyes; order Lamniformes; family Cetorhinidae; genus Cetorhinus; species Cetorhinus maximus. Next base: position 10,928,515 of record NC_135900.1, read on the forward strand.
CTGCCTGGAAGTGTGGTGGAGGCAGGTTTAATTAAGGCATTCAAAAGGGCATTGGATGAGTATTTACATAGAAACAATGTACAGGGTTACGGGGAAAAGGCAGGAGATTGGCACTAAGTTAAAATGTTCAGAGCAGGTGCAGACATGATGGGCTAAATGGCCTCCTTCTACACCATAACGATTCTGTGATTATAGCTATTTTAACCCACCCACCACGCCGCCTCCACCAACCTCATAACTAACATATTATTCTAACACAGTTGCCATGGTGATTCCATGAAGCTGCTAATAAATTAACTATATTTGATATGGATTTCATGGCACTGTAGCATTGATTATTTCTCATGTTTTAAATATTCTTGATCTGAACAAAGACAAAATCTCAATGGTATTTTTTTTTTCTAAAAGTGGTGTTCCTTCAGGTCTTGTGCTGCAGTTGTAGCCACCCTACCTCTGAGTCAGGAGCTCTTGAGTTTAAGTCCTGCTTCAGGACTTGATGGCCATAGAAAGTGTGGCCAAACAGGTTGATTATCAGGTTGTAAATCCTTCTAATAAGCCTGATGGCAGGTGGTAAGAGCAGGAGAGTTTCCTGGTCAGCCATATTGCAGAAGGAAACAGCAAACCACTGCAGTACTTTACCAAGCATAACCATGGACCAATCCAATGGAATTCCATGGTTGCCAATGGCCCCTTAGGGCATTGTACCTGGAGGAGGAGGTGTTCCAGCCTGAAAAAAGTACTGCTCTCTCCCTGTAACTTGTGACCCCCGCCCCCCACCCCATTTTATATTTTCCCTTCCACAAAATTATTTCCTGGTTGTAAGAATGGAGAGAAATTGATTTCATAATTTGCATTTATAATTGTTGCTTCACACACATTTACCATCATCCAGTGCTGCAATCATAGCTGTGATAGATTTGCACTGCCATGCTAATGATATCGTTGTCATGGTGGTATTAGCACCTTGTCAATTATTACAAAAGAACATATTAAAACTAATAGTTAGGAAAAGTAGTGAGAGAATAAATGGCAAGAATAAAATGGGTATCTGTGAATGGAAATACAATAGAACAAGACTGAAGGGAATTCAGAATGTAAAACAAAGTTTAATAATCTAATGTCATGTTTATGAACATGGGGAAAGGTTGCTATCTAAGGCCTTTCAGTCATAGAGCACTGAGGGGGCTGAAATTGTATAAAACGCCTTGAGCTGTATGACTCACATTGAATGTATACAGTAAATAATATATGCACCACAATTGCATTGAAGCACCTCAAAGTGCAATATCATCTATGCAGATAACTTGAATATCATTGCATTTACTGTGGTGGCCATTTTGAAGTGTTTGTAATGTTCTTTTAGATATTTACCAAATCAAGTATATTTTTTGCAACAAACAAAATGCCATGTTCATGAACATTACAATTGCACAAGGCTGAATCAAAATTCAAGGCTTTTCCTTGAAACCACACCTGGGCTTCATTGTACAGAAGGCACCGGTACGATTAAAGTCAGTTAATCCACTGTTGGCTTCAATTTGAACGTCATGTTGGGAAGAGACAGCAAATTTGTCCAGAATTCTAAAAACCAACCGTGTTTCTTTTGTTTCCACAAAAACTTGGCAATACCTTTGAGAAAATGCTTCATGATAACAAAGCTCTAGATAACTTTCATGATCTGAAAGAGAGAACATTCCTGGAAAGGTTCATTTGTTCCAGTGCTATGCAGTTCAATGAAAACAGTTAACATTTACTACTTTTGGTTTAATTAAAACTGGGTCTATCGCATGCCATAATATATCTTTATTATATTGCAAAGTATGCTCTATAAAGCCAATGTTCTACTACATCCAGTCTAACTGTAACACACAAAATAAAATCTTCAAATGATCTACAGTAGATATCAGGTTTTTTTTAGTTATCTGATTTTATAATGCACTGACTTACGATTTATATGACTATGTGACACACTGTCGTTTTAATTCAAGGCAACACAGCTCCATAACCAGGGTGAATGGTTTGTCCTTAGTTCCACACTACAGGTAAATATAGCAGCTAATCCTCTGCCTCTCACTAATAGGGAATAATTCTTAAAACCATTCATCTTAAATGTATATTGATCTACTTTTCATTCTCATCAAAGCCAGGAAGTGGATACGAAGGGCGGAATCATTCCAGATTTGCACAAAGTGCAGTAGCGGACAGGGAAAAAGGACGTTTTATCTGCTAGCCACAGTGGCGGGTTTTCGCGCTGTATCATCCCATTCCCGGTGTGTCCCACCTCATTAATAATGCATTCTCAGAAATATGCCAGATTGCTGGTTGGGCAGCCTCTGATTCGCCCACCCCACCTTCACCTCAGGCCTTCAATAATCTGGGTGCCCCTGCACAGAGCTAGCTCTCTAAGGGATCGGAAACTGCTGAAAAGTCACGGCTGCCCAAAGGAGGAAACATGCCTCCAAAGTTAGCGACGCCTCCCTCGGGCGCCTACTGGACACAGTGGAGGCCCAGCATGAAGTCCTCTACCCCGCTCTGGGCGAAGGCCAGCAAGCAAGGTCATCAATCCAGCATGGGAAGAGTGGCAACGGTGGTCAGCGCCAACACCCAGTAAAAGAGGACAGCCACTCAGTACCGAAAGAGAATGAATGATCTCCGTTCCGCCAGGGTGAGTCACTCTCTTATCACTCTCAACACTCTCATTCTCAAACCCATCACACATCTACAGGGATCTCACTCACTGCCAGTTCAAAGGACATCATCATTTACTCTCTCTCAAACACTTTCATCTGCCTGCGGATCATGTCCTCATCCTGTCCATAGCACCAAGCATCACCCACACATCCCAGGTATCCTTCTCACCTGGCCTGGTGGGTGTCCTGATTACACTCTCTCCATCTGTATTCATGCAGGACAAGCTGGCACGCAAAAGGGAGAGGTCGCAGACTGGCGGAGGAATGCCTGACCTCCAGGTCCTCATAGACTTTAAAAATAGAGCCACCCAGCTGGCTGGTGAAGATCTGGACCGTTCCTGTGCTGACAGTGAGGTTAGCGGTGCTCAACCAAATGAGGATCCAGCAGTGCAACATCCATCAGACAACCATGCTGAGTCACTCTCCCTGTTCTGCAGCCCCCTGCCATACACTAATTATCTCTCCTTGCTTTCACAGGAGAAAATTTCAATTTGAACATCATGTTGGGAAGAGACAGCAAATTTGTCCAGAATTCTAAAAACTAACCGTGTTTCTTTTGTTTCCACAAAAACTTGGCAATACCTTTGAGAAAATGCTTCATGATAACAAAGCTCTAGATAACTTTCATGATCTGGAAGAGAGAACATTCCTGGCAAGGTTCATTTGTTCCAGTGTTACACAGTTCAATGAAAACAGTTAACATTTACTACTTTTGGCTTAATTAAAACTGGGTCTATCGCATGCCACAATATATCTTTAATTATTATATTGCAAAGTATACTCTATAAAGTCAAAGGGGTCCATGAGCCAGGTCCTCAACTCAAGACCTGATGACACCTCGGAAGAAGAATCTGATGACAATCTAATTGAAGACCCATCACAGCGCTCACCCACACCCTCCACCAGTACAGAGACACACACCTCGGTGGGATCTAGTTCTACAGTACCCTCGGCGTCACAATCTGGTGAGCACGTCTGTCTGATCCACAGCAGTCGGCAGCAGGGACTTCCCAGGTTTCTGACACTCGAAAGACTGCTGGAAGCCAGAGGTCTGCTGAGTCCAAGTCCGATGATGAGCCTCTGGACTCGATCACACCTCAGTTGCTGGAACTGCAAAGGCAAGCTTGGGAACATCAGGAAGGGATGTCCGCTGCACTCAGATTGCAAGGCACGATGGAGGAGACTGTCCACCTCCAGGCTGAGGTGACAGCTCTGGCATGCCAATGCACCGAGGTCAACACTGGTAGGATGGTGGCCGCCACAGGAGACCTTGGGCCAGGCTGTGTGGGCTGGACTCCGTCGCTGATGTCCTAGTTGGCCTCCAACAGTGTCAATGCAAGAAGGGTGCGAGGCAGCTCGATCTCGCTCCAGTTTCCCCATCCCTTCAAGGAGTCAGCCAGGGGCCCTCAGGCACCCATAGGGAGGAGGATCAGCAGGTGTACACCCCGGGGCCATCCACCCAGGTGACTCCGGGAGTGTCCAATCCATCCAAATCCCCTCTTCCTGTGACCCCAACAGCTCCAGCTCCACAGGCTGAGGGTGCCACTGCCACACAGCAGGACCCTGAAAGCAGGCCAGGACCCTCCAGAGGATGCCCACCAAGGTCATCACAGACAGGGTGTAGCAGTCAGAAGGCTGCCTCCACCTCCGCTGTGGGTATCGGGGGAGTACCAAGACAAAATGGCAGGGTTAGGAAGGTTAAGAAGATGTAGTTGTATGGCCTGGACATGAGTGTTAATGACTTGCACTTAATGTTCACTATTATAAATAAATAAATTCCCAAGAATGCCTCCTTGCCTATGGCTCCTTGTTCTGATGAGCAGTGTCAAAGATCTGTGCAAATCCCAGCGCTCTTGTTTCCTGGCTTTCCTGATCCTGGGCGAAATGCACAAAGTTCTCTGCCTTTGCAAAGATGGCATCTGTGACCTCCTGGATACACTTGTGCATGGAAGCTTGCAAAATCTTGCACAGGTCACCTGTGGAGCCCTCCATGTCCCCATGGTGCTAAATCCTGCAGCAGGTGGAATATGTGACCGACCAGCTCCCTAGACATGCAGTCTTCAGCGTTCTCGGTCATTTGCAGGAATGACCGGTACCAACTATAGACCCTGGGTCTAGCGAGCCATCTACGAGCAATGGCTCACTGGGGATCTTCAGCTCCGTGCGCAGCAGGCCGGGCCGCTCCTTCATTTTGAGGGAGGTGCTCCTCCCTTTACCGAGTCAGGCGCCTCCGTCACTTTCTTCTTCTTCTCTGCTCCCTGTAAGCCATGCAGCATACTGCTAAATCACCAGGCTCCATGATCCTAATGTTCTCCTCCTGTTGGATCAAAGAGAGACCCTTGGGCTAGTGTAGGTGTACTAAGAACCTCTCTTGGTTAAGTCTTAAGGCCCCCTCATGCATGCAGGAGAGTGCTGGCCACCACTTGGATGGCCAGTGTGTAGTGCGCTCATTGGCTGTCCAAAACCTCACCCGCCTCTGCCCCACTCCGCTTGACTGATTGGTGGCAGCTTCAGCCACTGGACTGCACGCTGTATTCTCATCTCACATGCAGGCATTCTCCTAACCCACATTGCAAGGCTGTGCCGTAAGCTTGAACCATAACGGATACTGGTCCAAACCTGAATAAAGATATTGCAAGGGGCTTTGAGCACCTCCACCAGTGACTGCGCCATGTCCACCTTTTGCAAGGGAATTGTATGACTTGCCCAATCGGCCAATTGTTCTGCTGCCCCCTAAAATGCACATTAATTTCAAGTCTGCATCCAAGGGTTGAAAAGTTCTGTAGTATTTTGTGGCACTTTCATGCTTTTGTGTTACTTGAGTGGGCAGAAAAGCTTCAGAGGCCCAGCTCCAAGTATGTCAATGGAGCTGCAGCTGAACAGTCTCAGCTACAGAAGAATGCATACCTTTGACAAGCTTTTCCAAATGTATGGCTGCTTCCCTTCCCACTACCACCCCCACGCCTCTGGCTTGATTATTTCCTTCAGTCTGTGCCGCCTTGTCCCCCCACCCTCTCCAATCTGATATGCGCTGGAGCCCTTGCCCTGGAACCACACTAAAAACCAGCCGGGAGAAACTAACCTGCCTGTGCTCCCTGCGAATGCACAGTACCTCTTCCCTGATAACCTATAGGCGATGCTCGCAAGCACTGTGCAAGGTTGTGTGCACTCACCTGTAAGTTCGCCTCGAAGTTCAAGTCACCAGGTGCACGCCTTTTAAAGGCGGTTGTGAAGCACGCCGTTCTGAAGTCACACCAACATGGGTGGTAAATTTGATGTGGGAGGATGCTTCCAGCAAGCAGGGCTTATAATTAGATGCAAATGTATTAAAATTACATTCCCGACATGCAGTAGAGGGAAATGTGGCCCGCCATTGAAGTGGACAATCACAAACTGGTTTCACGACGGCATAAAACTGATTTTTGACATTTTTTGCCATTTTGTTGTCCCCCCCCCCCTCAACCTGTCATGATGCCTGATGCCAACGAGGCCAAAAATGTCCGACCTAAATCTTTTGTGGACTTTCATTTCTGATTTCTCTCTGTAAATGACAACCTAGTTAGCGTGATGTATAAACTGTCCAATCCGAAATCTGATCTTATGTTGTCTGAGGAAACCACCAATTTGGTACCTTAAGAAATGCACGATATTTTTGTAGTTGCAAATTTGACTATTTAAATATATAATCCTTGCTGTTTTTGTTTATACCCACCAAATAAATCCTACCCTCCATTTATTAATTATGCATTTATTATCAGTACGATAATATGATAATAGTGAAGTTAAAGGAATGTTCTCTTAGGTTTCCGCACTCCCTGGGATTAACTTTAGCACTTACCTTTGCTTTGTAAAAAGGCAAAAACCATCAGGGGAAGTGTTTTATTTATTAATTTATCATTAAATATTATTATTTATTATTAATTTGTTTATTTATTGCATTATGTCATGAAAACATAATTTTCATAAAATTATTCTAATTTATTGTAAAGAAAATTATTCTAATTTATTGTAAAGGTATGTTAATAGTGGGGTTTGGATTAGTTTTTCTGTGTATAGGTGTGTGTGTGGGTTTTAATTGAATTACAGACAGCTGGTCTGGGCGCTTTGCTGTATCAGAAGAGAAATTAGGTTTGAAATGCTAACTCTAAGTATGGCTGAAATTTTAGAATGTGAGGTGTGAAGAACATTTGCAATTTTAGATAAACCAGAGTTGTGAATTTCAAAGAGATGGTAAAGTGTTACACCTAGCCAACAGAGGATAAGCAAACATTGTTTATTTTTCCCAAAGATTACTGATAATGAGTGTTGGGAAAGATTTTCAAAAAGTAGTTACAAAGACATATTGGGACAATGGAATTTGCATTAAAAAGGGGAGAAACATGTATAAAGGAGATATGCCTCAGGGAGATTTCTGCGCTCTTTCATGCGCATTCGCAAAAGAGCACGCTCCCAACTCTGGGAACTACCCCCCCAACCCCCCAAACCACCAGCACAGGGAACGCACAGCGCTTCCAGGTGCATGTCACACTGGGCGGGCCTTAATTGGCCAGCCCATGTAAAATGGAGGCGCAGACCCGATCGGGAGTACCAATCATGTCTATGCCCACCCCCGTACAACCCCCCCAATGGGGAAAATTCTACTCTGGGAGCTAGATTAATTATGGGATTTAGCAGTTATCATGGTAGTAATTTGTAGACCTATGTATGTGCTTAAAATGATTTCAATTATTAATAAATGCTTAATTTAGTTTTGTAAAAAAACCTCTAAGACTCGGTCTTATTACTACTGAATTCAAGGCACGCATCTTGAAATAAAAATACAAATTGCAAAATAGTTGTGGCAGCTGTTTCAAGTTTCCCTCTGGGATTTGAACAGGTTAGCATTTACCATCCACTGTGCCATAACAATTATCACAAGTACCTAAATGTTGTAAGGCAAGAAACCAATAAACATATTCTCATCATCTCTGTAATGTCTTTCTTTTATTCTTTCACGGGATGTGGGCATCGCTGATAGGCCAGCATTTATTGCCATCCCTAATTGCCCTTGAGAAGGTGGTGGTGAGCTGCCTTCTTGAACCGCTGAAGTCTGTGTGGTGTAGGTATACTCAGTGCTGTTAGGAAGGGAAATCTACCCATTAGAGAAACATTGAAATGGCCAATTTCTACAAAACTGGCCCTGAAGTGTGGTACGACACCATGGGCTTGATTTTCAATCTGGGTTTGGGAACTCCATAACAAAAACAGAATTACCTGGAAAAACTCAGCAGGTCTGGCAGCATCGGTGGAGAAGAAATCAGTCAACGTTTCGAGTCTTCATGACCCTTCGGCAGAACTTCTGCCGAAGGGTCATGAAGACTCGAAACGTTGACTGATTTCTTCTCCACCGATGCTGCCAGACCTGCTGAGTTTTTCCAGGTAATTCTGTTTTTGTTTTGGATTTCCAGCATCCGCAGTAGCTTCTAGCTTTTTGTTTTTATCTTTGGGAACTCCATGCCTGGATCATTTTTGGGTCCGGTTTCTGTGGCATTCTGCATCACTGAGGCATTACTATCTTTCAAATCCAGATCCCCCAGTTGGACCAGAGACAAGTTTGACACGCAATTAATGGTGCAGAGTGCTACAAGGAGGTGGAAGCTGACTGCTGAGTATAATCCTCAAAGGCAGATGACAGCCAGGACTGGGCTTGCCTCTGCCTTGCAGAATAGAGGAGACAGAAAATCAGAGGGCTCGCAGCCTCTCAGCAGAGAGAAGTGGCCAAATGCCAACAAAAAATTACTGCACTTGATCTGAGCCAATAACCCTTTTTGGCAAAATGTTTACTTCAGATAAATATGATTTGATGGCTCCCCTACATTGTGCCCAAAAGCTGTGCACTAATATGCTCCAGAATGTTTGGTCTGCCAATCTGCGACTTGAAACTTATCTTCTAGCCCTCCCCAGCCCATTACCCAGCTCCTCAAGGAGTTTAAAAGGCAATTAATTGGAGGTAAGTGGATTCCTAATTTCCCCACCCGCCCTTGCTTTGAAAATACCAGCACACCCCAGAGGCATCAGGACACTGACATGCCATCCAGAGTGGCATTTTCAAAGTGTGCTCGCAGCCAATCTTGCCCCCATGGTGATTGAAAATCAAGCCCCATGATGTTCAACCCTGATTAGGGATTCCACAGATAGAGGAGGCTTTGCACATTCCATTGTGCTTCAACACTACTGACATGAATAGCGAAGAGATGGACCTTTTCTTCAACATACTCCCCATTTCATTGGCTAAAATAACATGGCAAACAAACTTCACGTTATTAATTCAACTTAATAAAATTTTGTTCAATGTTTTCTTTTCTCTTTGATTTGATAATGTAATAATGTAATGATTGAGGAATGAATCTAACAACAGTAAACTTTCCCAAGTCCAATTTCAAACAATGACGGGAAGTTATTTTTCAGTATATTGACTGAAGAATAACCTCTAATCTGTGTCCTTGAGGAAGAGGTTGTTTCAATAACACAAGTAGCCAATTGTGTTAAAAGCTGAGCCAAGAACAGAACTGTAGTTGACCTTATTACAAGATCACACGATAAGCTTACCTGTTTGCAAAGGAACTAAATCCATGGGATACAACTTGTCAATGACATCACTACAGTTTTTCAAAACTGCTTCTCCTAATTCTTCAACTGTCCTAAAAATTTTGACAGGTAATCCTTTATTGACTATCTTTTCCTTCAGCTCCCTCACTCTCCGTTCCTCATAATGATCTCTGTGGTTATATTTACTCGCTATCATTTCCCTTTTATCTTGTGGGACATGCAAAAGTATATCATCGACATACTGGGAATCTCGGAAATAAAAGAAGCTGAACACAGAGTCATTCAGTAAAGCTGCTTCAGTTATCTCGAGCTCTAGCAGACTGCAGTTTTTGTATTCTTCGCGCAATATCCAAGAGTAACCGTTTCTTGCTGCGATATGAATATTCCTTTCTACCTTGGATAAAGCTTCCATATCCATTCTACCCGCTGGAGAGCACTCTGCATCTGGTGGGCAATACTCACCATATTTCTGACCTAACATGCATATGAAGAAAGGTGAGCATTTTGAGATGAAGTCTAGTGAAACCTTTAGCTGGTGGGAATCTGTGCTCTGGCGATGGCTTCCTTCGTGTGATGTCCACTGCATATCTAATACTTTAAAGCAGCTTCTTCTGGTGTTACAGAGTTCACTTAGAAGAGGAAAAATATCATTTTCCAAATAGTTTCTTTCCTCTTGAAAATCCTCACATGTTGAACAGAGATATACCTGAATGGGTGGTCGATAGGTGAAATCTGGGTGGCATGTAAGACATTCACTTTCCTCTGTCTTGGATTTGCTCTGTCTTTTTATACATTCATTCATTGTTGAAAATTTTAGAATATTTTCTTAAGTTTTTTTTGTATAAAGAATGATCACTGTTTTCAGTTTTTTTTATCTTCTAATTCTAGTGACTTTTCCCTAAAATTGTAGAACGTACAAATGGAATTACATACAGCCATCTTATTTATGTATTCACGTTCATTAGCTTCTGCAACACTTCCACTGGAGATGTGAAATAAGCATGGTTCTTTGAATGGGTTCAGAATTCCTTACATAATAACTTGTGTTCCATGTTGCTGATGACTTCAGCTTCTTCAAAGTTACTAAAATAGAATGGAAATTTGTGTTTTAAGAAATCAGCGCAAATGGAAAAGGCTCATCTTTCCAGTTTTCACAGAACTGTGTATTCCATTTCAACATAAATAAAGTGCTTTGGAAAAAGACAGCTCATTCTTTAATTACATAAGAACTGAAGAATAAATCCCTTGAGCCTGCTCACCATTTAATAAAACCATAACTCATCTTTGGCCTCAACTCCACTTTCTTGTCCTAATCCCATATTTCTTGATTTCCTTAGTATCTAGAAATCTCAATAAACTCAATAACTGAACATCCACAGTTCTCAGGTGCCAAATGAATAGACAATTCACACGCGCTCAACATTCGTGTTGCAAATCAGCTCTGGTTATACTTCTTCAAATCTCCTTGCTGTTTTAAGTGCAGGTACTGACATCTCTGCATAAATGCATCTTAACATCTCTGCAACAATGCCTTGCCACAGAATCATAGAACCTTACAGCAGATTCAGCCCATTGTGCCTGGAGAAATGGGAGCACCATAGAGAGTACGCCATTCAGCCTTTTGGGTCTGCCCTTCCCCTTTCAATTATATTATTGCTGGTGTGAAAGATAATGACAGAGCTCCTTCAGAAGCTTCACAAACAGTTCTTGGAAACTTGCAAACACCCAATCAAACTATTATTCTGAAAGGCTTTGGAACTCCACTGATTGAATCAACACCAAAACCATGAGGAAATCTCTGCAAAGCAAAACTGGATTGAACGTCTGAGCATAAGTTAGAAAAACAAGGTGCACCATATTGAACTCATTGTGGAGAATTATGACTGCTTTGTTCATCTTATCAGAGCTCCTGAGGAATACTGTATCCCCATCTCCCTCTACCCCCTTATAGTCCTTACTGGCAGCTAGAGGCAGAAGCACTCCGCAAACATTTCTGAGCTAAGCTGGTTAAGAGAGAATCTGGGGGGATCATTCTTCACATAAAGCCTTATAAAAATGCAGAGTGACCTGTCTCAGATGCCTACCTGACATCTGTCACAGCACCTTCATATGATTACAATAAACGTGCTGCCTTGTTGAAGAAATTATCCAATTTAGTCCCACACCCCAGCCTTTTCCCCATAGGCTTGTAAATTAGTTCCCTTCAGACAAGTGTGCATTTGCTTTATAGAAGTCCTAATGGGTTCTGATGCTTTGTTTCTGCTGTGGCTCAGCTTGTAGCATCCTTGCCTCTACGTTAAAAGGTAATGGGATCAAGTCCCACTCCACAGATTTAAGCAAAAACACACCAGCGAAGTAGTAAGGGAGCATTGGACTGTCAGAGGTGCTGTCTTTCGGATGAGGAAAGATTGAGGAGACTGGGCCTGTATTCTCTAGCGTTTAGAAGAATGGGAGGTGACCTCATCGAAGTATACAAAATTCTTACAGGGCAGGAAGGATGTTTCCCTGGTTGGTTGGTTGGTTAGTTGGTTGGGGGGTTGGGGGTCTAGAGCCAGGGGACACAATCTCAGAATAAGAAGTAGGCAATTTAGGATTGAAATGAGGAATTTCTTCAGTCAGAGGGTGGTAAATCTTTGGAATTCTGTACCCCAGAGGGCTGTGGAGGCTTAGTAATTGAGTATGTTCAAAGCAGAGATTGATGGCTTTCTGGATACCAATGACATTAAGGGATACGGGAATCGTGCGGGAGGATGGGGTTGAGGTAGTAGATCAGTCATAATATGGTTAAATGGCAAAGCAGGCACGAGAGGCCAAAGGGTCTACTCCTCCTGCTACGTTCCTATGAGACATCGAACTGAGACCCTGTCCGCCCTCTCAGGTGGCCAAAGAACAGAGGAGTCATCCTTCGTGTCCTGACCAACATGTCTCCCTCAAACAACATCACCAAAAAAAAAACCCAGATTATCTGCTCACATTGCTGTTTGTGGGAGCTTGCTGTACGTAAATTGGCTGCCCTGTTTCCTCCTACATGATGGGATAGTGACTACACTACAATGGTACTCCCTTTGTGCTTTGGGCTCTCCAGTTTCCCCCCCACTTGTCGTTACGTTCCTCAGATTAAAACCATGAACTAGATGATTTCAGTTTACTTTGAATCCATCGGCTCAACACCCTCAAGCTTTTTTTTTTGTTAAACAACTCACCACGACCCAGAGTCGTTCCCGTCCTGTCCAGGCTCCGGAGCTTCGCCAGTCTCCATCGCAACCGTCTCCAAGGCCCGTTACCAGGGTAAACGACCCGGAGAACCAGGACAGAGGAGCACCCCCCCTCCCCCCGGAAGCAAATCACAGCAGCTCCTTAAAGAATAAGAGACACTCCTTTTTTAAAAAATAATAATAAATGATGCCAATCAGTGTACAATTGCACCCCCTTCCCTTAAAATTAAAAAACACATATTTTTGGCACGAGAAACGATAGGTTTCAGCTTTGACCCCCTGGCTCCACCAATTAGGACGAGCCACGCTCTCGACGTAGGAGATGGTACATGGAAGGCGCTGATTGGCGGGGCGGCTCCGGCCGCCGCGCCTGATTGGCGGGCTGCGTTTTGCGTGGTGAGCTGCGATTGGCCGTCCGTCGCCCCGGCCCCCCCCACCTCTCCCCCTCCCCCCGCTTTTATTGAAGAATCCAAGTGAAGCGGCGAGGAGAAAACTCGGCTCAATCTCCCAGAGAGGACGCGCGGTAGCCCCGGGGGGTAGGGAAAGATCAGTCGGAAAGCTCAGGGCCTCTCTCCTCTCCTCTCCTCACCATGAAGCAGGCCTGGATCCTCGCGTTGGCCTGTGCTCTCTTGGCGTCGTTCGGTAAGTGGGTGAGGGCGTGGGGGAGATCGCCGGGGGTCGGGGGGGTGCGGGCTGGTGTTTCTGGAACCTTCCTTCCGCTCCCGGGGCTCGGGTTTCCCCACCTCCCTCAGCTAGAATCAGCCGCCTGGCTCGAGATGGTGGGAGCGAACGAGCGGGCGGAGTTGGTGATTTTTCTCCCTAACCGTCATCTACTCAGCCCACCCCCCCCATCTCATCGTCTTCCCCCCATCTCCATTCACTCCCCCATCCTCTCTTCCCCCCCCCCTCCCCCCTCCCCCCGTTATTCATTCTCAGTCCCTCATCCCCTCACTCACTCCTCCCAATGCCATTCTCTTCCCCATCCCTCATCCCTCCATTCACTCATCTCTCCAATTCGCCATCCCACAACCCCCCCTCCCCACTTATTTTTAACTGACCCTAAATTCCCCCCCCCCCATCCCCTCCACTCGCCTTCCCTTCAACCCCATCTTCCCTCACCCCCCTCCCCTCCCAGGCCCTTGTTGAGTGGAGTGGGCTGGACTCTCTGGGAAGGGAATCTCCTCCTCTTCCCCTCCCCCTCTTTCCGGTTGCTGTCGGTGACTCCCTGCGCTGGCAAATCTGAACACACTCTGTCTCTCTCTAACCTGAGATCAGTCTCTTTCACCCCCCTTCCCTCCCCTCCCCTCGCGTTCCCCCACCCACCCAGGCGAAGGCTGTTTTTAAAAAAAAAAAAGAACACGTGGATTCATGTGGAAGGCCGGCCCCGCTCGGTGATTTATTGCCGGAAGAGACGCTGTTCCTTTTGTTTTCACTGTTTTCAATTTCCCAGCTTTAGTTAGAGCCGAAGATGAAACCGTGGAGGAAGATATCGGGAAAAGTAGGGATGGATCTCGGACCGACGATGAAGTTGTGAAAAGGTATTGGATGTGGACAGTTCTCAAATGCCTGTCTGTTTTTTATTTTGCTTTTGATACTGGTTCACTATTTCCTTAAGGGCCAATGTGACTCCAGTGCCACAGGTTGGTGGCATCTAGGATGGTGGGTGATGTCTACATTGAGAACAAAATGTGTGGATGTGTGCAAGCAAATCTAACTAGGACTAAAAGTTAGAATCTTGAACAATAGACTATAATAGATATATCAAACATTTTTATCTTAATAACATGAGCTAAAGATTTCTGTAGTTAAATTATGGTATGCATTATTTCCCAATAACATGAAAGAAACTTTCTGGGCAGTATAGTACTACAGTAATGTTTAGCTTTAAATATATTAGCAATTCTTTTACCTTGTATTTGATATTGTGCCATTTGGCTGAATTCCACTAGTACATGTTTCATATTTCAAAGTGTAGTGAGACTTTTTCACTTTGGAATTTAGACTGACCTTGGAGTTGATCCAGAGCTGTGACCTTGACCAACATGTTAGCATAGTATGCTGTACACTTGGCCAATATCTTGGCTTCATAGTCATGTAGATCCAGATCAGATTCTAGGCCAGTCAAACTTGAAATAAATGGACCCAATCCTGGGTGCAAATGGAATTGAAATGATGAGCTGTATGGATGTTTATAATTCAAGGAGGTCTGCAGTTTTTCTGAGTATTTTGTGTTGAGGGGGGAAAATACTTTCTTTTTAGGGTATTAAGTGTTTTGACCTACTGATAACTGAATCTAATACCTTCCCCTCTTGCCTTTTTCTTGATAGGGAGGAAGAAGCTATCCAAATAGAAGGACTGAATCCTGCCCAAGTAAAAGAGATCAGGGAAAAGGCTGAAAAGTTTATGTTCCAAGCAGAGGTTAACAGAATGATGAAGTTGATTATTAATTCTCTATACAAAAACAAGGAGGTAAGGTGTCTTTTTAAAGGCTTCACCCATCTCTCTCTCTCTCTCTCTCTCTCTCTCTCTCTCTCTCTCTCTCTCTCTCTCTCCCCCTCCCCCCCCCCCCCCCACCCTGCTGTTTTGTACATCTGCAATTGATTCCTTTAGAGGGTCACAAGGACAACAAGTCTGTGGCACTCTGGTACTGCAAAAATGCCAGATTTAAAGCATTTAGAAATGTTGGATGTTCAGATGTTCAGCCCAACAGTTGGGCATTCAGTAGCAATTAACTTATCTGTACTCACTGCATAATCCTTTCTTCCCTCTTGGGTGGAGGGGAAGATAAAACCATATATACTGTTACATTTATCAACAATGGATTTGTAGCCATTATTTCATGGTAATAGCTGTCGTGTTCTGATACATGACTTTATAATACAATTACCATTGAGTTTTCAAAGCTGGATACCAGGGTAAAGTCACAAATACCAGTGTATATTTGGCTGCAGGATGCTAACTTGATGTTGCTTGTTACCAGATATTTCTACGTGAACTGATTTCTAATGCTTCTGATGCTCTGGACAAGATTAGATTGATATCTCTAACAAATGATACTGCACTACATGCCACAGAAGAGATGACCATTAAGATAAAGGTTTGCCTTCATTCATTAAATTTGATTTTTGAAATGTAGTAAAATGCTGCTAGTTTAACTGATCATCAATCAGGACTTGAGAGGTCAAGCATTAGACACATTCAGCACAATATACAGACTGGCATGGGGTTATAGCTTGTGCTAAACTGTAAGTGTTATATGGTGTCTGTCATTAGATTTGGTGCCCTTGAGTCAGACCAGGGCTTGACTCTTTATTCATCCACATGAAAATGTTATAACACCTGCAACTGCCATCCCAAAATTGTAGAATTACTGCTTTGGCATCCAGTGTGCTGAAACTGCTCTTTTTAACTTGGCAAAGTTGTCTTCCCCAATATAATATAGTTGTCACATGCCTACAAGTCTAAATTTGTTCTAATGGTTACTACATTTATTTTAAATTGTGCACAGTGGCTATTCATCACATGTACTTGGTGAATTTGAGATGAGTTCAATACAAAATGTGTCAGCAGTGATACAATTGTTTTTAAGCACCCTACCCAGTGGGAAGCATGGAGCTGATAGAGCTGGGGTAATGCCTTTTAAATTTGAACATATAGCTAGTGATCTGCTTGTGCAATTGAAAATACAACAATGATTTGGTAATGGAATATTGATGTTTGAGGACTGCTTTTTCCCTTAGGCTGACAAAGAGAAGAATATGCTACATGTCACTGATACAGGCATTGGCATGACTAAGGATGAACTAATTAAAAACCTTGGCACAATTGCAAAGTCTGGAACAAGTGAATTCTTAAATAAGCTGACGGAGGTGCAAAGTGATGACCAGTCTACCTCTGAACTGATTGGTCAGTTTGGTGTTGGATTCTACTCTGCTTTCTTGATAGCAGATAAAGTCATTGTAACATCTAAGCACAACAATGGTACACAGCACATCTGGGAATCTGACTCAAATGAGTTTTCAATAATTGAGGATCCACGAGGAAATACACTAGGACGTGGTACTACTATCTCGTAAGTTAACAACTTTTGAGTTTTTTCCAGTACACACTCAAATGGCTTGGGCTTAGAACAATGTTCTTTGGGCTAAGGTTGGAGGTGGTGTAGTGGCTATTGCTGGCTAACAGCCATTACAATAAATTTGCTAGGGTAGTTAATCTGACCAAGTTGTATAATGCTATACAAGGTTGATTATTGATTTAGTAAATCAAAAATGTTTGCAATTGTCTAATTTTGTGTTTTGTTTACTTCAGATTAGTCTTGAAGGAAGAGGCATCTGACTATCTTGAACTGGACACCATCAAAAACCTAGTGAAGAAATACTCTCAATTCATCAACTTCCCCATCTATATCTGGAGCAGTAAGGTAATTGAAATGTAAATTTGGATAGCTAAGAGTAAACTCATCTAATTTCTAAATTTAATAAAAGTTTCTCAATAGACAGAAACTGTAGAAGAACCAATGGATGAGGAGGAAACTAAGGAAAAGGAAGAAACTGATGACGAAGCTGCAGTTGAAGAGGAAGATGAAGAAAAGAAGGCTAAAACTAAGAAGGTATGAACTTTTTTTAGCCATAAGTATGTTCAAAGAATTCAGAATTTGTTAGGAAGCTGGAGACAGACTAGGGATAAGGATTGTAACTAGTTGGTGTCTCCCAGGGATTTGGACAGGACTGCAGCATTTCAGTGTAAATCACTTGAAGAAATAGATATTTAACTTTAAGTTGCTGTGACACTTAAGGTAGGTAGCATAGTAAAGGCGTAAACAGGAACGGAAGGTTGCAAGGAGACACTTGTAGATTGAATCATTCTTAGAGGATAGATCAGTATCTAATACCAAGAAACTAGGAACTATTGAGATTTGAGGGTCCAAGTACAAGAATCTACTAAGCTAGTAGATGAGTACAAAGACAGCATGGGCATCACATTTCAGGAAGGATGTATTGGACTTGAGAGGGGATGTAGGGCCAATTCACCAGAATGATTAGATTAAGGGGTGATCTAATTGAGCTGTTGAACGTGAATGAAGGATCTTTTTTGTATAGTAGGATGTCAGATGGGTTGCTCGAGATAATACTATTTACAGGATATGCCAGAGCAAGTGGGCATAGAATCATTGCAAATTCTGGCACAGAGGTCATGCAGCTGATGTCTGCACTAGCCAAAAAGAGAAACTAGCCATTCATTTTAATCCAACTTTCCAGCGCCTGGTCTGTAGACTTGCAGGTTGCAGCACTTCAGGTGCAGCAGATACCATTTTTAAAAATGAGTGTTTCAGCCTCAACACCACCTTCTGGGTGAAAAAGCTTTTCCTCCTGTCCCCTCTAATCCTTCTGCCAGTCACCTTAAATCTATGCCCCTGGTGATGGACCTTTCAGCTCACAAATATGTGGGAAGGCAAGTGGTGAGGATGACTAAAGTCTATGGAGGATTTAGACAGGTTAAATGAGCAGGCAAAAACTTGGCAAATGGAATATAATGTGGGGAAAATGAGGTTATGCACTGGCAGGAAGAATAGAGGAGCTGACTATTATTTAAATATAGAAAGCTGCAGCAGAGGGATTTGGGGGTCCTCATGCATAATCCCAAAAAGCTAGCATGAGGTCAGGTAATAGGGAAAGCAAATTGAATGTTGGCTTTATTTCAAAAGGAATGGAGTATTTATTTTAAAGGGGAATAGAGGGCTATGGGGGGGAAAGATAGGAAAGTGTAGTTGAGGATTCAGATCAGCCATGATCTCATTGAATGGTGGAGCAGACTCGATGGACCAAAAGGCTTGCTTCTGCTCCTATGTCTAATGGTCTAGTCCCTCCGTAATTTTGTACACCTCAACTGGGTCACCCCTTATCCTTTCTAAAGAAAACAACCCTAACCTATCCCATCTTTCTCATAGCTGCAATTTAAGCCCTGTCAACATTCTTGTAAATCTCCTCTACACACATTCACTCTCTGTCCAGAGCAATTATCACCTTCCTGTAATGTGGTGACTAGAACTGTACACTATTCCAGCTATGACCTAACCAGCATTTTATACAGTTCCAGCATTACAGCTTGCTTTTGTATTCAATACCTTATTTATTCAATAAAAGAGCATTCCATATGCTTTCTTAATCACCTGTCCTGCCACCCTCAAGGGCCTGTGGACATGCACTCCAAGGTCTCTCTTCCTCAACCCCTTAACTTCCTGTTTTGAGTATTCCCTTGCTTTGTTTGCCCTCCCCAAATGCATCACCTCACTTTTCCAGATTGAATTCCATTTGCCACTTCTCCACCCAATTAACTAAACCATTGTTGTTTTGGAGTCGACAGCTATTCTCTTCACCAGCTACACAGCCAATTTTTGTCATATGCAAATTTCCCAATCATGCCTCAAGTCTAAATCATTACAACAAACAGCAAGGGCCCCAACACTCATCCCTGTGGAACACCACTGGAAACTGTGTTCCATTCTCAAAATAATCCATTGACCTTCGTTTCCTGTCACTGAGCCAATTTTGGATCCAATCTGCCACCTTCCCCTCTAAGCCATGAGGTCTCACTTTCCTGACCAGTCTGTCATGTGGGACCTTGTCAAATGCCTTACTGAAATCCATGTAGACAACATCCACTGTACTACCCTCATCAAAAATTCCCCTTGTTACTAACTAGAATTTTGAAGAAGACACAATCTTCCCCTAACAAAGCCATACTGACTTCCCTATCAATCCATGCTTTTCTGAGACAGGATAAACTGTTTCCAATAATTTTCCCATCATCTAAGTCAGTCAGACTGACCAATCTATAATTTTCTGACCTATCCCTTGCACTTTTTGATTTTAAATAGTGGTACAACATTCAGACCTCCAATCCTCTGGACCTCTCCTGTCTATTATACAGCACAAATGGGCTCATCAGCCTGTATCTAGTGAGGATTGGAAAATGATTCTCAGCATCTGCTATTTCCTCCCTGGCTTCCTTCAACAGCCTGGGGTATAGTCCATCTAGCCCTGGTGATTTATCCACCTTCAAGGACAAGTCCAGTACTTCCCTTCTCACTATGCTTATTGTGTTTGGTATTTCACACTCTTTAACTAGAAGTCTCTCTTCAGAGAAATGATGCAAAGTACTCATTGAGATTCCTGCCCACATCTGCATCAACCCACAAGTTACCACGTACACCTGATTAAACCCTACCTTTTCCTTAGTTACTCCCTTGTTCTTTATGTACTGGTAAAACATTTTAGGATTTTCTTTGATTTCACCTGTCAATACTGTTTCATATCCTCTTGCTTTCCTAATTTCCATTTTCACTTTACCTTCTGTATTTTCTATGCTCTAGGTTTTCTACAATAAGTTGACTGAGCTTTCTTTTTCTGCTTTACCTTGGCCTGTATGCTTCTGGATAACCAGGGGTCTCTACAGTAGGCAGTACCACCCTCTTTTTTTTATATACCTTTGCCTCCCACTGATTTGACAGTTTTTTCCTTCTAATAGCTGTATCCAGTCCACATTTGTCTGCTCACCTCTGCTTTGTAAATTTGTCTTCCCCAATTTTAGAACTTTTGCTCCTGTTCTATCTTCATCATTTTCCATAATGATGCTGAGCCTATAACAATATTATGGTCACTATCTCAGATAGTCACCCACTTGCCCAGCTTCATCCCCTAAGACTAAATCTAGAATTGCACTCCCTTTTCATTGGGCTTGTTACATGCTGGCTAAAGTTTTCTTGAATACAGTTCAAGAATTTTGAGCCCACTGCCCTTCACACTGTCTGTATCCCAATTGATATTAGGGTAGTTGGAAGTCCCCAATGATTACTGTCCTATTGCACTCAGAAATCTGTCTACATATTTGTTCTTCTAACTCCCTTCCACTATTTGGGGGCCCTATAGTACACTCCTAACAGTGTGGCTGCTCATATTTTATTTTGGAGCTCAATCCATATGGCCTCATGATTTCATTTAGTATATCATCCCTCACAACTAATAGCTTTAACCAATAAATGCTACACCCCACTTTTTTAATCTCTTTCTTTCCCTCTTTCCTCCTTTTTCTGCCCCCCCCCCCCCCCCCCCCTACCTGGAAAAATCTATCCAGAGATGTTGAACTGCCATTTTTTTTTTTTTGCCCCTCTAAGCATGATCTTAAACTAAGTTTTTCAGGGATGTCAAAGCACTGTTTCCCCCACATAGCCAGATTTATTTCCCAAAAGATGGGGCTGGGTAAAATCTCAATTTGAAAGCTGTGATTGTGAGGCAAAAGTTGTGCAACCAAAGCGTGTACATGGTTAAGATAGAGATCGGTTATGATGTAATAGAATGACAGATCAGGTTTGAGGGGCTAAATATTAGGCCTGTTTTTGTTCCCATGTTAAGCTGATTTAATTTCCAATTCTTGCAGGTTGAGAAGACAGTTTGGGATTGGGAACTGATGAATGACATTAAACCAATCTGGCAAAGACCAACTAAAGAAATAGAAGATGAAGAATATACAGCTTTCTACAAGACCTTCTCAAAAGTAACATTTCTATATTTAAATGCCTTAGATCATTGATTCAACTCTTGTAGCCTGTTAGTTACTCTTGTATTCAGAGGGTGGGCCAAATCCAGTATGAGATGAGTACACTGCCTACCTGGTACTTCATGAAAAGCCAGACTGATTGTTATGCTAATATTTACACTGGTGTTCCTGAAGGTAATCAGTCTGAAGTGTAATAGTGGAAAAACTCCCTAATGTATTTTAACTTTCCTCTGGTATTTACAAAGGCTTTATTTTCCAGGATTCTGATGAACCAATAGCTCATATCCACTTCACTGCTGAAGGAGAGGTCACATTCAAGTCTATATTGTTTGTGCCTAAATCTGCACCCCGTGGTTTATTTGATGAGTATGGATCAAAGAAATCTGACTACATTAAGGTATGCTGGCTAAGTTTTTTTTTTAAATCAATTTGCTGCAGCAATTTAAGAATACTTGATTCAAGTGCTACGCCCCTGGTCAACAGGACAGAACGTTTGCACCTAGAAGTTTCCTACATGATAACTAAACATTTAGTCCAATTAGATCAGATTAGTATACTGATGTTTGCATCCTGTCCTGATTGACTGGAGCAAAGAAATTTCAATCTTGATTTTGGATTTCTATTTTACTTTTGTGCACTTGACACACTGCATGAGTCCATTTAAGGAGTTTATTTGAATTTCAATGCTAGTATAGCAGGAATCATTTTGTTTCCAGAATACAAAGAGCTCCTTGCAAGATTACCAGCTTTTTAGCACATAGCTGTTAATGCATTTCTAGTGTACTGGTAGGCTTGATGATGCTCCAGTTTTGACCCTTAATCTAACAGTTTCTTCTTGTAGTTGTTTGTTCGTAGAGTGTTCATCACAGATGACTTCCATGACATGATGCCAAAATATTTGAATTTCGTCAAGGGTGTAGTAAGTAATCATATAAATGACTTTCTACATAGTCTCTAACTGGAACTAGCTCAAACTTGCTAAGTATGTAATGCCTGAACTTTGCAGGCAAAGTAACCACCACCATTGCCAGCTGAGCCCAAATAAATGAAATAACTAAATCTTATTGATTTCACTCTACATGTGTTTGAAAGTGGTCCTGGCAATATAAAATTAAGCACATTTGAATTCTTTACTACAGAATTTCTGTACTTTTTGGTCAAATGAAATTTTTTAATTGTACTTCTTTGAATTTTATTTTTGTATTGGAATAAAGACGCAGTTTACTTTTTGTTTGGACTTTGCTAGTAAAGCTATTTCAGCACTTCAATCTGTACATGTTTTCACAGGTGGATTCTGATGATCTCCCTCTGAATGTGTCCCGTGAGACTTTGCAACAGCACAAATTGTTGAAGGTACATAGTGTATTCATCTCTCTATCACAGCTGAAGTATTGCTGAATATGAATGCACTTGAGGGACAGCGAACAGTATAAATTCTTAAAATCAGGTGTAACACTTCATTGTTTTGCAATATAGCTGACTTTTTTGAGCTCTAGTTTGCCTAATCAATTTTGATCGAGTGGCTCTTTTCCTTGTGCAGATCATTGCGATAGCACTGCACATCTGGAGAAAACCCAACTTCTTAAACACTAGTATACTTGACACTAGTTCTAGTGTTCTATAGTAAATAAGCTATTTGAATACTGGATTTCTAATTTTCCTAATTATCTGCAAATAGGTTATCAGAAAAAAGTTAGTACGCAAAACTCTGGATATGATCAAGAAGATCGCAGAAGAAAAGTATGAGGATGAATTCTGGAAGGAATTTGGGACCAACATTAAGCTGGGTGTAATTGAGGATCACTCCAATAGAACACGTTTGGCCAAATTACTGCGTTTCCAGTCCTCTCACCATGAAACCAAACAGACTAGTTTGGAGCAGTACTTGGAAAGAATGAAGGAGAAGCAGGACAAGATTTACTTCATGGCTGGAGCAAGCAGGCAAGAGGTGCGATAACCAAATTTGTAACTCTGCAATGTGTATTGCAGAGTAACTTGCTTTCCATTGCCAAGAGCATAATACTACATCTTGTAATGCTATATAAATTGGAAGTGTTACAATACATGTGTTTTCATTTGAAATATAAACAAGCTGTTACTTTTTCAGGTTGAATCATCTCCCTTTGTTGAACGACTTCTGAAGAAGGGTTATGAGGTATTGTATCTGACAGAACCTGTAGATGAATACTGTATCCAAGCTTTGCCTGAATTTGATGGAAAGCGGTTCCAAAATGTTGCCAAAGAAGGACTGAAATTTGATGAAAGTGAAAAGGCTAAAGAAAAACATGAAGCAATGGAGAAGGAATATGAGCCACTCTTAACATGGCTAAAGGACAAAGCACTGAAAGATAAGGTATGTGATGTCATAGCAAACTTGTTCAGATGTTTTACCAGAAGGGTGGTGTTTGGTATCGTGGAAATTTCATTTATTTGTTGCAGTGTCATAAGCATGTACAACTGCAGAAAATCTCAAGAATGGGTTTCCTAATACATCCCTAAAGTCAACTTGATAGCAAGTTTCACTGCTCATGAACTATATAGAGGGTAAAACCTAGCTGTAACTTGCTGCTTAATGTGTGGGTAGAGCTTTAGCACTGTTCTAATCAAGTGAGGCAGGATTTAATGTAGAAGGCAAACAGTGCCCTCCTACTATGTAGGCATTT
This sequence comes from Cetorhinus maximus, assembly GCF_964194155.1. Classification (NCBI taxonomy): domain Eukaryota; kingdom Metazoa; phylum Chordata; class Chondrichthyes; order Lamniformes; family Cetorhinidae; genus Cetorhinus; species Cetorhinus maximus. Next base: position 10,952,230 of record NC_135900.1, read on the forward strand.
GGTCCCTCAATCAATAAATCATGGCTGATTTTGTGGCCTCAATTCCATGTTCCCTGCCTACCCAATAACCTTTGATTCACTTGTTAGTCAAGAATCATCTACCTTTGCCTTAATATTCATTGGCCCTACCTTACTGCTGCCCAAGGAAGAGTTTCAAAGATTCACAGCCCTCAAATTTCTTATGCCTTAAATGGGAGACCCTTATTTTTAAACTGTCCCCTAGTTCTAGTGTCTCCCACAAGTGGAAACATGCTTTCAGCATCCACTCTATCAAGTTCAATAAGGTCACCAAATCTTCTGAACTCCAGTGGATACAGACCCAGCCTGCCCAACCTTTCCATATAAGATAAGCCCTCCCCATCCCAAGAATCAGTCAAGTGAACTGTTCCTAAATGCATTACTTTATATCCATCCTTAAATGAGAAACTCTACAAAATACTGCAGATGCAATCCCACCAATACTGTGCAACTGCAGCAAAACATCCCTATGATTGCAATGAATATAACAACATTCCATTTGCCTTCCCATCACTTGCTGTACCTGCATATTAACTTGTGATTCATGTACCAGGACATTCCAAATCCCTCTACCTCTGTTCTGCAATCTCTCTCCCTCCTCTTCCTCTCTCTCCATTTAAATAATAGTGGACAAGTTCACATTTTCCCACATACTTGTATCTACCAAATTTTTGCCCACTCAAATTAACCTTTCTATAATCCCTTTTGCAGACTCCACCTCTTGAAAATTTGTTTTCCTATCTATTTTTGCCATCAAATTTGGCAACCAAACCTTCAGTCGCTTCACACAAGTCATTTTTATAAATTGTAAATAGTTGAGGCCCCAGCATTGATCTCTATGGCACTTAATGATCCACCTGTGCTACTGTTTGCCAACCAATCTCTATTCATGCTAATATGTTACTCCTACAGTGCTTTGTGTAGAAACCTTTTGTGGCAACTTATCAGATGCCTTCTGGCAGTCTAAGTATAGCACATCCACAGGTTCTCCTTTATCCACATTGCTTATTACAAATTTTTGTATTTTAATTTCCTTTTGGAAGGACAGACTGGATCCACTTTTCAGAGGGTGTAAGGAGAATGGAAATTTAACCTTGAGTATTTTTTTTAGATTGAAAAGGCTGTGCTGTCCCAACGTCTCACAGATTCTCCTAGTGCTCTTGTGGCCAGCCAGTATGGATGGTCTGGTAATATGGAAAGAATTATGAAGGCCCAGGCCTACCAGACTGGAAAAGATATTTCCACAAAGTAAGTTGGCTTTTAGTTTTAAGTGGTAACATAGCAGTATTGGACTGGAACATCTTTTAATGTGGTCAAGCTTGAGCTTTACAGTGCACTTTTTGTCCTCCAATTTTTGCTTAATCAAAAGGCTATGCTGTAGCATGCTGGCTTGAGATTGAGTGCTCCTCATACTGCTGCAATGCAAAGTCAGTGGGGCTGCATTAACTTTTTGCACTAGTCCTCAATTTACTCCAGCTTTTAATTGGCCTGTGCAGCTTTAGTGTTGCTGTAAGGAGGAATGGCTTGGATTGGACCAGCATATTCTAATTTTGTTTATAAACTTTTTCAGTTACTATTCTAGTCAAAAGAAGACCTTTGAAGTTAATCCAAGACATCCTTTGATTAAAGAGATGCTGAAGCGAGTTAAGGTAAGGTTTTTGAATGGATGTCCCAGTATGTTAAGAATTATTGGGGCACAAGGTCTTTTCCAGTTGGTACCATACTTTCCTGTGATAAACAGAGCTCTGAGGATAGGGTTTTGTGCTGTGGTGATTGGTTAGACTGACAATTTGATTGCTTAAAGTGAGAATAGCAGCTGTAAGAAATGCAAACATTTAAACTGCTTTGCCAAGGTACAGTAAACAGTGTGAAAGTATCAAAACCAGGCTAGTGAGGCATAAGCAGTGCAGATCTCAAGATTGGTTTCAAATGTATAATGTTAATTTCTAAAACAAAAACAGAATTACCTGGAAAAACTCAGCAGGTCTGGCAGCATCGGTGGAGAAGAAATCAGTTAACGTTTCAAGTCTTCATGACCCTTCGGCAGAACGGTCATGAAGACTCGAAACATTAACTGATTTCTTCTCCACCGATGCTGCCAGACCTCCTGAGTTTTTCCAGGTAATTCTGTTTTTGTTTTGGATTTCCAGCATCCGCAGTAGCTTTTAGCTTTTTGTTTTTATCTCAATGTTAATTTCTAGGTTAGCACAAAGTTGTAGGGGGAATATGGAAAGCTGACCTTTTTTAAAGAAGGAAATCTGATTCTTGGCTAGTGTTTTACAAAATCCTGAACTGCAGGCTAATGTGAAATTTTTTTTTTAGGAAAATGATGATGATCAGACTGCTGCAGATCTTGCTGTGGTATTGCTTGAGACTGCCACATTACGTTCAGGTTACCAATTACCAGACACCAAGGCATATGGTGAAAGAATTGAAAGAATGCTTCGCCTAAGCATGAACATAGACCTCAATGCGCAGGTATATTATTGGCTTTGCCTACATCAAGTTTTTGTACAAACCTCCTAGAAATTTGACTTTTTTAGAAAAATCAAGTATTGTGGAAGTCAAATGGTGGAATATTCTCATTGCATTGGCTTACTGAAACTGAATTGCTGTAACCTATTTAGGTTGAATATGAAGAACTTGCAGATGAAGAGGTTGAAGAACAAGATGAGGTGAAAGAAGATGCAGAGGAAGATGATGCAGAAGATGAAACAGAAGAAAAACAGACTGAGGTGGGTCTTTAAATCTTGCATGTGTAGTGTAACTAATTCAAGGACATTTTCAGATGGAGTTACATAAGTTTCTTTTTTCTTCCAACTTCCAGGAATCCACAGATATTAAGGATGAATTATAAGAATTAGACTACAATTTACACTGGGGAGGTGTAAAATATTGGGACAAGAAACCATTGAACAGGATGTTGAACAAACAATTCACTTATCCCTATTAAAAGGTCTGGGAGGGCAAAGGAGTTTTGTATGTTACTTGCATTCCTTCAAGTGAAATGACTGTAAATTTGTAATATTTAAAATGACTTTCTTGTGAAACTTGTCATGTAAACCATAATAAAACTTTTCCACAAACTTGTTCAAGCTTGATTTAGGTTTCATATTGTACAATTTTAAGATATCAATTTTAGTTGAAACAATTTTTTTGGGGTGTGGGTGGAAAGGAAGTGTTTCCCTATACATGTTGCCAGGATTTTTAAAAAAATGGTACGGGCTGAAATTTTTCTCAAAAGGTACAAAGCTGAGGGCCTGGATAGTGGATGGGAAAGGCTTTTATTTGCTTTAGCAGAAAGATCAATGACTAGGGGGCATAAGATTTAATGATTGGTAGAAAGATTAGCAATGTGGATTTTTTTCATAGGGTTCAGGGTAGTAGATTAGAAATGTTCAACTCAAGGTGTCAGCATAGGCACCTAAAGTGCTGTAATAAGCAGAGCTAGACCAAATACTGGAAAGTGGGGTAGGCCAAGTGACTTCTGCTAACTTTCCAAAATTCTAACTTCGCCTTTTGAATAAGTAGGTAATAAGATTGTAGCCTTGTCACTTTCATAAGAGTCCATTGAGCATCAAGCTGTATGGCTAGTAATCTCTAACTTGGAGTAAGGATTTTCCTCTTGCTAGAGGCTGAATATTTGTCATTCACAATCAAATGTAGTATTGGCACTTCAGGACAAACTGGATAGCTTTACCAATCACCTTGGTAATTTTTTTCCTCTTCTAAGTGTTTGGATTAACCAGTTCAATTAAATCTGTTGGCACAACTCTGCCTTCCAGAACACAACTTTCCACTTAAGTTTCCTTATGTTGCTTGGATCTCTTCCAGTTAACTTAAATCTGTAGTGTTGCAGTGGTATTGATTTTCATATTGTTTTGTGTAGGAAGAGATCTTAAACTCTCCACTCCCAAGTACTTTTTATTCTTAACTGTCAATAGTAAAATGTATTATAGATTTTCCTCTAGTGACATCCCAGTTCTTCAGAAGATGGGTTTTTAACTCATTTCAACTAGAATCCTGCAAGTTGCCTGTTAGTTTCAGAGTATGACCAGATCTGAAGATGAGTTTATAGGTTTTTAAACTTGCATTAGTCAAAATTTAAGGAATTATTGTCTGAAGTGCTTGTTTAAGCCCACTTGAGTAATCAGGAACATGAGGTAAGCCAGAGTGGCAACTTATTGATCTGCCTGCCTTGCTGGGACAATTATTCCACAAGCTGAACTGAGTCATTCATAACAAAAACAGAATTACCTGGAAAAACTCAGCCCAACCGTGTCCGGCCTATCTCCCGTGCATCCGCCCTCATGCCTTCTCCCAGAAACATGATAGGGTTCTCACTTATCACCCCACCGGCCTCCACATTCAAAGGATCATCCTCTGCCAACTCCAGCATGATGCCACCACCAAACACATCTTCCCTTCACCCCCCCCCCCACCGGCGGCATTCCGTAGGGATCATTCCCTCCGGGACACCCTACTCCTCAACCCCCACCTATGGCACCTCCCCATGCCCACGCAGAAGATGCAACACCTGCCCCTTCACTTCCTCTCTCCTCACCGTCCAAGGGCCCAAACACTCCTTTCAAGTGAAGCAGCATTTCTCATTTCCCCTTAGTCTACTGCATTCGTTGCTCCCAATGCGGTCTCCTCTACATTGGAGAGACCAAACGTAAACTGAGCGACTGCTTTGCTGAACACCTGCAGTCTGTCCGCAAGAAAGACCCAAACCTCCCTGTCGCTTGCCATTTTAACACTCCACCCTGCTCACTTGCCCACATGTCTGTCCTTGGCTTGCTGCATTGTTCCAGTGAAGCCCAACGCAAACTGGAGGAACAGCACCTCATCTTCCGACTAGGCACTTTACATCCTTCTTGACTGAATATTGAATTCAACAACTTTAGATCTTGAACACCCTCCTCCGTCCCCACCCCCTTTCCGTTTCTTCCCCCTCCCTTTTGTTTTTTCCAATAATTTATATAGATTTTTGTTTTCCCACCTATTTACATTATTTTTAAATCTATACCTGTAATGCCCTGTCAGTCTTTCCACCCCACCCCCACTAGAGCTGTACACATCTTCCCTTCACCCCCCCCGACGGCATTCCGTAGGGATCGTTCCCTCCGGGACATCCTGGTCCACTCCTCCATCACCCCCTACTCCTCAACCCCCACTTATGGCACCTCCCTATGCCAACGCAGAAGATGCAACACCTGCCCCTTCACTTCCTCTCTCCTCACCGTCCAAGGGCCCAAACACTCCTTTCAAGTGAAGCAGCATTTCACTTGCATTTCCCCTAACTTAGTCTACTGCATTCGTTGCTCCCAATGCGATCCCCTCTATATTGGAGAGACCAAACGCAAACTGGGCGACCGCTTTGCAGAACACCTGCGGTCTGTCCGCAAGAAAGACCCAAACCTCCCTGTCGCTTGCCATTTTAACACGCCACCCTGTTCTCTTGCCCACATGTCTGTCCTTGGCTTGCTGCATTGTTCCAGTGAAGCCCAACGCAAACTGGAGGAACAGCACCTCATCTTCCGACTAGGCACTTTACAGCCTTCCGGGCTGAATATTGAATTCAACAACTTTAGATCTTAAACTCCCCCCTCCCCCCATCCCCACCCCGTTTCTCCCCCCTCCCTTTTTTTTCAATAATTTATATAGATTCTTCTTTTCCCACCTATTTCCATTATTTTTAAATCTAAAACTAAAACTTTTTTAGTCTTTCCATCCCACCCCCACTAGAGCTGTACCTTGAGTATCCTGTCTTCCATTCTTAATTAGCACTTTTCTCAGACAATATCACCACCTTCAACACCTCTTTGATCCTTTTGTCTGTGACATCTTTTGATTATCTGCTCCTATCACACTGCTTGCTTATCTCCACAATCACCACACCCTCAACTTCTCTCTCCCCCCGCCCCCACACCTTAGACCAGCTTATATTTCACTTTTCTCCTAACTATACTCAGTTCTGCCGAAGGGTCATGAAGACCCGAAACGTTAACTGATTTCTTCTCCACCGATGCTGCCAGACCTGCTGAGTTTTTCCAGGTAATTCTGTTTTTGTTTTGGATTTCCAGCATCCGCAGTAGCTTTTAGCTTTTTGTTTTTATCTCTGTACCTTGAGTGTCCTGCCATCCATTCTTAATTAGCACATTCTCTTAGATAATATCACCACCTTCAACACCTCTTTGTTCCTTTGTCTGTGACATCTTTTGATTATCTGCTCCTATCACTGCTTGCTTGTCCCTACAACCACCGCCCCCCACCCCCCCAACTTAAACCAGCTTATATTTCACCCTTCTCCTAATATTACTCAGTTCTGTTGAAGGGTCATGAGGACTCGAAACATCAACTCTTCTTCTCCACCGGTGCTGCCAGAACTGCTGATTTTTTCCAGGTAATTCTGTTATTGTTTTGGATTTCCAGCATCCACAGTAGTTTTTTGTTTTTATCTCTGAGTCATTCATAACCCCACTGGTTGAGTCTAGGATAATTTAGTTACCCTTTTTTTCATCTTGCAAAGCTAGTTTCTCATTCCAATGTCAGCACAAGTAATCAAGTTCATATCACATGTATAAACCACTTTTGTGCTTTATAAATATTTGACCTTCAAATGTAGGTCTGGCATATTAAGTGCATTTCCTTTTTACTTCCAATGCAAGGAAAATTAAAGTTATGGGAGATGGGTGTTACAGTTCTGCTTTTCTGCAGTTAGGTGGTGCAAGAATTATACTAGTTTATTTGATCCTTATAGAAATGGTTCATGCAACACCAGCCTTTGAACAGTTTAATAGCCCAGTAAAGAATCTTAACATGTTAATCATGCCCACATTTTTAAATATAGATCTGTCATGTCATCTACATTTAAATAAATTCAAGTTGGATCATAGCTGTCCCATATACTTTATGGAGAACTTGAATTTTCTATTCCACTTAAGTGTTTTTCAGAATTATGAGTTTGCACATGTTCTTTCAGACCCAGCAGTTCTGTTTTAAGCTCGCCTGGTTTAGGTGGAATCTCTGGTATACTCTGAAGAACACAAAAACAGAATCAAGTTTAGTATTAAAACAAATCAGGAAAGTTCAAAATGAAGCTCTGACTCTAATATGACAACACTAAGTTATGGTTACAGCCTTCATTGATGTCTTCTGGCACAGTGGCTTGCACCCTTGCCTCTGAGCCAGAAGCTCTGGGTTCAAGTCCCACCACTAAAGACGGTGCATCCATAACATAGCAAAACAGGATCAACCACCTGCAAAACCTCCCAACAAAAATCAATGGCAGGCAGTAAGAGCAGGAGAAATTCCTAATCAGCCATCTGGTGACAAAGTTGGAGCCTCTACCTTACTATCCGTAGCCTCAGACAACATACATATTACCACAGCAACTCAGATTATCTCTTGCCAAAAAGCCCACAACTGGGTTTGGGTTTATGTTCACCCAACACCTGGTGAAACTTCAAACTCATTCAAAAAGATGGCTTGTGGAGAACTAACAAATCACTTTTGAGTAGGTATAATTTGTACATTTATATCTTTCAAATAAGATTTCCTTTGGTTTTCTAGATACGTGTAGCTATCTGTAAATTCCTGACATCATCCAAGGAACAACTGTAAACATATGAAAAGGTTTGGCCCCACAGTAGACAAAAAGAATGGCTTTTTTCTAATAATGATTAAGTGACTAATCTCAAAATTTTGCATAAACTACCATCTTGTGTGGTGTTGTTCACGGTAGTTATTTTATTGCTAGGGAGATTGAGTTTTTTTCCTGGAAAATAAATTGTATTCTTTGCCCAAAGTAGGTCGATATACATTTGTTACCCCTTGCACAACACATTGATACAGGATTTTTATTCAGAACCTCCCTTCAAATTTGAGTAACACTCCCAGAATGTACTGGGTTTCATTTTACTCATATTCAACTGTTGTGAATTAAATGCATTATAAATACAAAGACAGTGCAAGTCCTTCTCTAATCACTGTTTCAACTTATCTGCAGGTGTTCAACCTTCTTGGGGTACTGCAGATTGTTAGCTAAAATAATAAAACAATAGGTGCTTAAGTCACAAGGAAAATTAAAGCTTTAACTTAATTCATACATACATGGTGTCTAGTCAAATACAGAAAATAGTATCGTATTAAAATAGTTCAATCATTTTCTTGTTTAATTTTAGTACTACAAACCTTGTTTTCAGTAAATCCTCAGTTTATTGGGCAAAGCTGTTGGCTAAAAAAAATCTTAAATGAGAAATTTTATTGATCACTTCCTTTATTTGGTTTACCTACTACATTGACATCTTCAGCTGTGTTTCGCATGTTTTTAATCAATACAGAATTTGAACCAACCAGCTGCAAGTGTGAAACAAAATTTGTAGTTTGAGAAAGGTGTGACAACCAAAATGTAGGATAGATAAAATAAATGTGACTTAAATAAAGATAAAAAGTATAAGAAACAAAACGCATTAGTGCTAGCATGTCGGAGGTGTAGAAAGGCAGAGATGGAAGAGAATTTACAAGATAGGAAAGAAAATTTTATGTAAACATGGAAATTATTGGGGTAAGAATATTTTAATGAGAATGGAGAGGTGTGGCACACAGATGTTTCCTTATGCCATGGAGGGGACATGGATTCATGCACTTAAAATGAGCTTCCCAATTTCAGCTATGTGCTTGGAGAAAAACACTGATAAGAGTTCACTGCAACATTTCTCTACAGAAATTAAAATAAAATGCTAATAACTATCAGCCTTTTCCTGGTGGTAGGCAATGTTCCATCTAAGCTGTGCAGATGCCTGCAAAGTTCCCACACAAGGCATGCACAAGTCAGCCCTTTTAAGTTACTTTCAAGTTTGCGTGGCTGTGCAATTAAAACACCTATGCACTACCAAAAAAAAGAGGGTATGTTGGTGGCAGACAAAAGTAGTACTGCCAGAAACCTGAAGTCAAGCTGCCAACCTACCCCTTCCCAACAAGGGGACAATGGCAAGGATTAGGGAGGCAAACAAAATCTACAAGATTTCTCACTCACCAAATCTGGTCTGTAGTACCTGTGTACTACTTCTGCTCCTGCAAACATTGCTAGAATGCTTGACCCCAGCATCTTCAGGTAACGAGGCCAGGACACCCCAGCTGGCATCTTTATTTGCTAAAACTGTCTCCTAATTCATAGTACTGTTGACTGTAAAACAAACATTGGACATCATTAACTATTAAGTGAAAACAACTGCAATGATGAATCACCACAGCATTAACTGTGTACAATTTGCACTGTAAAGTGATCTAACATTTCTGAAACGGAATACTCTGATTAAAGGAAATTAATTTGCATACAGTAAATTGCAAAATATTTAAGATCTATCTGCTGTTGCTTGTAGCTACTCCTACCAGGAGATGTTGTCTTGGTTTGTCACACTCGTCATTGTTTGCGTCATCCTCACATCCACTGCAGCCATTCTTTTACATCCATCATCCAATTATGCCTAGGACAACCCCTCTTTCTGCTGCGCTCCACTTTACCCTATCAAGGGGATCTCTGTAGCTTTTCAGCTCTGATCAAATGGCCAAAAATACTGATATTCCCTTTTTCGGATGTCGCTTTTTAAAAGGGTTCTTTGCTCTTGCTAACTCAAGCACCTCTTCATTTGTCCTATGGTCTGTCTATGGAATTTTAAGCATATGTCTGAGCATCCACATTTCAAAGGCTTCTATTTTCTTTCCCAGGTCTTTACTTATTGTCCAGGTTTCTGAGGCATACAGGAAAGAGATGTAGGATCTTATGAGTGTTTTTCCCTTGTTACAAGTTGAGTTTTTAACACCACGTTCATCTTCAGGAAATTGCTTCTGTCCATCTCTATCCTACTTCTGACTTCAGAATCACATCTACCATTTTCTGTTATCATTTATCCTAAATAGACAAACTTATCTACTTGTGACACCATCCACTTCTATCTTCACTCTTGTTTCTTCTAATGTATTCTTTCTGTCCACCATTGTTTTTGTCTTTTGGTGCTCATACTCCATCCATGTTCTGAACTCCTAAATTTTACTTGATCCACGATATTTTGTGGGGCCTTTTCTGATTCTGTAATTAGCGCTGCGTTGTCAACGTACCGCAACTTTGTTATGTTCTTGCCTCCATTTTTTTAGCCTTGGAAGTCCATCTTATTCTCTGAATATTTGTTGCGTACAGATTGAATAATTTTGATAACAGTACACAGATTCGTCATACTACTCTCTTCATTTATCTGATCATCCATCTTCCAGCCTGATGTTCACTATTTGATTCCAATATAGGCTCTGGATAAATCTCACATCTTTACTCTCATTGTCACATTTCAGTAACATGTCTATTAGCATTTGGTGATAAACACAATTGAACGCTTTTTCATAACCTGTAAATGTTCTTGTTTACTTCTAGATATTTATCAAAGATTTTGTTCTTTTTTGTAAATATTCCTTTTCTCATTCCTACTCCAGGTCTAAATCCAGACTACGTTTCACCAATTTCTGCTTCAAATACATTATTATTTTCATTATGATTTTCAAGATCATTTTAATGAGATGACTCATTAAGCTTATAGTTCTAAAATCTAAGATTTTCCACTGTACCACAATGATACTGTATTGTGCAAACAACTGAACTGATTCAGATTGCACTTTTGAATTACACAGTACAGATCAGAAACGGGCCATTCGGTCCAGCTACTCTATATCACTATTTACACTTCACGTAAGCCTCTATCCCATTTCAGCTAAACCTGTCGCAAATCTTTCTATTACTTTTCCCACTATTGTTTTTCTAGCCTTGTCTTAAAGGCATATGAACTGCATAGTTGTGCATACAATTTGGTGGCTGGTAACAAAGCATATTCAGTAAGTTTTGCTACAAGTGTCAATTGTTTCCTCTTAAAAGCAGCAAGTTGCTCAATGTATGTACAGCATGGCTGCATAAGAACCGCATTTAACATTCAAGTACAAGAGACAATAACATAGAAAATAGGAGCAGGAGTCGATCATTTGGCCCTTCAAACCTGCTCCGCCATTCAATATGATCATGGCTGATCCTCTATCTCAAAGCCGGACTCCCACGCTCTCCCCATACCTTTAGAGTCCAGAAATCTATCCATTTCCTCCTTAAACATATTAAGTGACTTGGCCTCCACAGCCTTCTGTGGTAGAGAATTCGATAGGTTCACCATCCTGAGTGAAGAAGTTTCTCTTAATGTCAGTCCCAAATGGTCTACCTCGTATCCTGAGACTGTGACCCCTTGGTCCAGAACCCCCCACCCCAGCCAGAGGAAATATCATCCCTGCATCCAGTCTGTCCATCGCTGTCAGAATTTTATACGTTTCAATGAGATCCTCTCTCATTCTTCTAAACTCCAATGGATACAAGCCTAATCGGCCCGATCTCTCCTCATATGACAATCCTGCCATTCCAGGAATCAGTCTGGTGAACCTTCGCTGCACTCCCTCTATGGCAAACATATCCTTTCTTAGATAAGGAGACCAAAACTGCACACAATATTCCAGGTGTGGTCTCACCAAGGCCCTGTACAGCTGCATCCTTGCTCCTTTACACAAGTCTTCTCGCAATGAAAGCCAACATACTAATTGCCTTCTTAACTGCTGGCTGCACCTGCATGCTTGCTTTCAGTGATTGACATCCAGGTCCCTTTGTACATCCAACATATCCCAATCTATCACCACTTAAATAATACTCTGCCATTCTGTTTTTCCTACTAAAGTGGATAACTTCACACTTATCCACGTTATACTGCATCTGCAGTATCTTTGCCCACTCGCTCAACCTGTCAAAATCACCTTGAAGCCTCTTAACATCCTCCTCATTGCTCACATTCCCCACCAAGTTTCATGTAGATTTGCAAACTTGGAAACATTACATTTGGTTCCCTCATCCAAATCATTGATATATGTGAATAGCTGGGGCTCAAGCACTGGTCCCTGCAGTACCCCACTAGTCACCGCCTGCCACTCCGAAAAAGACTCTACTCTCTGTTTCCTGTCTGCTGACCAATTCTCAATCCATGCCAATATATTACCGCCAATCCCATGTGCTTTAATTTTACACACTAATCTCTTATGTGGGACTTTATCAAAAGCTTTCTGAAAATCCAAATACACCATATCCACTGGTTCTCGTCTATATATTCTGCTAGTTACATCCTCAAAAAATTCCAGTAGGTTTGTCAAACATGATTTCCCTTTCACAAACCCATGTTGACTTTGTCTAATCTCGTTGATATTTTCTAAGTGTCCTGTTATCACATCCTTTATAATAGACTCTAGCATTTTCCCTTCACTGTTTTCTCCCTCCCTCCTTTTTTAAATAGTAGGGTCACATTTGCCACCCTCCGATCTGCCGGGACTGTTCCAGAATCAACAGAATTTTGGGAGATGACAACCAACTCATACACTATTTCCATGGCCACCTCCTTCAGCAACCTGGGATGTAGATTATCCGGCCCTTTGGATTTATCGGCACTCAGTCCCATTAATTTCACCAGCACTATTGTTTTAGTAACACTAATTTACTTCAATTCCTCCTTCTCAATAGATCCTTGGTTCCCTATTATTTCTGGGAAGTTGTTTGTATCTTCCTCCATGAAGACAGAACTAAAGTAGTTGTTTAATTGCTCTGTCATTTCCTTGTTCTCTATTATAAATTCTCCTGTTTCAGACTGTATGGGACCGACATTTGTCTTCATTAATCTTTTTCTTTTTACATACTTATGGAAGCTTTCACAGTCTGCTTTTATGTTCCTTGCAAGTTTACTCTCTCTCAATTTTTCCCCTCTTGATGAATCTCTTGGTCCTTCTTCGCTGAATTCTAAACTGCTCCCAACCCTCAGGGGTTTTTTTTCTAGCAATTTTATATGACTCCTCTTTGGGTCTAATATTATCCTTAATTTCTTTTGTTAGCCATGGTTGGGCCACTTTTCCAGTTGTGTTTTTGTGCCAGAAAGGAATGTATAACTGTTGCAATGTATACATTCGTTCCTTAAATATTAGCCATTGTCTATCCACCATCATGCCTTTCAATGAAGTTCCCCAATCTATCTTAGCCAACTCACACCTCATATCTTTGTAGTTTCCTTTGTTAATATTTAGGACCCTAGTTTCAGATTGGACTACTTCACTTTTCATCCTAATGAAGAATTCTATCATGTTAATGGTCATACTTCCCTAAAGGACCCGGCACAACAAGATTATTAATTAAACTCTTCCCATTACACAATACCAAATTTAGGATAGCCTGGTCCCTAGTCGGTTCCTCGACATACTGGTCTAAAAAAACACCATCTCGTACACACTCCAGAAATTTGTCCGCCACAGTATTATTGCCAATTTGGTTTGCCCAGTCTATATGTAAACTTTTAATAGATAATTTGCTAATTCCTTGAAGTACACACAATTCATGATACATTATGCATTTTAAGCTATAAAATTACATTCCTTTCCTAACAGCACTGTACTGCACCACATGGACTGCAGCAGTTCAAGAAGCAGCTCGCCACCATCTTCTCAAGGGCAATTAAGAATGGGCAACAAATGGGTTGCCTTGCCAGTGGCATCCTATGAAAGAATCAAAAAAATACAAACATCATGGGTTCAGATGTAATTCTATCTTCTAATAAAATGTGTAGCTTTAGGATTGGGTTCAAGGATACATACAGGAACAGACTTCAGAATCTTTCAGATTATGTGCAAAACAAAAGCATGTACTATTTTCCCTTTACTCAGAGGGCTAGGAATCTTTGGAATTCTCCACCCAAGAGGGTTGTGGATACTTATTTGTTTAAGGCTGAGATAGATAGATTTTGGACTCTTAAAGGAATCAAGAGATATGGAGATTGGGCAGCAAAGTGGAGTTGAGATAGATGCACAACCATGAATGACGTTAGTTAATGGCAGAGCACACGTGAGGGGTCATACATACGAATTGGGCGCAGGCCTGCTCCTAATTATTAATATCTTCTGAGATATTGCCCTCCAGTAATCTGATGTCTGAAGCATGATTACACTCAGCTCAGCCTGTTCATCTGAGAACACTTGATCACATGTTTCCTGTGGAGAACTGATACATCAGGAGGGTAACTGAGATTACAGCTGGAAGTTTCTCTAGGTTGGCAGCTGCATGACTCCTCCTTTGTGTAGATGCTAAGCCACCTCACAGTTGGAAAAACAAGACAGGAAATAGCTGCTTTTCTTTCGTTTTTGTTTTTTTTAAAAGGTCGTTTAGTACTCTTGCATAAAACATTTGTTAGAATACTCTGAACACAGAAAATGCTATTATTTGGGTAGGTCTGTTGACAAGTGAACATTCCCCAACCACAGGATATACTTCACAGCCGATTAGTGTTAGCTGCCTGTCACCTATTGAAAGTCTGAGCATTTTGTTTTTAGATGCATGTTAACTTGCCTGTTCTTTCACAATGCCCACCTGACCTGCTGAGCATTTACAGCATCTGCAACGGTTTTGTTTTAAGAGAAAAAAACACAGCCACGCAGACGGGTTGGACCATACAACCCGTCCTCATATTGTGATCTCTATGGGGACGGAAGGGCAACTCGGGTATTCGCAACACTGAGTTACGTACCGTCTGACTGAGTTTCTGATGAAGCAGGGGATACTTTAGTCTTGGAGGGAATGCAGCATTGATTTACCAGAATGGGTCAAATTACCTGGAGAAATTACACAAACTAGGGTTATATTCCCTGGAATTTAGAACACTTAGGTGATTTGGGTGACTTGATCGAAATTTTCAGGACATTAGGGGGAACTGATAAGGTAGGTAAGAGGGGCTATTTCCACTGGTTGAGTCTAAGACTAGAACACATAGTCCAAAAATTAGAGCCAGACCCTTTCTGGAGCAAAATTTAGAAACACTTCTACCCATAAAATGAGTGGGAGAGGTTTGAAACTCCCTTCCACAAATGACAACTGATGCTTGATGAATTAATCTGATATTGATCAATTTTTGTTATCCATAGGTATTAAGGGATGTAGGGAGTAAAGATATACTAAGTAAAATGACATAGGGCGTACAATACAGAAACAAGCCGTTCAGCCTCTTTGACATTTATGCTCCACTGACGTCTCCTCCAGTCTTTCCTCGTCTAATTACCAGCCCAGCCCTCTTAAGGCGACAAATCAGATCAGCCACGATCGTACTAAGTGGCGGAGCAGGCTCAATGTTCCATTTCTTATGCTCTTATTCCCATTTTCCTCATATGCTTGCGTAGCCTCGCCTTAAATGCACCTATAGCATTCACCTCAACAGCTCCCTGCCAGAGCCAGTTCCACATTCCCATCACTCTCAACAAGTTTCTTCTGAATTCCCGGGTCCCTCATCAGCCATGATCTCACTGACCGGCGGAACAGGCGAGGCTCGAGGGGGCTAAATGATTCCCCGCCCCGCCCCGCCCCGCCGTTCCTCCGGGGACACCACAGCTCCCACTCGTGCAAACGTATTTACAAAGGGGACCCCAGCCACACTTACCCTCTCCTCCTGTCCCCGGCCCTCCCAAACCTTTCACTTCCAGCCTGTGTAAAGGAAGGGGGGGGGGGGGGGAATGTGCTTCACTCACAACCGTCCCTCCTGCCGCGCCGCACCACAAACATTCGTTCCGCCCTTCGGAAACAGCCGTCTGGCGTCTGCGGCTTCCTCCATCCATTAACCAGAGCGAACTTTAAAACCAAAAAAAATGAGTCACTGGTAACGCTCATTCCCCAACCTTCTCAATCCTCCACTAACCATAACCCCCCCTCTCTCACTCACTCAGAGCTCACCGTTAGGAACGGAACCTTCAGCCCAGTTCAAATCGGCTTCGGAATATACCAATACTGAAAGAGGGGGGATAACAATACATTAGATGTGAACAATCTTACCTCGAAGGCAGTGAGTGAACACATAAGGTAATTTATCCATTTTTTTTAACTCTCTTTTACTCACTTTAGTCCGGGTTGATGTTTGACTTTTATGATCTTTCGTACTCTGGAATTTCAGGCTCGCCCCCCGCCAAACGTGGAAGGAGGGGATTTGGTGGAGTCCGGGCCACGTGCGCCCCCTGCGGCAGTGGGCGGGTGGCCCCTTTTGTTTGGCGGGGCTGACGAGCGTCTGCTGTTTCCTCTCGGAGGTAGTGATGGAGGCGCAGGGCCCGGGGCTGCAGTGCGAATACTTCCACGATTGGTGAGTCAGCGTAGGCAGAGCCCGTCGTTGCGGGAATCAGGTCCTGTCCTTCTCCTCCTCGATCCCGGAACACTGACTAACCATCTTTCCCCCCTTCTTTGTGTTAACCTTCAGGTCCAGCAGCTCCGGCCTGCCGCTTCTCCAGCCGGCCCAGGCCCAGACCCAGGCACCGACAGGGCCCGATCCCTTCAACGTGGAGGAGGCCGCCGCAGCAGCCTCGCCGCCAGAGGCCGGACAGGGTAAGAGAACGTCCCCAGGCCTGAATAAAAGAGTTTCATATTGTGAAACTCGTCGCACAACAACAGCAGCCGCAGCAGCAACAACTCCGCCTGGAATATGTTCTGAAAGAAAGATAAATCCTAGCTCTTCCTGCCACTTGTTGACTGTCTCAGTGCTGCGTGAAGGGGAGTGAACTGATTAAGATACCAGAACAAGGAGCTGGAGCTTCTCTGTTACACCTTTTTAATATAATAAAACAACCCACAGAGACACAAGATAAACAATTATACCGAGACACATAAGGAGATTTTAAGCCAGATGACCAGAAGCTTGGGCAAAGGAGCAGGTTTTAAGGAGTGTCTTAAGGGAGGAAAGCGAGGTACAGAGGCTTAAGGAGGGAATTCCAGAGCTTAGGGCCCAGGTAGCCGAAGGCAAGGCCACCAGATTTAAATTGGGGGTTCTCAAGAAGCCAGACATGGAGGAGTGGAGATATTTCAGAGGGTTATAAAGCTGGAGCAAATTATAATGATGATTTTGTGGGGGGGGATGAAGAGAGGGTAAGGGCATGGAGGGATGAGAATTTTTAAAAACAAGGTGTCACTTGATTAGTAGGTCAGTGAGCACAGGCGTGATGGGTAAACAGGACTTGGTTTCATCACTTTAAAAATAAGGGATCGCCCATTTAAAACAGATGAGGTGAATTTTTTTTTCCTTCAGAGGGTCGTGAGTCTTTGGAATTCTCTTCCTGAAAAGGTGGTGGAAGCAGTCTTTGAATATTTTAACGGCAGAGGTGGATAGATTCTTGGTAAGCGAGGGGGTGGTGATAGGTTATCGGCGGTAGGTGGGACGCAGATTTCAGGTTACTATCAGATCAGCCATGATCTTATTAAATGGCGGAGCAGGCTTGAAGGACTGAATGGCCCACTCCTGCTCCTTGTTCATATCATGAGCAGCAGGGTTTTGGATGACCTCAAGCTTATGTAGGGTAGAAAGTGGGAGGTTGGCCAGGAGTGTGTTAGTATAGTCAAAGACATGAATAAGGGTTTCGGCAGCAGAACACTTGAGGTGGAATAGGTGATGTTATGAAAGGAGGCCTCGGTGACAGGGATGGAAGTTTATCTTGGGTTCAGACATGATACTAAGGTTTCAGTATAACTTCAGACAGTTGCCGGGGGAGGGATGGCATGAGTGGCTAATGTTTGTGGTGGGGACTAATGACAATAGCTTAGGTCTTCCTGATATTTAGTTAGAAGAAATTTCTGCTCATCCAATGCTGAATGCCAGACAAGCGGTTTGACATTTGAGAGGTGGTGGGGGGGGTCAAGAGAGGTGGTGGTGAGGTAGAGCTATGTCCCGTCAGCATGTGTGTGGAAAGTGGAGCTGTGTTTTTAGATGAAATTGCTGAGGGGCAACGTGAGGAATAGGACAGGGTCAAGCATAGACCCTTGGGCACACCAAAGGTAATGGTGCAGTAGCAGGAAGAAAAGCCATTGGAAGTGATACTTTGGCTACAGTTAGATAGGTGAGATTAGAGCCGGGTGAGTGCAGTTCCAACTAGTTCACTGTTTTGGTTGAGGAAGGTTTGGTCAACTTTCAAAGGTGCAAGCATGTTGAGAGGATGACAAGGGATGGTTCACCACTGTCAAAGTTATATAGTATGCTCTGGGAGAGATGGACACAGAATTGGGAGGCAATGGCACATTCAAAGACTTTGGAAAGGAAAGGGATGCTGAAGATGAGGCGGTAGTTTGCAGGGCTGGAAGAGTCAAGGTTGGTTTTATGATGGGATAGGGTGATGGCAACAGTTTTGAAGGAGTGGAGCACAGTACCTGAGGAGAGAAAACTTAATGTCAGCTAATATGGGAGTTAGGAAGAGAAATTGGTTGTTTAGCAGTTTAGTGAGAATAGGTTCAAGGGAGCGAGATGAGCTCAGAGATGGCATGAGGAGAGAAACTAGAGAAAAGTGAGAGTTTAGAGCAGGAGGAAGAATGTGCAATAGGATGTGTTGCCCGCACCCCGAAAGTGATTTAAGTTGTTGTGAGATGACACTTGATTCAGCTTTGTGCACCTTGTTCGTTTTATTAACTTCATCACAATCAACTCAATGCTAAAATTGAATATGCATGTGTAAGTAGCTGCTTGTTTTGAGCTGACCATAAGATTTCAGATGTGAGCCCCAAAACCAACAGAGTCGACAGCATCATCAGACTTCTTAATTTGTGGCATTTAATTACATCACTAACGGTTACTAATGTTGCTTCATATATTGACACGTTTTACATATGAAAAATGTATTTTGTGTAACTACAAATGTAGGGCCTCAATAAATTCTAAAGCCATTTGAAAGGTAGAGGGAAAGCTATAATACAGAATTTTTGGGACGGAGTAATAATGTTCTGTAAAGTGATAGAAAAGTATATTGCAAATATATCAGCCCTGTGTCTTTTCAGCCTCAATACTATATGTAATAATTTCCTCTTATATCAACCATCTTATATACTGCTACAGTGATGTTACTGTTGTATTTAGACTGTACTGCTATAAAAATAAAACTGATGAATTAGATTAATTCCTTCCCTTCATTTGTGACACCTGTTTACTTTTATGCCACAAATTAAGGAACAATAAGTGTTAACTCTGGGTTATTCAGCAGAATAATCCATCTCTAAACTGACAGAAACTGAAGCGTTAATTCTCCTCTGTTCGTCCCTGGTGCTGTACACATAGTTTGAGGTGATAACAGTGGTGTATTGTGTTGCTGCACAAACCATTTTTTTACATGGTGTTTCACAGACATAGATACTGACTTGCAACATTGCAATTTAAATCCTGCTACTAGTGGCAATTCTGACTCTGGCACTAATATAAACAAAACTCCTCCCAACAGTATGGAGACTTGCCTCAAGATTCACTTTTGACCATAAGTAATAAATATGTCATGTGCTGGTAGCCACCATTTTGTTCCTGCTGTGAATGGGCAGACGGTTCTCAACCAGTCTTGTATCCATTAACGTAATTTTTGTGTCACTGGCATATAGTGGACTTTCTCCCAAGAAGATTTGTGGCCAGAAACTTTAGAATCACAATGGGTTTTCATTTTGTAAATCTTTTCCTCAAAATTTATCTTAAATAGACATTACTCTATGGCTTTTAAAAGTACATAACTTTGCTGAAGTGTCATTCTAGGTTTGTGTCAGTGATAAAACTTGTCAAAGTCAGTGACTTGAGCTATGGATGAAATCTTCCCTGATGCAGTGGTGATTGATCATAAGTTCATAATAAATAGGAGGAAGAGGCCATCATACCTGCATCACCATTTCAATAGGAATGTGGCTAATCTGATTGTGGCTATAATTCCACTTTCCTGCACGCCACCCCCCCCACCCCCCAATAATCCTCGTTGGCTCCCTTGTAGATCAAAAATCTGTCTAAATCAGCCTTGAATATATTCAATGACCCAACCTCCACTGCTATCTGGGAGAGAATTCCAAAAACTAGCAACTCTCTGAGAGCAGTTTCTCCTCATCTCTATCTTATTTTTAAACTGTTCCCCCTCGTTCTGGACTTCCCCCATGAAGAAATATCCTTTCAGCATCTACAGAATCTTATGTTTCAATGAGATCACCTTTCATTTTTCTAAACTCCAATGAGTAAAGGCCCAACCTGATCAACCTTTCCTCTTAAGACAACCCCGTTCATTCCAGGAATCAACCTAGTAAACCTTCTCTGAACCGCTTCCAATGCAAGTATATTGCTTCTTAAGTAGGGAGAACAAAGCTGTACACAGTGCTCTAGGTGCGGTCTCACCAATGTGCTGATTGGTTGTAACAACACTTCTCCACTTTTATACTCCATCCCCCTTGCAATAAAAGCTAACGTTCCATTTACCTTCCTAATTATTTGCTGTACCTGCAGGCTAACTTTTTGCCGTTCTCATACTAGGACACCCAAATTCCTCATTGGTATTCTGCAGTCTCTTTCCATTTAAATACTGCTCTGCTTTTCCGTTCATCCTGCCAAAATGGGCAACCTCCCACATAAAACTCTTCATTTGCCAAAATTTTTGCCCACTCGCTTAACCTATATTTATACCTTTGCAGTCTTTTGTTTTTCCCTCACAACTTGCTTTCCCTATCTATCTTTGTATCGTCTGTAAATTTGGCTACAATACAGTCAGTCCCTTCATTAATATAGATCATAAATAGTTGAGGTTCCAGCTCTGATTGCTATGGCACTCCACTCTTTACAGTTTGACAACCTGAAAATTATCCATTTATCCTGACTCTCTATTTCCTGTTAGTTAGCCAATCCTCTACCTATGCTAATATATCACCCTCAACATCATGAGCTCTTATCTCGTGCAGTAAATTTTTATGTGGTGCCTTAACGAATGCCTTTTGGAAATCCAAATACTCTTCGGCTGGTTTCTCTTTATCCATTCTGCTTGTTACATCCCCAAAGAATTCTAATAAACTTGTCTAACACCGTTTCCCTTTCACAAACCATGTTGACTCTGCTTGTTTGTATTATGATTTTCTAAGCATCCTGCCATTACCTCCTTAATAACATTTTCCCAATGACAACTCTTAGGGTAATTGGCCTATAGTTTCTTGCTTTCTGTCTCTCTCTTTTTTTGAATAAAGGTGTTATGTTTGTGGTTTTCCAATTCACTGGGACCTTTCCAGAGCCTAGGGAACTTTAAGCTGCACACAAAAACCACAAGCCATTTCAAGATTTGGTGTTATTGTGTTCTTTCAGCAGCTCCAAAACGTAAAAGAGGAAGACCTCCAGGATCGCAGAAAAATAAGTCTGAAGGAACAAGCACCAAACGTGGCAAAACAGATGGGAAATCAGGGGGGAAGCAGGAAAAAATCACCAATGCTTTTAAAGTTACAAAAAGAAAAATTGATCGATTCAATGGAACAACTGAAGCTGAACTTTTAACAAAAACCTTACCGGATATATTGACCTACGGTTTAGACATTGTGATTGTGAGTTAACGTTTCCCGTTATTTTATTAATTTGATTTAGTCCGATTGAAATGAGCAGAAGATTGTTCTAGATCATGATTAAGTCTCCAGAGAAAAAGATTAAATATTTTTATGGTGAAAGCAACATGATAAGAAACAGAAATCTGTCAGGTACTTGAATGAGAACGGTGCAGGGATATGTGTTCTTGTATGCTTTAGCATAGTGGCAAGCTTCAGATGGCTTTTGTTGTCTCCTTTCCTTGGGGAGGTTAATTAAAGATTAACTCTATCCAGTGCTATCATGCCAGAAGACAAGAAGTTTGCAAATGTTACACCACTGCTTCAAAACTGGAGAGGGATAAACCTAACAATTACAGGCCCATCAGCCAGTAGTGGGGAAGCTTTTGGAAACATTAATCTGAGACAAAATTAATTGACACTTGAAAATATATGGGTTAAGAAATGAAAGTCATCACAATTTGTTAAAAGCACTTCATGTTTGACTAAGTTTGTCAGCCTTTCATGAAGTAATGGAGTGGGTGAGTGAGAATGCTGCAGTTGATATTGTGAATATGGATTTTCAAAAGATTTGATAATGTACCAGCTAATTGAGTAGCACAAAATAGACTTGTTAGCAAAGTTGAAGTCCATGGGATTAAAGGGGCTATGATTGTGTTGATACGAAATTGGTCGAGGGACAGAAAATGGAGAGTAGCACAAGTCTTTGAAGGTGGTAGGACAAGTTGAAAAAACTGTTGAAGGGGCATTTGGGATCCATGGCTTTATATATAGAGGCATAGAGTACAAAATCAGGGAAGTTATACTAATCCTTTATAAAACACAGTTTAGGTTCCAGGTGGAGTATTGTGGCCAATGCTGAACACTATGCTTTAGAAAGGATGTCAAGGCCTTTAGAGAGGGCGCAGAGGAGATTTACTGAACTGTACAAAGGATTTTTAAAATCTACAAAATTGTGGACAAACTAGTGAAACTGGCGTTAGGCTGATGGGCCTGTAATTGTTAGTTTTATCCCTCTCCTGTTTTGAAGCAGGGGTGTAATATTTGCAATTTTCCAATCCTCTGGCATCACTCCCATATCTAAGTCCATAAGGCAGGGAAGGTTAAGGGGAGGTTTGATAGAGGTGCTCACAATCATGAGGAATGTTGAGAGTGTAAATAAGGGAAAACTTTCCAGTAGCAGATGATTCAGTAACCAGAGAACACAGATTTAAGGTAATTGACAGAAAAACCAGAAGTGACATGAAGAAATTTTTATTTTAAACAGTAAGTTGTTGAAATCTGGAATGCACTACCTGAAAGGTTGGTGGTTGCAGAATCAATAATAACTTTCAAAAGAGTGTTAGATAAATACCTGAAAAGGAAAGATTTGTTAGGCAGTGTTGTTGGAGGAGACGAATTTGATAGCTCTTCTAAAAGGCTTGCACAGGTATGATGGACTGAATGGTCTCCCTCTGTACTGCATTATTCTATGAAATATCTAACGCATTATTTTTCTGAAATTATAATTGGAAAAGTAACTTTCTTTCTTGCAATCTGAATTACAATTCTAAACTGACAGAAAGCGATCGGTCATCATCATGCTAATTTAACGTGGGGAGCCAATATGTTAACAAGGGACATTACATTGCCTAGTGTAGTTGAAAGGTAGAATTGGTTTGGTTGCTATTATAGGGTGAATAACTTACATGGGAAAAATAACCAGCACTTTTAATTAGGTATATTTGCCTGACATTTTTAGACTTGTATTGCTGCAGATTCCTCGATTGCCACATAGAGGTGCTGGTGATCTTTTGAAAATCAATGTTCAGTATGCATTTTTGAATCTTAAAGTTTATTTAAATTGCTATTGCAGCGACTTTCCTGTTAACTAAAATATTTAAGAAGCTTTAGGAAGCCATGCTGCTAAACAGTTGTTCTTCTGTTGAGGCTACCCGCTAGCATTCATTCCTCTACTTACAGTGCTGTAAAATGGCAAGACCGGCCAGACTTGGTGCTTTTAAGTCCACAGACACTGCTTAATATACAATGAGGGAATGAGGTTCGTTTATTGCTGGTTTCTGAACGAAGGTTCCCACATGGAGAGGGAAAGCTTGATTGCTTTATCAGTTAATGGTAGAGCTTTAAAAGTGGTCTTTTTTTTTAAAAATATATATATATATACTGGCAACAAGAGACTGTTTCCTATTATCACATTATAGGGGAGGCGATACCGTAATGATATTGTCGCTGAGCTAGTAACCCAGAGGCCTGGGTTTGAATCCCGCCACGACAGATGGTTGAATTCAATAAAAATCTGGAATTAAAAATCCGATGATGACCATGAAACCATTGTTGATTGTCATAAAAACCCACTGGTTCACTAATGTTCTTTAGGGAAGGAAATCTGCATTCCTTGCCTGGCCTGGCCTACATGTGAATCCAGACCCACAGCAATGTGATTGACTCTTTTTAAAAAAATTGTCTGCCAGCTAGCAATGCCCACATCCCACGGATTAATTCTTAAAAAAAAGCTTCTTGAGTGTTGTTGGAGCTGCACTCATCCAGGCAAGTGGCAAGTATTCCATCACATTCCTGACTTGTGCCTTGTGGATGGTGGACAGGCTTTGGGGAGTTAGGTGGTAAGGCGCCTGCTTCTGACCTGCCCTTGTAGCCACAGCATAAATATGGATAGTCCAGTTCAGTCCTGGTCAATGGTAACCCCCAGGATGCTGATAGTGTGGGATTCAGCAATAGATTGAATGTCCTGGGGTGGTGGTTAGATTCTCTCTGGTTGGAGATGGTCATTGCCTGGCAGTTGTATGGCGCAAATGTTACTTGCCACTTGTCAGCCCAAGCGTGGATATTGTCCAGGCCTTGTTGCATTTGGACATGGACTGCCAATGCGAATGGTGCTGAACATTGTGCAATCATTAGTAGACATCCCCACTTCTAACCTTACGATGGAAGGAAGGTCATTGATGAAGCGGCTGAAGGTGGTTGGGCGTAGGTCACTATCCTGAGGAACTCCTGCCGTGATGTCCTGGAACTGAGATGACTGACCTCCAACAACCACAACCATCTTCCTTTGTGCTAGATATGACTCCAACCACTGGAGAGTTTTCC
The DNA here is from genome assembly GCF_964194155.1 of Cetorhinus maximus. Taxonomy (NCBI): domain Eukaryota; kingdom Metazoa; phylum Chordata; class Chondrichthyes; order Lamniformes; family Cetorhinidae; genus Cetorhinus; species Cetorhinus maximus. Next base: position 10,976,786 of record NC_135900.1, read on the forward strand.
CCCTGATTCCCATTGACTCCAGTTTTGCTAGGGTTCCCTGATGCCACACTCAGTAAAATGCTGCTTTGATGTCAAGGGCAGTCAATCTTGCCTCACCGCTGGAGTTCAGCTCTTTTGTCCATGTTTGAACTAAGGCTGTAATGAGGCCAGGAGTTGAGTGATCCTGGCGAAACCCAAACAGAACATGAGTAAGCAGGTTATTGCTAAGCAAATGCCCCTTGATAGCATTGTTGATGACCCCTTCCATTACTTTACTGATGATCAAGAATGGGCTGATGGGGCGGTAATTGGCCGGATTGGATATGTCCTGCTTTTTGTGTACAGGACATACGTGGGCAATATTCCACATTGCTGAGTAGATGTCATTGTTGTAGCTGTACTGGAACAGCTTGGCAAGTTATGGAGCACGAGTTTTCAGTACTGTTGCCGGAACATTATCAGGACCCCAAGGCTTTGCAGTATCCAGTGCCTTCGGCCATTTCTTGATATCACGTGGACTGAATCTAATTGGCTGGAGACTGGCATCAGTGATGCTGGGGACCTCCAGAGGTCACCCGTTCAGCACTTCTGGCTGAAGATTGTTGCGAATGCTTCAGCCTTTTCTTTTGCAATGATGTGTTGGGCTTCCCCAACATTGAGGATGGGATTATTTGTGGAGCCGCCTCCTCTAGTGTGTTGTTTAATTGTCCACCACCATTCACGACTGGATGTGGCAAAATTGCAGAGCTTAGATCTGATCCGTTGGTTGTGGAATCGCTTGACTCTTTATGTCGCTTGCTGCTTATGCTGTTTGGCATGCAAGTAGTCCTGTGTTGTAACTTCACCAGGTTGACACCTCATTTTTAGGTATGCCTGGTGCTGCTGCTAGCATGCCCTCTTTCACTCTTTGTTGAACCAGGTTTGGTGGTAACGGTAGAGTGAGGGATATGCCGAGCCAAGAGGTTGCAGATTGGTGGTGTATGTGGAAAACTTTTTCAGAACTGTTTGTAACAATTCGCCCAACCATTTGGCCAATTCATATTGTGCAGAGGCACTCATAGATAAGATAGGGGCATAACTTTTTGGGCTTACATACATGCAGCCCATACATACATGGATACAGCAAGCTGTGAGGACAATCCCTGTCATATATATCACACAGTAGCTCATTGCTCTTACACAAGTCCAACAAGCATTTTTTTAGCTTACTTTCGAGCAAGGCCGTCAGTCATGCTGAACAGCAGCCAAACTGCTTCCACGTAAATGATTTGATCCATTTGTGCTGCTATATTGCTTCAACAGATGACCGCACCATAAACAGTACCCGTTTGAAGCACATCTGTACCGTAAACTCAGTTTTAACGACACCATGTATGTCCAAATAGATGGTGTTGCCATGGGATCCCCTCTAGGCCCAGGTCTCACTAATGTCTTTTTTGGGTTCCCTGAGAAATGCGTCTTCGATGGAGTGGCACCTAACCTTCTACCCGTTACATTTTTCCAATATGTGGATGATGCGTTTGCTATATTTAAATCCGTAGCTGCATGTAATAATTTCCTTACGTGTCTTAATGGGACTCCATCTTGCGCTTAAATTCATCTTTGAAATGGAGCACTTAAACGAACTCCTTTTCCTTGACATACCAGTTGAGAAATCTGCCAGGGGGTTCCCTACCACGGTCTACCGCAAGCTACCTTCACTGGTCAATATACGCATTGGAATTCTTATCGTCCACCCACCATAAAATTGGTCTTATCGACAACCTCGTAAATAGGACCCGGGCTATTTGTTTACCATGTAAACTTGATGCTGAAATAGGGCACATCAAAGACATCCTGCAGGATAATAGCTACCCTGATCAGATCATTTCGTGCTGTATATTGCACAAACTCATGAACGGGCCTAAGGCCGTCACTTTCAGCCTTCAAAAGTGCCCAGTCTACCTCAGATTACCCTGGAAGGGCAAGGTGTCTCAAAAATTTGAGCAACAAGTGAAGCTAGCTATTTCACACTGCTACTATGCAGTAGCAACACAAGTGGTATTCACCACTAACAGGATGCTGCTGCCAAGCCAAAAAGATGTTCTATCACACAGATGAGTAATGTGGTATATGAATTTCAGTACCAGTGATGCTAAGTAGGTATGATTGGCACCCAGTTCACAAACATTCACTCCCTCCACCACGGACACACAGTGGCAGCAGTGTGCGCCATCTGCAAGATGCACTGTAGGAGCTCACCAAGTCTCCTTAGCGCCTTCCAACCCCACAACGACTACCATCTAGAAGGACAAGGACAGCTGATGTGTAGGAGCGCCACCACCTGGAAGTTCCCCTCCAAGTCACACACCACCCTAACTTGGAAATATGTCGCTGGGTGAAAACCCTGGAACTCCCTTCCTGACAGCACTGTGGGTGTGCATACACCACATGGACTGTAGCGGCTCAAGAAGGCAGCTCACCACCACCATCTCAAGGGCAGTTAGGGATGGGCAATAAATGCTGGACTAGCCAGCGATGCCCATATCCCATGAATGAATTTTTTAAAAAAGCATAACCCTTCTGTTGTTCACAGCAGGCAAGGCACAGACCATACCCAACCAGCCCGTACTTGCAAAACTCAAAACACAGTGTCCAACATTAGATGTGATTCTGCAATTGGACAACACTTGCTAAATAATCTTCTGCACTAAGAATTACGCTGACAACCAATTTAGGATTGTCAGTTGGGCTCACAGTATGGTGCATTTGCGAGTACTGGAAGCTATATATATATTGAAACACAGGGCCTGTTCTTTGCAGACATAGAACATGTACACACATTGCGCCTGTTTCAGCTAAACAAAATAAGTGACAGCCATTCGCTGGTTCATTGGTCAAGGCATTGCCCCAAGGAATCGGAGACAAGTTGGCTAGTTTAAATTTCAAACAATGCTTGGCAGTTAACTGTCAGTCACCTTCAACTGGTGCATTCTCCATGGCAATCAATCATAGGCCACTTGCCAACCAATCAACACAGCCTTTTCTTCCAGTATGAATTTGTGTGTTTCCCTTACGTTGTATTCTTGCAAAATGTCTCTTTTTTAGCAATATTCGAGTTCTGTACTACCAAATGATTATATGGCAAATTCCTGATCTCTTACATACCAAAAAAAGGCCAGGTGATTCCTCACTCTAATTAATATTTATAGAGACATAGTAGATGACCATTTGGCCCGTGCCAGCTCTCTAGAACAGTCCAGTCACCTATTTCCCCCACTCTATCCTCTTCCTCATGCCTATTTAATTTCCTCTTAAAATCATTGATCGTCCCTGCTTCCACTATCTTCTAGAGTAGCAGTGATAGAGATGAGAAATTGTGGGTCAGAGTTGATGTAATTGTTTTTTTATTCATTCATGGGATGTGAGCATCGCTGGCAAGGCCAGCATTTATTGCCCATCCCTAAATGCTCTTGAGAAGGTTTTGATGAGCTGCTTTCTTGAACCGCTGCAGTCCATGTGGCGTAGGTACTTCCCTACTTCCTCTTAGGGAGGGAGTTACAGGAGTTTTACTCAGCAACAGCAATATATTTCCAAATCAGGTGTGTGACTTGGAGGGGAGCTTTCAGCTGGCAGTGTTCCTGTGCATCTGCTGCCCTTGTCCTTCTAGGTGGTAGAGGTCACAGCTTTAGAAGGTGCTGTTGAAGGAGCCTTGGCAAGTTATGTAGTGTGTCCTATAGCTGGTGCCCACTGCATCCACTGTGCATTGGTGATGGAGGGTTTGAATATTTAAGGTGGAGGATGGGTGCCAATCAAGTGGGGTGCTTTGTCCTGGGTGATGTCCAGCTTCCAGGCTATGGAGAGTATTGCATCACACTCCTGACTTGCACCTATATAGATAGTGAACCAGCTTTGTGGAGTCAGGAGATGAGTTACTGTCTGCAGAATTCCTAGCACCTCACCTGCTCTTGTAGCCACAGTATTTACATGTCTAGTACAAGTAAGTTTGGAGGACTAACTGACCTAGACCATTTTTGGGAACCTCAAGTGCCTGGTTCAAGAAAACAGAGAAATGTGCGGAGTGGGTTTTCCCTCTCAGCTGGAGAATAATGTGGAGGGGAAAATAAATTACAAAATTTGTGTTAGAAACTATAGCTGTTGCCCTTGTATTTTGATGGCTTGCCTTACTGGATCCAAACTACTCTTCTCTATTGATGGATGGAGATATTGAATTGGAGATGTCAGCCAAATCTCAGTAACTTATATTCTCCCATCAGAAAAGAGCATTCCTGAGTTTGTTATTAGTCTCTTGAATAATATATCACATCTGGAAAGTTACTTAAATATTTTGGGCCAAAATTCCATAGAGAGTCTTTGAGCATGTCTGCATTTTTCCTTAAACAATGTATTGTATCCCCTGCGCAGAATACGTTGCAAAATAGAAATGTATGCTTGGTTTTCTGCTTCCCACTGCTGGAAATACTTAGTGAGGGCAGAACTGGGCTCAGTGATGCTCTTCTCCTGGTGAAATATATTGCAAATACTCCATATCTAGGCTGACCCATGGGTTATTGGACATTTCTACAAGGATGTCTAGCACTAGTGTAACTGCAATATCTTTGTGGGGGTGTGATAGAGAAGGTGCCCATATTGTCGTCATCAAATTCTGCTGGAATGCACAATTACCAAGTGTTTTGGTTGATTCTTTTTTATGGCCAACTGGTTATAATTTCCTTTGCAATCTAAACTGAGCCTGCTGTTTGTTTTAGATTGGAATTAACCCAGGGCTGATGGCAGCATACAAAGGACACCATTACCCGGGACCAGGAAATCATTTTTGTAAGTTCATGTATATATAGAAATCTTTTTGGATGTTCTTAAATTTTTTGGATCTTTTGTTCGGGTGGAATGCATGATGAACATGGCATATTTTCACTGTCTGGTTTTTGTCAGAAGTAGACTATCCAATTTTCTAAGTTTTTATTATCTAAAACCAGTTTATTTTATTAAGACTGACTCTTGCTGTATATTCAAACTTTCACACATGCTTCTTTCTTCTGTAGGGAAGTGCTTGTTTTTGTCCGGTCTTATCGATAAGCCTTTAAACCATGTGGATGATGCTTCTTTACCAGAGAAATATGGAATAGGTTTCACAAACATGGTGGAGAGGACTACTCCAGGGAGCAAGGACCTCAAAAGGTGGTTAACGAAAGTAAATTAAAATTCCAATTTTTGGTTTTGTTTGGGAAGAAAGTATAATTTTAAAATTCTTTGCATTTCAGTAAAGAGATTCGCGAAGGAGGGAAAATACTTCTGCAAAAACTGCAGAAATTTAAGCCACGGATTGCTGTTTTTAATGGAAAATGTGAGTACACATGTGAAAATCTAAAATCAAACTTTTCACCATCTGACTATAGCTTAATGTTTCAAATGTTTTTTTTTGCTGCAAATTGGGGGCATTAGTGTTGGGAAATAATACCCAGTGTTAATATCAAACATTCTCAGGACATATGTAGCAAATAGAGTAAAACTCCCTCTATCTCAATCCAAGAAACACTACATCATTTCACCCCATCAGTCTGGGCTGAATTTAAACCAGTGTGCCTGAGGTGAAAGGCCTGTCTACTACCCAGTTCCCCACAAAATATGAATTTACACCCAGAGTACTGTGCCTAGTTTTAGTCTCCTTACTTAAGGAGGGACATACTTACATTGGAGGCAGTTCAGAGGAGATTCACTAGGCTGATTTCTGGAATGAAGGGGTGTCTTATCAGGAAAGTTTGAGTAGGTTGGGCCTATTCTCATTGGAGTTTAGAAGAATGAGAGCTGATCTTATTCCTGAGGGGACTTGACAGGGTAGTTGCTGAGAGGATGTTTCCGCTTGTGGGGGAATCTAGAACTAGGGGGCATAGTTTCAAAATAAGGGGTCTCCCATTTAAGACAGATGAAGAGCAATATCTTCTGAGGATCATTCATGTGTGGAATTCTGTCCCTTAGTGAGCAGTGGAGGCTGGGTCATTCAGCGCTGAGTTAGGCAGATTTTTGATTGACAAGGGAGTCAGTGTTACAGGGAGGCAGGAAAGTGGAGTTAAGGCAACAATTCATCAGACATGATCTTATTGACTGGAGGAGCAGGCCCAAGGGGCAAAATGGTCTATTATTCTATTTCTTATGTTCTTATCCCTAAGTGTAAATTATCTAATAAAATAATCTAGAAATAGTTGCTTGGTAGTACAGAACTTCAGTATTTCTCAAAACAGGCATGCAGTTGAAGCTTTTTGCCTTGAACTCATCAGAACAGACACAAGAATGCCAAATTTCAAAGAGAGCAACAACTTATATTCCTTGAGAAAAGGATGCTGACTTAAAATCTTAAAATTTTGAACAGCAGGTGAAGCTTGCTGTGATAATACGAATGTTAATTTCCACTAACAGGATGCTGACGTCAAGCCAAAAAGATGTTCCGCTTGCCACACAAATGAATAATGTGGTATATGAATTCATAAGCAGGAACCTGTCCCCTGCAGGCAAAAAAAAACATGCCCAGGCATTGCACCTTTTTTTGAAGTAAGCATTGGGGGGGCCAATAGATCCCTAGTGCATTCTCCATGGCAATGCCTCAACCAATCAGCCGACTTGCCAACCAATCAGCACCCTTTTCAGTGTAAATTGTAATCGGCAGAATTGACAACCAATAGGAAGGAGATTGAATTGAAACCAGTTGATGCTTTAGAAGCTGATTAGGTGAATCTGACTTTTAACTTAGTGAATTTGGAAAATTTGATTTTGCTTACCATTTTTTGCAGGCATCTATGAAATTTTTAGCAAAGAAGTATTTGGAGTTAAGGTCAAGAAATTGGAGTTTGGGCAGCAGCCACACAAGATCCCTGAGGGAGAAACAGTAAGCACTGGATTAATTTATTATACACGCACACAGTTCTGAAGTAAATAATACCCAGTTCCCGTTCTCTTTCTCAAACCCCAAAAAAATTTTGTTATTGTCTGATGACTTTAACCTGTTGCTCTTCAACTTTCTGCCCATCATTTACTAGATTAGGTGGAGAAGGTTAGCATTTGTTTTACCAGTAATTCTTCAGATTCACATTTCAATGCATGACCAAACTTCCTGATTTTAGTTCAAAGAAACTTGAATTTTTCTGTAATCAGTCTTGTTTGTTGAAGAAAATAATCTTGAGTATCTCACAGCCCAGTGATCTGTTTTGAGATCACCTTTGTATCTTTTCACAGTGCAGTTTCCAAATTGGTGACCCATAAACTTATCCTAGATAGTAATGAGTTGTTAAGATTAAATCCTGATTCAGATGTCTTCTAGAATTCCAGATTGCTTCTTTGGCCCCTCTGTCCCAAAACTTTCTTCTCCAATTCCTTTTGCCTACCACCCGCACCGCACTGTCTCTTTCCCCCTCCTCCCACCCAACTCAAACACAACCTTTCAACATCTGCCTGTTCAGTTCTATCCTCCACCCTAGTCACTATGAAACACAGAACAAGCTTGGCTTTCTTCCTTCTGACAAATTTGACCTAAGTTTCCCCAACCTTTCCAATTGCCTTAAGTTCTGGACTCTGACTTCCATTTGTCTTGAGTTCTCCATCCTATGTTTTTGTATCTTAATCTTATCATTCCTTGCCACTTGCTGTTGCTAGTGTCACTTTCAAATATGCTCGTCGCAGCAAGTCTTCCTCATGCTCTTTTACGCTTGCAGGAAACCTCACCAGAAGAAAGTAAAGGTAAAAAACATCATTGTAACTTTATTTTCAAGGTGGTCTATGTCATGCCTTCTTCCAGTGCAAGGTGTGCACAGTTTCCTCGGGCCCAGGACAAGGTCCATTATTATATCAAGCTAAAGGAACTGCGGAATCATTTGAAGGGCATTAGAACTGCTACAGAGGTCACTGAAGTAGAATACTCATTTGACTTGCAGAAAGCTCAAGGTAAGTAACTTGCAGTTGTAATTCAAGCACTTCCTTCAAAGGAAGAGTCTTTATAGGAGTGACCCAATGTCTATAACTTTATTTCTTTAAGGTCTTAAAACTTCTCTTAACTGCCAACTATTTGTGAAATGTTGTTGCTGAGAGTAACTTGCTTGGATTGATTATAGTCTTTTATTAGTTTGCACCAGCGGCTAGTATTTATTTACAGCCGAATAGAAATATGAAGTACAAAGTTTAGTACAGTTGAGTAGGGCACGTAACCATACACAGAAAAAGCTCCTGTAATGTCATTTGTAAGGACTTTGACAGGATAATAACTCTAGCTTTGAGAGTTAAAGACCTGGTTATTAACACAGGGAAATTCAGCTTTTCACAGCTTGTCATGTATAATACCATTATCCTTCTAATAGGGAATTCAAGGCAAATGATTTAATTTCAGAAGAAATTTAGAACGTTTAAACTTTAGCTTTTTCCATCTGATTTCCTTGCATTCTGCTTTTCAAGCAAGTTTAAAGAATATTGCAATTACATGTTCACACATCAATGTGTATGCATAAATACATAATGTAATAATGGATTCATACCAAAAGAGTTCCTTTTCCTTACCCCCTTCACTATATCTAGACAGATCCAAGTGGCTATTTCATTGATGGATGGCATAGGAAGAACTGCTGTCAAACAAAAACTTTCACCAATGACTCAACAAGGAAAAATGCACCCAAATAAACATATTTTGTAGCGCACTAAAATTAAGTTATTGTAACTTACTTATTTGCTGTAAACATTTTAACTTCATACCCAGTTTATGTAGAAATGAATATTAATATCCAGTAGGTATCAGTGTTCACTATAGTATTGGAATGTTGGATTCCACTTAATTGGGTTGAAGCTGAATCATGGTTTTTATTTGTCAGAATCGAGTTCTTGGTTTGTCCACAAGTTGTAGTAGTTCATTAAAGCATCTCTGATTTTGTAGTCTTTATTATACTTTAATAAAAATTCTAAAACTCTGTAATGTTCTAATTCTCCCCCTAGTGGAAGCCAAGAAAATGGCAATTAAAGAGGAAAAATATGACCCTGGTTATGAAGCAGCTTATGGTGGTTCATATGTGGAAAAATCCACAGAAAGCAATGGGCAGTGCAACTTTGCCATGACTGAACCAGGTAAATGTGCAAAATGATTTCCGCTGTAGGCAAATCAGCTTGGGATTTTACAGTTTATATTGATGTGGTCTATATACTAAGTGCCAAATGTTCTAGTAACCTGCAGGAAGCTACTATCTGGATTTTCGATAATCATGTAACTTAATATTAAAGCAAATGCTGTTAATTTGTTACTAATATAATTCAAGAGTCAATGAAGGAAGCATGCTACCATCTTCACAGCATCATAAATATTTGTACTTTTTTATATAAAAAAGGATTTTACATATTGTATTAAATAATTCCTGGAGAAGGGAGACATTTTTTGTTGTGATTCCAAGATCGCACTTTGGTTACAACCTATGATTTTGGCAGAACTTGCTATAAATAGCCATCTCGCTCCCTCCCCAGGATCTATTTGTCTCTATAAAATAGTTGAACAAGGATGAAGGGAGTAATCCTGTGAAAAGATAGAAATTGGAAAATTACCAGTTGTGCTTTTGAAAACTCAGCCATTATGATATGAATGTTGCTACTGTTGCACTAACCAGTATTTTGTAAGTGTTCCAATCTCCTTACTTTTTTTTATAAGAGTTGGTTTATAGCTGCGCGCAACAACTGGTATTATTTGTGGGTAGTGAGGGGACATAATTCAGTGACCCCTATATAAACAATGTACAAAGGATTAAGATGCACCATTAAATCCATGTCACTGAAGATCATGCAATATAAAAACTTGAAGGAAATGATATATGATACTGTATAGATTTTGTGCCAAGTTTTCATTAGGTGGGAGGGAGTACAGTGACTAGATATAGGTGACCAACAAGCAGTTTCAGTTTGCCAAAACAGTGGGACCAAAGAATGCAGCCTGCATTTGAAGGAGGGTTAAATTCAAAACAAATCTGCTAAAATGATTTTTTAGTGAGTCTGCGGAGCAGGACTGATTCATTCAAATTCAAAAAAGATATATTTCTATCAACAAATAATATTTGAGATACAGTGTACGAGTAATTCAAGACATGGTGTGGTAAGTCTGGAATGGTTGTGGTTGGTGGGGTGGAGAATAAAAATGACTTTTGACCTAAGTCTCCACTACTGGGGTCTTCCTTGTGTCATTTCTGTGCCTGTTGTAGACTAATTGATAGAGTTGCTGACTAATCATAGCAATTAATCTCTATCAATGTTTTTTTAATTAATTTATGGGATGTGGGAATCGCTGGCTAGGCCAGCATTTATTGCCCAACCTAATTGCCGTTAAGAAGGTCGTGGTGAGCTGCTGCCTTGAACCTCTGCAGTCCATGTGGTGTAGGTGCACCCCAAGTGCTGGTAGGGAGGGAGTTCCAGGATTCTGACCCAGCGACAGTGAAGGAACGGCAGTCTATTTTCAAGTCAGGATGGTGAGTGGCTCGGAGGGGAACTTCCAGGTGGGATGATCCCATGTATCTGCTGCACTTGTCCTTCTAGATGGTAGCGGTCGCAGGTTTGGAAGGTGCTGCCTAAGGAGCCTTGGTGAGTTCCTGCAGTGCACCTTGTAGATGGTACACACTGCTGCCACTGTGTGTCGTTGCTGGAGGGAGTGAATGTTTGTGGATGGGGTGCCAATCAAGTGGGTTGCTTTGTCCTGGATGTTGTCAAACTTCTTGGAGTGTTGTTGGAGTTGCACTCATCTAGGTAAGTGGAGAGTATTCTATCACACTCCTGACTTGTGCCTTGTGGATGTTGGACAGGCTTTGGGGAGTCAGGAGGTGAGTTTCTTGCCACAGGATTCCTAGCCTCTGACCTGCTCTTGTAGCCACAGTATTAATATGGCTAGTCCAGTTCAGTTTCTGGTCAATGATAACCCCCCCCTAGGATGTTGATAGTGGGGGATTCAGCAATGGTAATGCCATTGAATGGTTAGATTCTCTCTTGTTGGAGATGCCACACAAGTGCCCGAAAATCAGTAAAGTGATGGAAGAGGTCATCAACAGTGCCATCAAGCATGAATGTTACTTGCCACATGTCAGCCCAAGCCTGGACATTGTCGAGGTCTTGCTGCATTTGGACATGGGCTGCCTCTGTATATGAGGAGTTGCGAATGGTACACATTGTGTAATCATTACTGAACATCCCACTTCTGATCTTATGATGGAAAAAAGATCATTGAGAAGCAGCTGAAGATTGTTGTGCCTAGGACACTTCCCCTAGGAGCTCCTGCAGTGATGTCCTGGAAGTGAGATGATTGACCTCCAACAAACACAACCATCTTCCTTTCTGCTAGGCATGACTCCAACCAGTGGAGAGTTCCCCCTCTGATTCCCATTGACTCCAGTTTTGCTAGGGCTCCTTGATGCCACACTCAGTCAAATGCTGCCTTGATGTCAAGAGCAATCACTCTCACTTCATCTCTGGAGTTCAGCTCTTTTGTCCATGTTTGAACCAATGTAATGAGGTCAGGAGCTGAGTGGCCCTGGCAGAACCCAAACTGAGTGTCACTGAGCAGGTTATTGCTAAGCAAGTGCTGCTTGATGGCACTGTTGATGACCTCTTCCATCACTTTACTGATGATTGAGTATAGACCCATGGGGCGGTAATTGGCCTGGTTGGATTTGTCCTGCATTTTGTATACAGACATACCTGGGCAATTTTCCACATTGCCAGGTAGATGCCAGTTTTGTTGCTGTACTGGAGCAGCTTGGCTAGGGACGTGGCAAGTTCTGGAACATAAGTCTTCAGTACTATTGCAGGAATATTGTCAGGGGCCTTTGCAGTTTACAGTGCCTTCAGCCGTTTCTTGATATTACATGGAGTGAATCGTATTGGCTGAAAACTGGCATCTGTGGTGCTGGGGACTGTTATGAAGAATAGCAAAAGTCTTGATAGAGGCTCCATGGTGTCATTTCATCGAGCAGTTCCTACGATCATTTGTGGTTGCAAATAGAAACATAGAAAATACGAGCAGGAGTAGGCCATTCGGCCCTTCGAACCTGGTCTGCCATTCATCATGATCGTAGCTGATCATCCAACTCAATAGCCTGCTCCTGCTTTCTCCCCATATCCTTTGATCCCTTGCGCCCCTAGAGCTACATCTAACTCCTTGGAAATATACAATGTTTTGGCTTCAACTACTTTCTGTGATAGCGAATCCCACTCTCTGGGTGAAGAAATTTCTCCTCATCTCAGTCCTAAATGGTCTACCCCGTAACCTCAGACTGTGACCCCTGGTTCTGGATTCCCCCACCATCGGGAACATCCTTCCTGCATCTACCCTGTCTAGTCCTGTTAGAATTTTATAGGTTTATATAAGATCCCCCCCACTCATTCTTCTGAACTCCAGTGAATATAATCCCAACCGACTCAATCTCTCCTCATATGTCAGTCCCGCCATCCCAGGAATCAGTCTGGTAAACCTTCGCTGCACTTCCTCTGTATTAAGAACATCCTTCCTCAGATAAGGAGATCAAAACTGCACACACTATTCCAGGTGTGGTCTCACCGAGGCTCTGTATAATTGCAGCAAGACATCCCTGCTCCTGTACTCGAATCCTCTCTCTACGAAGGCCAACATACCATTTGCCTTCTTTACCGCCCACTGCACGCTTCCCTTCAGCGACTGGTGTACGAGGAAACCCAGGTCTCGTTGCACATTCCCCTCTCTCAATTTATAGCCATTCAGATAATAATCTGCCTTCCTGTTTTTGCTACCAAAGTGGATAACCTCACATTTATCCACATTATACTGCATCTGCCATGCATTTGCCCACTCACTCAGCTTGTCCACATCACACTGAAGCATCTCTGCATCCTCCTCACAGCTCACCCTCCCACCCAGCTTTATGTCATCTGCAAATTTGGAGATATTACATTTAGTTCCCTCATCTAAATCATTAATATATATTGTGAATAGCTGGGATCTCTGCGGTACCCCACTAGTCACTGCCTGCCAATTGGAAAAAGACCCGTTTATTCCTACTCTGTTTCCTGTTTTCTATCCATCTCAATACACTACCCCAAATCCCATGCGCTTTAATTTTACTTGCTAATCTCTTATGTGGGACTTTGTCGAAAGCCTTCTGAAATATAGTGCAAAACATAATAAATTCCATGATGATTCCAAATGTTGAAAGATGGTATGTTCAAAACTTTTGTGTGTTGAGGTTACAAAAGTTAGTAACATTACGATATTAAATGCTTTCATCTTGATTTTATACTTTCAACTTTAGTTTAATATTTTTTGAATACAGTCACATTTATCTAAACATACGGTTCAGTGTACTTATTCTACAGTTACATTTATGAACCATTTTCAGGTTTACTTTAGAAAATAGTACCAAGTTATTTTGATTAAATTTGTTTTGTAGCAGCAGCCAGCAATTCCGAGTTCAACATGGACTCAACGTTTTGTCAAGTTCCTGATGGTCAGTGGATGACCCAGTCATTTGCCGATCAGATTCCTTCAATCAACAATTACTGCACACAGCCTCAAGAAGAAAATAGCACATAATGAATTGACAGGTGTGCAAAACTTCATGTTACTGCAGTTTTAATGCAGTCTTAAAAGTACTGTACCTCAGTTTTTGAACTGAAGATGTTTTGAGATAACATTTCTTTTTACCTAATGTTTTAAGTCTAGAATTGTGTAAACGTAATGATGTAGTATCGGTCAGAAAGCTGAATTCTTAAACTTTTAGAATTAAACTTTGCCCAAAATATTTATAGATGGAAGGAGAAATGGTTTTTAATGAACATTTAAGTTTTTTTATTTAATATGGTCAGGTGCTCATTTTATTCCTGTAATACAGTGGGGGTTTCTTAAGAGTACAGATTCTCTTTTACTCAAGTGTTTAAATTGTAAGGCTGTTAGGCCATTCAGAAATTCCTTCTGTTAATTCTAGCAATAGACTGGGTGCAGTGAAGCCTTTATTGATCTTGGTCAAAGTAGTAGTGGGAGCTCTACAGAAATCATAGTGTAACCTCTTAAACTGAATTGAAACAATGTTGTTTAAGGTCTTGCTTATTTGAAGCTATTTTAACATTTGCATTTTTCGGGATATGTGCACATGTTGAAGTTCTATCAATAGCAGTTTCAATTTCAGACCTGTTCAGCAAACCACTTTAATTTTAAGTTTTTTTAGACCAAAGGGTGCATTTTTTTAAAAAAAATTCATAGTGAATACGGGTCCAGATGTCCATTTGTTTATGCAAATTCAAAGCAAGATTAGAGCAGTTTCAATTCATTATTTTAAATCAATTTTGAAATGTTGATGAGGATGGGGGTATGTCGCTCCCCCGTAGAAAATTAAAACTCCATTGAGCATAGACTCTACCTTTTCAATATGTCTTTAAGGGTAAGAAGGGTGCTACAGTGTTGTAAAAATAATAAGTAGCATCAATAATCATGTTTTACAATTAAATAGATGTTCTTTAATACTTTAAGTCTACTCTTAACTCAAAGTTGCTTAATTTAAATTACCTGATTCATATTTTAACAATAAATTCCCCCTTTGTGCAGTTACTTTACCAATATTGCTGAAAACAAATTATGATTTATCTTTTGCACAAAGCAATTTTGAATTATCAGGAGTAGACTGGTTTGGAAAGTTGACAGTGCACAAGAGGAGCCAGAGAATAGGCTCTCAGACAAACTTTTGAATTATGTTTAAAAATCTTGAGTCAGCAACTTTACAGTTGCCTTCAGCGTTTGAGGTTTTAATGTTTTTGTATGAAGTGTAAAAGATGGTTTTCTGTTGAAAATTGTCTGGATGTTAAATGGAACATTCACAATTCTGGCTCATGCATGTATTTCAAAGCACTTTCCCTTCAAGCTAAACTTACACAACAATTTTCTTTTGGCCTGATTTAAATTTGAATAAAGGGAATTAAGTTCTTTCTGTGGGCCCTTGTACTTAATCACTTAAGTCTAGAGAAATGTAGCTCACTAGCCCAGATTTTAACCCTCACACTCGACGAGAACTGAGAGTGTAGGGGAGTTTGAATTCGCGCAGCAGCTTATTTGGCCAAACTTGCCATTTTAACAAGTATGCTCTAAGGTCCTCACACCAGACAAATGAGGGGCTCACTGAAATTCGAAAGTTGGGGTCTGGTCATTTAGCAGCTGCTTTCGGCTGACCTCACCGGGAACACTAGCTGCAAAGGGGTAGGAGGGCCAAAAGAGACCATTTACAGGTTTCCTTGTGGGCCTGGGGCAACAGGAGTGAATTTCCCAAGAAAACCTAGGGCTTTGGGCTTCCTCCTGATTGCCCATTTAACCACCATCCCCTCCACTCCTTATCTAACTGGATTTGGGCAGGAATCTGGTACAACCTGGGAATGAAAATGGCCCAGGCGTCATGGCTGCCAGCTCCTATCTCACCCGTTAACATCCAGGCTACTCTTTTTTAAGTAAAAGTTCACACAATTGGGACGTGTCACTATGTAAATGCCTTAAAGGTTCCTTAAGAAAACTATTCAAACTAACCTGCATGAATGTTTTCAACAAAGCATTTGTAAGACTCTAGTGATTTAAAGCTGTTGTACAGGACGTTTTCAGGTTACACACACATCACATGTTCTAGTATGTAAAATGTGCCTGTGGGAATATATACAAGTAAATGTACTCTGACTTGAAGTGAATGGGCAGCTACTGGAAACTTTTTAAAATGTTAAAATGACACTGTTTACAACTTGTACATTTGGTGCTCAATCCTCTTGCAAGAGAGGGATGGTTCTGAAAACTGGCAAAAAAAAAATCAATAAAAATTACAATGAATACTTTATATTTTTTTTGTTTGTATTTTACACTGAAATGTTATACACTAATTCACTTGTGTAAATCTTTGAATACATTTTGGCTAAGTCAGATCTTGCAACGGTGGTACTAGTGTTTCTGCACAACTTCAAGCTAAGCAGGACAGTTCAAACTTCCTGTGCAGGGATTGATTTTATCTGCTGGTTTTTCACACTAAAGCTGCGAGAAAACCTAGCTGAATAAAGGAACTTAATTTTGCCACACGAATGAGATCATTTTGTAAAAACAAAAAGCTAAAAGCTACTGCGGATGCTGGAAATCCAAAACAAAACAAAAACAGAATTACCTGGAAAAACTCAGCAAGTCTGGCAGCATCGGCGGAGAAGAATATTATTTGTTTAGATTTCATACATTGAGGGCAGAAAGTAAATGGCAATGGATAACAATTCTAACTTTTCACATAAGACCTATATGGTTTCTTTGGAGTTTTTATTAGTGCTGGGGAATACCAAGCTTAATATTAAAAATGAAAAATGGGTTGCAATGGAATTAGAAGGATGCCATATTTTTCTTGCATTGTTTGGTTGTCCTTCATTTTTTGATCTGTGTTTAATATTTTCACCTTCCAAACATGCGACCCTTATCACCTGGAAGGACAGGGGCAATAGATGCATGGGAGCACCACCACCTGCAAGTTCTCCTCCAAGCCACATACCATCCTGATTTGGAACTATATCGCTGTTCCTTCACTGTTGCTGGGTCAAAATCCTGGAACTCTCTCCCTAACAGTACTGAGTGTACCTACACCACATGGGCTGCAACGATTTAAAAAGGTGGCTCACCACCACCTCAAGGGCAAGTAAGGATGGGCAATAAAAATGCTGGTCCAGCCAGCTGTGCCCAAGTCCCATGAAAGAATAAAAAGTAATTTATTCAGTTTTCCATATATCTGTTTCAACAGCTCTAAAGCCATTTGAGTATCCATTTTTACTTGCTTTGTATACTCTTTTTGGCTAATTCTGTCAGATTGCAGTTGGGTTTAATATCTAGATTATTTATGCTGCAGCTATCGGACTAGGTTCATCCTGCTTTATAGGAACTGTCATTGAGGGAGAAAAGCTGCTATTTTCGCAGTTGCGCTTTTCAAAACAAGATCTTCCACTTGTTTGGAATGGAAGATTCATCTTAGCCTTAAACTATAGATTTTTTTTAAAAACTTGTTCTCAATATATGGGCATCGTGAGTAAGGCTGCATATATTACCCATTGCTACTTTTCTTGAACTCTGCGAAGACATTTTTCAAGGTAGTAAGAGTCCATTACATTGTACTGAATTGGGAGTCCCACATAAGGCGGACTAGGTGGCAGATTCCCTTACTTGAAAGGCATTTGTTAACAAAATGCCTTTTAATGACAAAAGCAGGAATAGCCCACAAGTTATATTTTTGAATTCCATTCGACAATTTGCTATAGTGATCTGAACTCTCAACCTCCACTTCACTAGTCCAGTGCCATAACTGCTGCACTGCCACACTCAGAAACAGGAGGCCACCAGTGAGCCTTCCAAGTCTGTTCTGCCATTCAGTTACATCATGACTAATCTGTGTCTCAACTCCCTTTAATAACTAAAAAATCTATCAGTCCTCAGTTTTGAAATTTTCAATTGATCCCCAGCCTCTTGGGAAGAGTATTCCAAATTTCCATTACTCTTTAAATGAAGAAATGCATAGGGGCAGAAGTAGGCTTTTTGGCCCTTCAAACCTGCTCCACCATTCAATAAAATCATGGCTGATCTGCTTGTGGTCTTAGTTCCGCTTTCCTGGAGGGTTTGCCCACCCCTCCCATAACTCTTGACCCCCCTGCCTAGCAAAAATCTGTCTAACTTTGCCCTGAATAAATTCAAACACCCAGCCTCCACTACTTTCTGGGGAAGGGAATGCCACACGCTGACGGCTAGGGAAAAAATCTCATCTTTGTCTTAAAAGGGAGACCTTTTTAAACCATGTTGGGGAGATTGAAACTACGGGACAAGAGGAAACATCCTCCGGGTAACCGTCCTATCAAGTCGCCTCAGGATCTCATGTTTCAATAAGATCACCTCTCGTTCTTCTAAACTCCAATGGGTATAGACCCAACCTGTTCAACCCTACTGCGTGAGACAACCCCTTCATCCAAGAATGAGTTGAGTGAAACTTCTCTGAACTGCTTCTAAAAGCAATTATCTTTTTTTTTAAATGAGACCAAAACTGTACACATGGTCTCACCAAGGCCCTGTATAGCTGTAATAAGCTTCCCTACTTCTATATTCCTTCCCCTTGCAATAAATGCCAATGTTCCATTTGCCTTCCTAATCACTTGTACCTGCATACTAACTTTGTGATTCATGTACAAGGACACCTAGATTTCTCTGTACCACAGAGTTCTGCAGTCTTTTTCCATTTAAAAAGTATATTGTTCGATTCTTCCTGCCAAAGTGCACAAGTTCACATTTACCCATGTTATACTCTTATCTGCCAAAGTTTTGCCCACTCACTTAACCTGTCTAGGGGGAAGGAGTTGAGCGCTAAGCTGGAGAAAGCTTCAGTGAAAAAGAAACGCGGTAAAGGAGGGGAACGGGAGGGGAATTCCTGAAGCCGGCCCTGGCCTGAAGGGAGGGAACCCAGATCTCGTCAGCGCTGATGGGGTAAAGATGGAGCCATCCCCTTCACAAACACCTGGAAAGGAATAAGAGGAGAAACAGACCAGAGTCATAAAGATCGTATTAAATAGTTGTTATAGTTTATTTTTTACTCAAAAGTTACTTCACAAATGTTTCTGAACACAACATGATAGAACAAGTGATGGAAGGGGTCATCACCAGCGCGATAAAGCAGCATTTGCTTAGGATTAACCTGCTCACTGACGCTCAGTTTGGGCTCCGCCAGGGCCACTCAGATCCTGACCTCATTACAGCCTTAGTTCAAACATGGACAAAAAAGCTGAACTCAACGTGAGGTGAGAGGAACTGCCCTTGTTCAATCGAGGCATTCAACAGGGCATTAGATGATTATTTGAATAGAAACAATGTGCAGGGGTATGGGGTAAAAGGCAAGGCAATGGCACTAGGTGATAGTGCCCATTTGGAGAGCTGGTGCAGACATGATGGGCTGAATGGCCTCCTGTGATTCTGTGAACTTACTTTCCTATCTATCCTGGTGTTATCAGCAAATTTAGCTACCATACATTTGGTCTCTTCATCCAAGTCAATAATATAGATTGTAAGTACTTGAGGACCCAGTACTGATCTCTGTGGCACTCCACTAGTTACAGCTTGCCAATCCAAAAAAGACCCATTTATCCCTACTCTCTGCTTCCTGTTAGCCAACCAATTCTTTATCCATGCTAATATGTTACCCTCTACACCATGTGCTCTTATGTGGTAACCCTTGATGTGGTACCTTATCAAATGACTTTTGGAAATCCAAGCACACCACTTTTACCGCTCCCCTTTATTCACTTTGAATGTTGCTTTGCCCAAAAAACTCTACCAGATTAGTTAAACACAATTTCCTTTTCACAAAGCCATGTTGGTTTTGCCTGATCAAATCGTGATTATCCAAGTATCCTGCTATAACCTCCTTAATAATGGATTCTAACACTTTCCCTATGATAAATGTTAGGCTAACTAGCCTATAGTTTCCTGTGTTCTGCCTCCATCCTTTCTTGAATAAAGGTGCTACATAGCTATTTTCCAATCTGCTGGAACTTTTCCACAATCTTAAGAATGCATCTCTGTGCCACCACTTCTTTTAAGACCCTAGGATGCAGGACCTCCAGTCCTGGGGATTTGTCAGCCTTTAGGCCTAATAGTTTTCCTAGTACCCTTTCCCTGGTGATGGTGACTGTATTAAGTTCATCCCTCCCTATCACCTCTTGATTTTCAAGAATCTTTGGGAAGTTTTCCAAGTCCCCTACCATGAAGACAGACACAAAAGACCTGTTCAACATCTCTGCCATTTTTTTGTTTTCCATTATCAATTCCCCATACTCTCTCTAGAGGACCAACACTAATTTTAGTTACTCTTTTCCCGTTCAAATACTTGTAGAAACTTTTACTATCTTTTTAGATTACTTGTTAGCTTTCTTGCATACTCTGCTTTCTGCCTCTTTATTATCTTTTTAGTCATTCTTTACTGGAAATGCTTCCTGACATCATCCCTGAAGGCCCCAGCTCTAAATGTAAGGTTATTCCCCTTCTTTAGGATGGTATACATCCAGAATGTTACATTTTTAAATTATAAAAGTGTTATTGAAAGTTAGGCAAGAATTGTTTAAAACTGATTTAATAATTTTTCACATTTGTCGAGTATATTGCTTTATAACTTTACCTCTCAAGCACAGAAAAGCAATTATGAAGACTTCTTTGCAGTCATTCAAAAGGATTAAGTAGGTAGAAAAATATTATTTAGCAAATTGGTTTGTATTATACCAAAATATAACAAAAACTCCCGCTGCTAAAAGTCGTGAATGTTATTGTGCAGGACTACATTTTACTTTGATGTAGAAATATTTTCACTGAATAACATTTAATTATCTTCTTAGTCAGCTAAATCTCAATTCCATAGCAGTAAGTTCTGCTGTCTTTTAATTCACAGAAACAAAAGTATGGAGAGTGGATTACTTAAACTGCAGCATGCCTATAAGCACACTTAATTGGACGAAGAAATGAAAATTCTGTACATGATAAAGCTCTTAATTGTTGGGTCGCACCAATCTAAACCGTCCTGTTGGATCAGGAAGATACCATCTTTCCCAAAGTTCCACATGTGCAGTGGGATAATCCCAGGGTTTAAACCTTCCATTCCAATGTAGTAATTTAGCTTCAGAAAGGAAGTGTTCAGAATATCTGGCATCAGGACTCCACCCTACAGAAACACAATTGAAAAATACATAAATTACATTCTCGAGCAATTCCATGGCTATAAATTTAAAAGGTGGGAAAGACACATCACTTCCTAGCACTTAAGTACATTTTTTCCTTCAATCCACATAGAGCACCTGGTTTTTACTATCAAACTGGATCTTTGTCTCTATATTCTTGAGGTTCTGACCCACAGGTATATGTTTGTCAAGATTTTAATTCTACTAAGACTTTGCTGATAAATTCATAGTAATTGTGCAGCTTTCTTCTTGCTGCACATATCTTTAGAGAGTGTTTCTCAGGCTTTGAATAATTTTTCACCATATTGTTAAGTTTTGTACTGTAAGTAAGCACACCCGGTAGTTAATTCCTATTTGCTGGGTAAAGTTGTCAGATTGGAACACCCTTTTTAATTTCGGGCTAAGAACTCAGAAGGATCAAACTTTGGTAGAATGCAAAACAATTTTTAAAAAATGGAATGTCCGTGTATACTGACCTCATTTTTATTATACAAAGATACAGATAGATTAAAATAGCATCAGTCCCAACAACAACCCATTTATATTTAGCTCTGAAGAAGGCTCATACAGGCTCAAAACGTTAACTCTGTTTCTCTCTCCACAGATCCTTGTCAGACCTGCTGAGTTTTTGCAGCATTTTCTGTTTTTATTCCAGGTTTCCAGCATCCGCAGTATTTTGCTTTTAACCCATTTATAATGCTTTGCACAGTTCCCTGTTTTTAGCTATATATTTATATTTTGCCTCCTGCTCCATGTCTCTAGTCATTAATTACCAATGTGCAATCTTATCAAAAGCTTTCTGAAAGTCCAATATAGAATATAAACTGCATTCTCCTTTCGACCATGTTAGTAATGTCTTTTTATTAAAAATATCTTGTCAATTAAACATGCTTCCCTTGATTGCTTTTTAACAATTTATGCTTTTCCACGTGTTAATCCAGCAGACCATTTCAAATATTTTTAGCACTTTTGCCTGAGTTAGAAGATTACGAGCTCAAGCCTCCCTCCTGGACTTCACATAGCTGAGGCTGACACTTCATTGCAGCACTGAACATACGATCAAGGATCAGGAGTAGGCCATTTGGCCCATCGAGCCTACTCTTGTCATTTGATAAGGGGAATGTTGTGCTGCTTTTCAAATGAGATGTTGAATCAATTGTCTGCCTGTTTCAGTGGAGTGAAAATATACCATGGTATCTCTGAACAAAAAGCATGCAGTAGCCCTGGCCAACACTCAATCAAAATGAATTAACCGATTGTTTATTCATTTGCTGTTTGTAGGACCTTGGCTTTGAAAATCAGCTGCTGCTTTTGTCTGCAAAATAATGGTCACTCTACTTCGAGTTCATTCATTAGCTCTGAAGTGCTCTGGGATGCCCAGAGGACATGAAGTTGCTATGTAAATGAAAGTTTCTTTATAAGTGCCTCGAGTGTTATTGTACTGAAAACCTTTGGAGACTGTTTGGCGAGCACAAGAAAGCTGTGTGTTTTGAAAGCTGTGGGAGAATTCCGGTGTCCAACTTAAAAATTATCGTATGTTCTTGGCTGTCTCCCATGCTTGTAATTTGTATACAATCTGCCATATTGTGCAAAACTACCAGATAACTTATTAGCAGTTGTCCATTGCTTGTTTTGATTAGAAAGGGTGAGTTGGAGTGAGAAATCTATTCCATGAATAGAACAGTTAAACAGAGGCACATTGGGGTTCATTCTTGTCTTCACTGTTTGGTCAGTAATCTGGCGGAACAGATTATCCTTTTGGAGAACCCATCCAATTTGTACTCATTCGATTGGAACGGAATAAAACCCAGACGGGTTAGGTAAGGGGTGGACAATCCACTCCACCAGCCGACTGAAGACAATCTCAACCTCATCATCTTAAAACAACTGCAGGAGTTTACAAGAGTATTTTAATCTATCCCAATTTGAGTTAAATAGTTATGCTTTTCAAGTCAAGTCCAGTGATTAAAAATTAACTCGACTGCTCAGCAAAATGCCCCTTTCATCTCCATTCATATCTTTAAAAAAAGCTGGCCAGAGCAAGGACAGACTCTTACCAAGGTGCCGAATATGCCATAAAGGGTTCAATAAAGAGTGCTTTTCGTGAAATACTATTAACATAGGAGGGGTCACTACTCCTTCAGCAAGTGCACTGCTGTACAGGTTCTCCCTGTAAAAGAATAGAAACCCAGATAAGTGAGCGAGAATACCATACAGACAACACTCATATACTGGTAAGGGATAAGAAAGCTATTTCTGATATCAATAGTTAAAGAATACAGCATGAAGAATTGCAAACCTTGTTTGCAAAATCGCATTAAATAATAAAATTCGCATTCTATGGTTCACCACACCCATCCCTATCACTGTAACCTCCTCAACAACCAAGAAGGACAAGGGCGGCAAATGTATGGAAACATCACCACCTGCGAGTTCCCCTCTGAGCCCCAAATCATCCTGACTTGGAACTATATCGCCATTCATTCACTGTCGCTGGGTCAAAATCCTGGAACTCCCTTCTTAACAGCACTGTGGCTGTAATTTCACCACAAAGACTGCGGCAGTTCAAGAAGGCGGCCCACCACCACCTTCTCAAGGGCAATTAGGAATGGGCAATAAATGCTGGCCTAGCCAGCAATGCTCATGTCCCATAAAAGAAAGAAAAAAAACCTCCAATTCTGGCATCTTGCACATCCCGATTTTCCTTTGCGCTACTATAGGTGCCCATACCTTCAGTTCCTTTAGGCCTTAAGCTATAGAATTTCCCCCTTAAACCTCTCTGTGTTTCCACCTCCTCCTTTAAGATGCTCCTTAAAACCTAAATAGCTCTTTACTTGTCTTAATATCTCCATATGTGTCTCAATGTCAAATTTTGTCTGGTAAAACCCCTCTGAAGCGTATTGAGATGTTATACTCTGTTAAAAGACATAAATTGTTAAATGAAGTATTGTAAACATTGTTAACGAAATAGAAAATATATAAAAGATATAAAGAAGATAAATAGACAGGATACATCCTGCCTAATAGTTTACATAATGTGGCTTTAAAAATACTGTTGACCAATTCAATTTAAAATATTTGCAGGGTTCAGAATTTTCAGATATTGGGAATGGGAGCTGAAGGGGACAATTACTGTGGGCTGCATAGCTGGACCCATCATTCTTAATGGCTTGCTCAGTCGTTCCATTAGCACCAATATTCCAGCATGGGCATAATGGGCCAAATGGCCTTCTGTGCTATATAGTTCTAAGCAGAAAGCATGCAATCCAGCCTTTCAGGTTTCTCAGTTACTACTGAGCTGACACCATTTTATGGGGCATAGTGGTATTGTCACTGCATTAGTAATCGGGCTAATGCTCTGGGGACATGGGTTCAAATCCCACTACGACAGCTGGTGAAATTTAAATTCAATTAATAAATCTGGAACATAAAGTTAGTCTCAATAATGGTGACCATGACAAATGTCATCAATTGTTGGGAAAACCCAAATGGTTCACTAATGTCCCTTAGAGAAGGAAATCTGCCGTCCTTACCTGGTCTGACCTACTTGTGACTCCAGATCCACAGCAATGTGGTTGACTCTTAACTGCCCCCTGGAATGGCCTAACAAACCATTCAGTTCAAGGGCAATTAGGAATAGGCAACAAATGTTGGCCTTGCCACCATTGGATTAAAGCATCACAATGCTATTAAAATAAGGAGCTGTGGTTAACTGATTGACAGCCGCTATCATCAAACAAACCGTGGCTTAAAGCAAAATTAAGAGTTACTGACAAGGAGTTAAGAAATGACACACAGTAAGCTAGCTAACAGGAAATAGAGAGTAGGCATAAATGGGTCATGTTCTGGTTGGCAAGATGTAACAAGTGGTGTAGCACAGGGATCAGTGCCGGGGCCTCGAATTTTTACAATTTATATAAATGACTTGATGGGGGGACCAAAGGTTGCTAAATTTGTTGTTGATACAAAGATAGGTAGGAAAGTAAGTTGTGAAGAAGACATAAGGAGGCTACACTGGCATATAGATAGGTTTAGATTAGGTTTTTTATTTGTTCATGGGATGTGGGCGTCGCTGGCTAGGCCTAACTGCCCTTGTTCAAAGGGCATTTAAGAGACAACCACATTGCTGTGAGTCCGGAGTCACATGTAGGCCAGACCAGGTAAGGACAGCAGATTTCCTTCCCTAAAGGGCTTAGTGAACCAGATGGGTTTTTTACAACAACTGGCAGATGGTTTCTTGGTCATCATCAGACTATTAATTCCAGATTTTTATTGAATTCAAATTTCACCATCTGCTGCAGGAAGAATAAAAATGAAGCGTATTATCTAAATGGTGAGAGATTGCAGAGCTCTGAGGTGCAGAGGGATCTGGGTGTCCTCATGCATGAATCGCAAAAGGGTTAGTATGCATGTACATCAAGTAATTGGGAAAGCTAATAGAATGTTATTGTTTATTGCGAGGTGAATTGAATACAAAAGTAGAGAGGTTACGCTTCAGTTATGCAGGGCATTGGTGGGACCACATCTGGAGTACTGTGTACAGTATTGGTCTCCTTATTTAAGGAAGAATTTAAGTGCGTTGGAAGCAGTTCAAAGAAAGTTTACTAGACTATTACCTAGAATGGTTGTCTTATGAGGAAAAGTTGGACAGGCTAGGCTTGTATCTGCTGGAGTTTAAAAGAGTAAACTACATTGAAACATAGGATCCTGGGGGGTCTTGACAGGGTAGATGTGGAAAGGATGTTTCCTCTTGTGGGAGAATCTAGAACTAGGAGTCACTGTTTAAAAATAAGGGGTCACCCATTTAAGACAGAAATGAGAACTTTTCTCTCTCAGAGGGTGGTGAGTCTTTGGAACCCTCTTCCTCAAAAGGCGATGGAAGCAGAGTCTTTGAATATTTTTAAGATGGACGTGGATAGATTCTTGATAAGCAAGGGGGTGAAAGGTTATCGGGGGTAGGTGGGAATGTGGAGTTAAGGTTGGGAATGTGGGGTTGAGGTTACAATCAGACCAGCCATGATCTGATTGAACGGTGGAGCAAGCGTGAGGGGCCAAGGGGCCAACTCCTGCTCCTAATTTGTATGTTCATATGTAAGATTTCAGTTCTTAGCAAATAATGGCTAATTCCTTTCTGGAGGGCTCAGATTAGATTGTTGTAAGCAAACAAATCTAAACTAGAAAAAAGCTCAAATGTTACCTGAAAAGCCGAATGCTTGCCTAAAAGGCAAAACAAGTTTTGAATATGCAGAAACTTGAAAAACGCACTAAAGGAAACTTGATAAATTGCCAGAAATATGCTTATGAGAAACGTTCAGCAGCCATGCCACAAAGTTTCAATTGGGCTTTTTTTTAAAGAAGTGCAACGTCTCCCTGCATGTCTGTGTTTGAGCTGTAGAGAGAAAACGCTAAGAAAATGAGTTGCCTACAGCTAAAAGACTAGCTTATAGCAAGAGAGCATTGCTGCAACCTGGGACCCTGAAAGAGATCCCAGCTTTGAGCCAAGGTCTGTTGCTGGGATTTTGATCATAGTCCCATTGTATTGAAGCACCTCAGGGTGCAACATGATCTATGTGGAAAAGTTGAATATTTTTGCAGTTTTTGTGATGGCCTTTTTGAAATGTTTACAAAGGATACAAAGAACAAAGAAAAGTACAACACAGGAACAGGCCCTTCGGCCCTCCAAGCCTGCGCCGATCATATTGCCCGTCAACTAAAACATTTTGCACTTCCGGGGTCCGTATCCCTCTATTCCCATCCTATTCATGTATTTGTCAAGCTGCCTCTTAAACACCACTATCGTACCTGCTTCCACCACCTCCTCTGGCAGCGAATTCCAGACACTCACTACCCTCTGCATAAAAAACTTGCCCCGCACATCTCCTCTATAATTTTCTCCTCTCACCTTAAATCTATGTCCCCTAATAATTGACTTTTCCACCCTGGGAAAAAGCTTCTGACTATCTACTCTGTCCATGCCACTCATAATTTTGTAAACTTCTATCAAGTCGCCCCTCAATCTCCGTTGCTCTAGTGAGAACAATCCGAGTTTCTCCAACCTCTCCTCATAGCCAATAACCTCCAGACCAGGCAGCATCCTGGTAAACCTCCTCTGCACCCTCTCCAATGCCTCCATATCCTTCTGGTAATGTGGCGACCAGAACTGCACGCAATATTCCACGTGTATAACCAAGGTTCTATTCAGCTGCAGCATGACTTCCTAGCTTTTATACTCAATACCCCTGCCAACGAAGGCAAGCATGCCATCTGCCTTCCTCACTACCTTATCCACCTGTGTTGCCACTTTCAGTGACCTGTGGACCTGTACACCCAGATCCCTCTGCCCGTCAATGCACTTAAGTGTTCTGCCATTTACTGTATAATTCCTGCCTGTATTAGACCTTCCAAAATGCATTACCTTGCATTTGTCTGGATTAAACTCCATCTGCCATTTTTCCGCCCAAGTCTCCAACCGATCTATATCCCGTGGTATCCTTTGACAATCCTCTTCACTATCTGCAACTCCTCTAACCTTAGTGTCGTCTGCAAACTTACTAATTAGCCCAGTTACATTTTCCTCCAAATCATTTATGTATACTACAAACAGCAAAGGTCCCAGCACTGATCCCTGGGGAACTCCATTAGTCACAGCTCTCCATTCAGAAAAGCACCCTTCCACTGCTACCCTCTTTCTTCTATGACCAAGCCAATTCTGTATCCATCTTGCCAGCTCACCTCTGATCCTGTGCGACTTTACCTTCTGTACCAGTCTGCCATGAGGGACCTTGTCAAAGGCCTTACTGAAATCCATGTAGATAACATCCACTACCCTTCCATCGTCGATCATCTTTGTCACTTCCTCGAAAAACTCGATCAAGTTAGTGAGACACGACCTCCCCTTCACAAACCATGCTGCCTCTCACTAATACACCCATTTGTTTCCAAATGGTAGTAAATCCTGTCACGAAGAATCTTCTCCAATAATTTCCCTACCACCGACGTAAGGCTCACCAGCCTGTAATTTCCTGGATTATCTCTGCTACCCTTCTTAAACAATGGAACAACATTGGCCATTCTCCAGTTCTCTGGGGCCTCACCCGTAGCCAGTGAGGATACAAAGATTTCTGCCAAGGCCCCAGCAATCTCCTCCCTTGCCTCAGTACTCTGGGGTAGATCCCATCTGGCCATGGGGACTTATCCACCTTAATATTCTTCAAGATGCCTAACACCTCCTCTTTTTTTATCTCAACATGATCCAGGCTATCTACACACTCTTCCCTAGACAAATCGAACGCTAAATCCTTCTCTTTGGTGAATACTGATGAGAAGTACTCATTTAGTATCTCTCCCATTTCTTCTAGCTCCACACACAGATTCCCACCTCTGTCCCTGAGTGGGCCTACCCTTTCCCTGATTCATTGATTGTATTGAAGCACCTCGTGATCCATGTGCAAAAGTTGAATCTGATTGTACTTTTTGTGATGGCGATTTATAAATGTTTTGTAATGTTCTTCCAGATGTTTTATGAATAAAGTATATTCTTCCAAAAAAAAAACCTTGATCCAATTAACTCCACCCTCAAACCTAGCCTTGAATTTACTTGTCTCAGAAAACATGGCTGTGAACCTGCTGACACTGATGCCCCCTCACCCCACTCCACTCCACTCCCCCCACCGGCCCTTACAAATAAAAATATCAAGACGTTGATTTCTATGACAGTATAAATATCTGAGAAAAGCACATGACTTACTCTACATTGGACACCAGCCATTTTTCCAATTGCTTGGTAATCCGCTGTCGTTTCCATTCTGTAACATTTGCAATAAACACACCAACGTTAAAGGAACAAGTCATGGGATTTATCCCCAGACCTCTGACTGTTGCCTTCCGGTAGTCCAAATGTCCCATGTATGTGGTCTGGAAAGAAAATGTATCAGATGATTTTTAGTTGCATTTCTTTACAGAGTACATTTGATGGTGGGGAGGGGATGGGTGGGTCTGAATCTTTCAATGATAAGTGCAAACTGAAGGAAGCAGTGTTTTTAAATAAAGGTACACTTTCACCGTAGGCGCATGCTTTGTTTCCGCTGCCCATTCATACCAAATTACAGAAGTCACCTGCATTCCCATACTCCTAACCATCTCGTGAGTTGAGGTCAGATCACAATCTGTTGAGAAGGCAGCAGCGTGGCCAGGGTTCAATTCGGAGTCGTACAAGTCCTGGATATCACCTGTGGTTAAAACCAGTCCAAATTCAGATAACTAGTTGTGGTTACAAGAAGCAAGTCAGCTGTTGAACAAAAAAAATATTCGGCAGTCACTGTAAGATGGGAGCAGGGCAAACAGGAAGCAGAATAATTAGGGAGACTAAATTTAAAAAATGGTGTGGGCAAAAATTTCCCACAATCTCCACAGCACTTTGGTTGAAAAATATATAGAAACTCTGGTGTGCTGAAATGTGTAAACATAATCAGCCATCTCAAAATCCACGGAACCAGAGTGGAAGCAAGTCATTGTTGATCCCGAGGGGCTGCCTAAGAAGAAGACAAACTCAAGGAAGGCCTTCAGTTTCAAATGTGGAATACTTCAACTTGAACTAGGGCAGCGTGGTGTAGTGGTAATGTCACCAGATTAGTAATCCAAAGGCCTAGGCTAACGCTCTGCGGAAATGGGTTCAAATCCCTGGCAATTTTAATTCAATTAATAAATCTGGAATTAAAAGTCGCCATAATGGTGACAACTATCATCGAATTTGTGAAAACCCATCTGGTTCACTAATTTAGGGAAGGAAACCTGCCGTCTTTACCCGGTCCGGCCTACATGTGACTCCAGACCCACAGCAATGTGGTTAACTCTGAAATGGCCTCTGAAATGGTCTAGCAAACCACTCAGTTCAAGGGCAATTACTGGCACAAACTCAACTTACCAATGTGCTGATGGGTGGGCTGGGCTGGGCTGGGCAGCACAACACAGGGAGGATTTATTGGCTTTGGAGTGGATGCAGTGCAGATTCACCAGAATGCTACTGCGACGAAAAGAGGTAAAAATATGAGGACCAGATACAGAGACTAAGCTTATATTGCACTGAAAATATAAGGTTAAAGGGTGATCTAATTAAACAGTTTCAGATGCATAAAGGATTTGTTAGGGTGGATAGAGAGAAACTATTTCCTCTGGTGGGGCAGAACCTTAAACTTAAGATCCAGGACTGAGGTCAGGAAGTACTTCTTCACAAAAAATGGTAGTAGAAATCTGGAACTCCCTCTACCTAAAAGCTCTTGAGACCAGGGATCAACCGAAAATGTCAAAAACTGAGATTGGTCGATTTTTGTTAATTAAGGGTATCAGGGATACGAAGCCAAGGCCAGTAAGTGGATTTAAGATACAGATCAGCCATGATCTAATTGAATGGTGGAGCCAGGCCCAAAGTGCTGAATGGCTTTACTCCTCTTCCTGTGATCCCAGAGTGATGCTCCAGGGTTCAAAGGAAGCTCAAGTACTCAGTGTGTGCAGCCACAACCAGGCTAGCACAACCAAGGGCACTGAACAATGTTCTTCTGCTGTGAACTCATTCTGCCTTGTGAGGTATAAGAGTAGAACTGGTCAGAAAATCTTGTCAGTCCAGAAAATACCTTGTACAATAACATCATCGTCCAAGTATATCACCTTTTCGTGATCACGAATAAGATATGGAATGAAGTATCGGACAAAGTTGAGCTGAAATAGAAAAACATTCCATGAGAAGATAACACTACATGAAAATTTTTTAAAAAGTCGATGGGAGGGAAGTGCAGCAGGTCAGGGTCACTATGAAGCAGACTAGGAGGAGTGTGAAGCAGGATGGGATCACTTGAAGAAAATCAAAATCAGTATTAGTAAAAAAAATGGTGCCGGAGAAATTAATGGGGTTAAAGGCTGAAAAATCCCTGGGCCTGATAATCTACACCCCAGAGTACTAAAGGAAGTGGCCCTGGAAATGTTGGATGCATTGGTGGTCATCTTCCAAAATTCTATAGACTCTGGAGCAGTTCCTACAGATTGGAGGGTGGCAAATGTAACCCCGCTATTTAAAAAAGGAGGGAGAGAAAACAAAGAATTGCAGACCAGTTAGCCTAACATCAGTAGTGGGGAAAATGCTAGAGTCTATTATAAAAGACATGGTAACAGAACACTTGGAAAGCATTAACGGGATTAGACAAAGTCAGCATGGGTTTATGAAAGGGAAATCATGCTTAACTAATCTACTGGAGTTTTTTGAGGATGTAACTAGTAGGATAGACAAGAGAGAACCAGTGGATGTGGTATATTTGGATTTCAAGAAGGCTTTTGATAAGGTCCCACATAAGAGGCTAGTGGACAAAATTAAAGCGCATGGGATTGGGGGTAATACACTGGCATGGATTGAGAATTGGTTGACAGACCGGAATCAGAGAGTGGGAATAAATGGGTCTTTTTCCAGGTGGCTGACGGTGACTGGTGGGGTACCACAGGGATCAGTGCTTGGACCCCAGCTATTCACGATATATATAAATGACTTGGATGAGGAAACCAAATGCAACATTTCCAAGTTTGCTGATAACACAAAACTGCGCGGGGTTGTGAGGAGGCTGCAAGGAGGCTTCAGGGCGATTTAGATAAGTTGCGTGTGTGGGCAAACACATGGCAGATGCAGTGTAACGTGGCTAAGTGTGAAGTTATATGCTTCAGTGTGAAAAACAGAAAGGCAGAGTATTATTTAAATGGTGATATATTGGGAAATGTGGATGTACAAAGGGATCTGGGTGTCCTTGTACACCAGCCAATGCAAGTAAACAGGCAGGTGCAGCAAGCGATTAGGAAGTGAAATGGTATGTTGGCCTTCGTTGCAAGAGGGTTTGAGTTCAGAAGTAGGGATGTCTTACTGCAGTTATACAAGACTTTGGTGAAACCACACCTGGAGTATTGAGTGCAGTTTTGGCCTAAGAAAGGATATACTTGTCATAGAGGGAGTGCAGCGAAGGTTCACTAGGCTGATACCGGGGATGGCAGGACTGTCGTATGAGGAGAGATTGGTTCGACTGGGCCTGTATTCACTAGAGTTTAGAAGAATGAGAGGGGATCTGATTGAAATGTATAAAATTCTAACAGGACTAGATGCATGGGGGATGTTTCCCCTGGCTGGGGAGTCTAGAACCAGGGTCACAGTCTCAGGATACGGGGCAGGCCATTTAGGACTGAGATAAGGAAAGATTTCTTCACTCAGAGGATGGTCAACCTGTGGAATTCCCTATCATAGAAGGCTGTGGAGGCCGGGTCACTGAGTATATTCAAGAAATAAATTGATAAATTTTTTGTATACTAGGGGCATCAAGGGGTATGGAGAGAAAGCGGGAATATGGCATTGAGATGGAGGATCAGCCATGAACATATTGAATGGCGGAGCAGGCTCGAAGGACAGAATGGCCTACTCCTGCTCCGAGTTGCTATGTTACTATAAAGCAGACCAGGATCACTGTGAAGCAGACCTAGAGGAGTGTGAAGCAGGTCAGGATCATTGTGAAGAGATCTGGAAGAGCATGCAGCAGGTCAGGATCACCATGAAGCAGGTCAGGATCACCGTGAAGCAGGTCAGGATCACCGTGAAGCAGACTGGGAGGAGTGTGAAGCAGGTCAGGATCACTGTGAAGCAGGTCAGGATCACTGTGAAGCAGACCAGGATCACTGTGAAGCAGACCTGGAGAAGTGTGAACCAGGTCAGAATCACAGTGAAGAGACCGGGGAGTGCATGCAGCAGGTGGGGATCACTGTGAAGCAGACCAAGAGGAGTGTGAACTAGGTCAGGATCACTGTGAAGCAAGTCAGGAGGAGTGTGAAGCAGACCGGGAGGAGTGTGAAGCAGACCGGGAGGAGTGCGAAGCAGACCGGGAGGAGTGTGAAGCAGACCGGGAGGAATGTGAAGCAGGTCAGGGTTACTATTTTCCTTGGAGAGGAGAAGGTTGAGAGGAGACTCGATAGAAGTTTTCAAAATAATGAGGGGCCCGGGCAGAGTAGATAGAGAGAAACTGTTCCCACCATGAATGGATCGAGAACCAGAGGGCAGTTTTAAAATTTTTTTGCAAAAGAAGCAAATGTGAGGTGAGAAAAAATAGTAAAAAGGTGATAAAAGGTAAAGTGGGGTCAATTAGGGACCAAAAAGTGGATTACGCATGGAGGCAGGGAACATGGCTTAGATATTGAATGAATACTTTGCATCTGTCTTTCCAAGGAAGATGCTGTGGAGGCCATGGTGAAAGAGGAGGTAGTTCAGGCATTTGAAGGGTTTGAATTTGATAAGGAGGAGGTACTGGTTAGGCTGTCAGTACTTAGAGCTGATAAGGCACCAGTGCCGGATGAGAGACATCCAAGGATACTGAGGGAAGCGAGAGTAGAAATTGTGGCAACACTGGCTGTAATTTTCCAATCATCCTTAGATTCAGGGGTGGGGGTCCCAGAGGACTGGAGAACTGGAAATGTTAAACCCTTGTTCAGAAAAGGGTGTGAAGATAAGCGCAGCAATGACAGGCCAGTCAATTTAACTTCATTAGGGGGGAAGCTTTTAGAAATGATAATTCAGAACAAAATTAACAGTCACTTGGGCAAAAGTGGGTTGATTAAAGAACACCAGCACGGATTTGTTAAGGGAAAATCGTGTTTAACTAACTTGCTTGAGTATTTTGATGAGGTAACAGAGAGGGTTGATGAGGATAATGCTGTTGATGGTCTAGCAAAAGGCATTCGATAACGTGCTGCACAACAACCTAGTGAGCAAAGTTAGAGGTCACAGAATAAAAGGACATGGATACAAAATTGGCTGAGTGACAGGAAACAGAGAGTACTGGTGAACTGTTATTTTTCAGCCTGGAGGAAGGTTTATAATAGAGTTCTCCAGGGATTAGTGTTAGGGCCCCTGACCTAGACCTTGGTGTACAGGGCACAATTTCAAAATCTGCAGATGATATGAAACTTGAGAGTATCGTGAAGTGGTAGTATTGTGAAGCAAGAGGAAGATAGTGTGGAGCTTCAAAAGGACGTAGAGAAGTTGGTGGAATGGGCAGACAAGTGGCAAATGAAGTTCAATGTGGTGAAGTGATTCATTTTGGTGGGAAGAACACAGAAAGACAATATAAAATAAAGGGTGCAATTGTACAGGGGGTGTAGGAGCAGAGGGACCTGGGTGTATATGTGTATAAATCATTGAAGGTGGCAGGACAGATTAAGAGAGGGGTCAATAAAGCACACAGGACCCTGGACTTTATCAATAGGGGCATGGAGTACAAAAGCAAGGAGGTTATGTTAAACCAGTATAAAGCATTGGTTTGGCCTCAACTGGATTATTGCGCCCAATACTTGGCACCGCACTTTTGGAAAGATGTCAAGGCACTAGAGAGAGTGCAAAAAAGATTCACGAGAATGGTTCCAGGAATGGAGAACTTTAGTTCTGTTGAAAGATTGGAGAAGTTGGGACTGTTCTCCCTGGAGAAGAGAAGGCTGAGAGGAGATTTGATAGAGATATTCAAAATCATGAGGGGGCTGGACAGAGTAGATAGGGAGGAACTGTTCCTACTGGTGGAAGGATGGAGAACCTGAGGGCTTAGATTTTAAGCTAATCAGCAAAAGAAGCAATGGTGACATGAGGGAAAGCCTTTTCACGCAGTGAGTGGCACTAAGTGTATGGTGGAGGCAGGGTCAATTGAGACTTTCAAAAGGGAGTTAGGTCTTTATCAGAAAAACAAAGATTTGCAGCGCTATAGGGAAAAGGCAGGGAAGTGGCATTGGGTGAATTGCTCCTTCAGAGGGCCAGCACAGACACAACAGGCTAAATGGCTTCCTTCTGTGCTGTAACCATTTTATCATAGAATATAAAATAAAGAATACAACTCTAAAGAGAGGGTAGGAGCAGAGGGACCTGGGTGTATAAGTGTATAAGTCATTGAAGGTGGCAGGACAAGTTGAGAGAGCGGTTAATAAAACATATAGGATCCTGGGCTTTATCAATAGGGGCATAGAGTACAAAAGCAGGAGCCGAGAGTTCTGATAAATCTAACTACTTTGCTGAGAAATATTATGCTTCTTTTTTTTAATTTATTTATGGGATGTGAGCATCACTGGTAATGCCAAACTTTACTGTCATCCCGGATTGCCCTGGAGTAGTCAGTGGTGAGCTGCCTTCTTGAACCGCTGCAGTCCATGGGATGTAGGCACACCCACAGTGCTCATAGACTCATAGACATTTACAGCACAGAAGGAGGCCATTCAGCCCATCGTGTCCATGCCGGTCAGCAAAGATCTGACCACACTAATCCCATTTTCCAGCGCTTGGCCCATAGGCCTGGAGGCTAGGGCAACACAAGTGAATACCTAAATACTTCTTAAATATTTCAAGAGTTTCTGACTCAACCACTCTTTCAGGTTGTGAGTTCCAGACTCCCAATACCCTCTGGGCGAAAAACTTTCTCCTCAACTCCCCTCTTAGCCTTCTACCTCTTACCTTAAATCTATGCCCCCTGGTTATTCACCTCTCTAATGGAAAAAGTGCCTTCCTACCCATCCTATCTATGCCCCTCATAATCTTATACACCTCTATCAGGTCCCCTCTCAACCTTTGCTGCTCCAAGGAAAACAACCCCAGCCTATCCAATCTTTCCTCACAGCTCAGACCCTCCAGCCCAGGCAGCATCGTGGTAAATCTCCTCTGTACCCTCTCCAGTGCATGTTCAGTACTTTCCAGGGTCTTACTATCCATAGTGTAATTCCTTGCCTTGTTAGCCCTCCCCAAGTGCATTACCTCACACTTCTCCGGGTTGAATTCCATTTGCAACTGCTCTGCCCGCCTGACCAGTCCATTGATATTCTCCTGCAGTTTACAACTATCTTCCTCACTATATACCACCCTAGCAATTTTCGTGTCATCTGTGAACTTCTTAATCATACCCCCTACTTTTAAGTCCAAATCGTTTATGTATACCACAAACAGCAAGGGCCCCAGCACCGAGCCCTGCGGAACCCCACTGGAAACAGACTTCCAGTTACAGAAACATCCCTGTACCATCACCCTCTGCTTCCTGCCTCTCAGCCAGTTTTGGATCCAATGTGCCACTTTGCCTTGGATCCCATTGGCTCTTACTTTCTTGACCAGTCTGCCATGAGGGACCTTATCGAAAGCCTTGCTAAAGTCCACTTAGACCACATAAAATGCACTATCCTCATCAACACTCCTGGTTACCTCCTCAAAAATTTCAATCAAATTGGTCAAACACAACCTTCTCTTAACAAATCCATGCTGACTATCCCTGATTAATCTGTGTCTGTCCAAATGCAGATATATTCTGTCTCTCAGAATTCTTTCTAGTATCTTCCCCGCCAACGAGGTTAGACTGACTGGTCTGTAATTTCCTGGTCTATCCCTTATTCCCTTTTTTAATAATGGGACAACGTTAGCAGTCCTCCAGTCCTCTGGCACCCCACCTGTGGCCAGAGAGGATTTGAAATTTACTGTCAGGGCCCCTGATATCTCTTCCCTTGCCTCCCTCAACAGCCTGGGATACATCTCATCCAGACCTGCGGATCTATCCACTTTTAAGGCCACTAAACCCGCCAGTACCTCCTTTCTCTCTATGTTAATTTCCTCTAATATTTCACAGTCCTCCACCCTGATGTCTATATCTGCGTCGTCCTTCTCCATTGTGAAGACCGTGCGAAGTATTCATTGAGGACTGTACCCATGTCTTCCGGGTCCACACACACATTACCTCTATGGCCCTTAATTGGCCCTACTCTTTCCTAGTTATTCTCTTGCTCTTTATACAATTTAAAAACCATTTGGGGTTTTCTTTATTCTACCCACCAGTGCTTTCTCATGCACTCTCTTGGCTTTCCTAAATTCCTTTTTAACTTCCCCCTTGCACTTTTTATACTTCTCTAGGCATCTGCTGTATTGAGTCCTCAGTATCTGCCATAAGCTTCTCTTTTTCCCTTAATCCTAACCTTTATGTCCCTGGATATTCAGGGTTCTCTGGACTTGGTTCCCCCACTTTGTCTTTACGGGAATGTATTTGCCCTGTACTCTCGCTATTTCCTCCTTGAATGCCTCCCACTGCTCCGACACAGTTTTATCTGCAAGTAGCTGCTCCCAGTCTACGTGGGCCAAATCGCATCTCATCATAGTAAAATTAGCCTTTCCCCAGTTTAGAACTTTTATTCCCCGCCCAACCTTATCCTTTTCCATAACTATCCTAAATCTAACTGAGTTATGGTCACCATCTCCAAAATGCTCCCCTACTGATACATGCCTGGGCTCATTTCCGAATATTAGGTCCAGAACTGCCCTCTCCCTTGTTGGGCTTTCTATGTACTGGCTAAAAAAGTTCTCCTGGATGCAACTTGAGAATTTTGCTCCCTCCCTACCCTGCACACTAAAACTATCCCAGTTAATATTTGGGTAGTTAAAATCCCCTAGTGTTACTGCCCTATTATTCTTACACTTCTCTGAAATTTGGTTACATATTTGATCCTCTATCTCTCCCTGAGTGTTTGGGGACCTATAGTACACACCCAACAGCGTGTTTGCCCCTTTTGCGTTTTTTACTTCTACCCATATGGCCTCATTTGAAGATCCATCCAAGATAACATCCCTCCTCACTGCTATAATTGATTCCTTGATCAATATTGTGACCCCCCTTCTCTATCTCATCTGAATAGCCTATAACCAGGAACGTTGAGCTGCCAATCCTGCCCTTCTTTTAGCCAAGTCTCGGTCATAGCTATAATATCACACTCCCACATGCCTATCTGTGCCCTCAGCTCGTCTGTCTTATTCAAGCTCTTTGCATTAAAATATATTCCACTTAGCCTTGCTAAACTCACTTCTTTCTTATCTAGCCTATGTTTCCTCTGCCTTCCAGACTCTCTTACTAGTGTTTTAACTTCTAATTCCATCTCAGCTACTCTCCCCTCCAAACTACTTTTCAGGATCGTATCCCGCTGCCAATTTAGTTTAAATTCACCCCAACAACATTAGCAAAGCTCCCCGCGAGGATGTTGGTCCCATTCCTGTTCAGATGTAACCTGTCCAACTTGAACAGGTCCAACTCCCCCAGAAATAGTCCCAATGCCCCAGGAATCTAAAGCCCTCCCCTCCTGCAACATCTCTCCAGCCATGAATTCATCTGCTCTAACCTTCTGTTCCTATACTCACTACTGCGTGGCACCGGGAGTAAACCGGAGATTACTACCTTTGAAGTCCTGCT
The DNA here is from genome assembly GCF_964194155.1 of Cetorhinus maximus. Lineage (NCBI taxonomy): Eukaryota > Metazoa > Chordata > Chondrichthyes > Lamniformes > Cetorhinidae > Cetorhinus > Cetorhinus maximus. Next base: position 11,014,750 of record NC_135900.1, read on the forward strand.
TTTCAATTTCCTACCTAACTCCCTAAAGTCTGCTTGCAGGACCTCATTTCTCTTTCTTCCTATGTCATTGGTCCCAACATGGACCACGACCTCTGGCTGTTCACCCTCCCCCTTCAAAATACCCTGCAGCCGTTCCGTGAAACCTTTGACCCTGGCTGGCACCCAGGAGGCCACATACCATCCTGGAGTCACGTCTACGGCCGCAGACACACCTGTCTACTCCCCTCACTAACGAATCCCCTACCACTATTGCCCTTCCACACTTCTTCCTCCCCCCCGAGCAGCTGGACCACCCACAGTGTCTCGGCCTTGGCTCTGGTTGGCCTCCACAAAGGAACCGTCACACTCATCATTTTCCAAGGCCAAAAAACGGTTTGCGAGCAAGATCACTCGGGGTATCCCTCACTACCTGCCTGGTCCCCTTCTTCTGTCCTGGCGGTCACCCATTCCCTCTCTGCTTGCACTTCCTTAACCTGCGGGGTGACCACGTTCTGAAACGTGCTATCCACGAACCTCTTCGGCCTCGTAGTGCCCCCAACTGCCGCTCAAGCTCCAAAACCCGGAGCTCGAGTTGCTCCAGCCGGAGGCACCTCCTGCACACATGGTCATCCAGATCGTCAGGAGTGACTAGGATTTCCCACATAGCGCAGGATGTGCAAATCACAGGACAGAGCTCCCCAGACATATCTTAACTAAATAGAATATGGTCCCTTGCTTTTATTTTACCCTTACTCCTACGAGTATAGACTAGATGCTAGGTCCTCTAGATAGACTTGATCCTCTAGGTGCTGCTGACTGCCTGTCCCAGGGTCCTCCTCTCACACTCTCCTCCAGATGCTGCTGACTGCCTGTCCCAGGGTCCTCCTCTCACCCTGTCCTCTAGGTGCTGCTGACTGCCTGTCTCAGGGTCCTCCTCTCACACTCTCCTCCAGATGCTGCTGACTGCCTGTCCCAGGGTCCTCCTCTCACCCTGTCCTCTAGGGGCTGCTGACTGCCTGTCCCAGGGTCCTCCTCTCACCCTGTCCTCTAGGTGCTGCTGACTGCCTGTCTCAGGGTCCTCCTCTCACACTCTCCTCCAGATGCTGCTGACTGCCTGTCCCAGGGTCCTCCTCTCACCCTGTCCTCTAGGTGCTGCTGGCTGCCTGTCTCAGGGTCCTCCTCTCACACTGTCCTCTAGGTGCTGCTGACTGCCTGTCCCAGGGTCCTCCTCTCACACTCTCCTCCAGATGCTGCTGACTGCCTGTCCCAGGGTCCTCCTCTCACACTGTCCTCTAGGTGCTGCTGACTGCCTGTCCCAGGGTCCTCCTCTCACACTCTCCTCCAGGTGCTGCTGACTGCCTGTCCCAGGGTCCTCCTCTCACACTCTCCTCCAGATGCTGCTGACTGCCTGTCCCAGGGTCCTCCTCTCACCCTGTCCTCTAGGTGCTGCTGACTGCCTGTCTCAGGGTCCTCCTCTCACACTCTCCTCCAGATGCTGCTGACTGTCTTTCCCAGGGTCCTCCTCTCACACTCTCCTCCAGATGCTGCTGACTGCCTGTCCCAGGGTCCTCCTCTCACACTGTCCTCTAGGTGCTGCTGACTGCCTGTCCCAGGGTCCTCCTCTCACACTCTCCTCCAGATGCTGCTGACTGCCTGTCCCAGGGTCCTCCTCTCACACTGTCCTCTAGGTGCTGCTGACTGCCTGTCCCAGGGTCCTCCTCTCACACTCTCCTCCAGATGCTGCTGACTGCCTGTCCCAGGGTCCTCCTCTCACACTCTCCTCTAGGTGCTGCTGACTGCCTGTCCCAGGGTCCTCCTCTCACACTCTCCTCCAGGTGCTGCTGACTGCCTGTTCCAGGGTCCTCCTCTCACACTCTCCTCCAGATGCTGCTGACTGGTCCCAGGGTCCTCCTCTCACCCTGTCCTCTAGGTGCTGCTGACTGCCTGTCTCAGGGTCCTCCTCTCACACTCTCCTCCAGATGCTGCTGACTGTCTTTCCCAGGGTCCTCCTCTCACACTCTCCTCCAGATGCTGCTGACTGCCTGTCCCAGGGTCCTCCTCTCACACTGTCCTCTAGGTGCTGCTGACTGCCTGTCCCAGGGTCCTCCTCTCACACTCTCCTCCAGATGCTGCTGACTGCCTGTCCCAGGGTCCTCCTCTCACACTGTCCTCTAGGTGCTGCTGACTGCCTGTCCCAGGGTCCTCCTTTCACACTCTCCTCCAGATGCTGCTGACTGCCTGTCTCAGGGTCCTCCTCTCACACTCTCCTCCAGATGCTGCTGACTGCCTGTCCCAGGGTCCTCCTCTCACACTCTCCTCCAGATGCTGCTGACTGCCTGTCCCAGGGTCCTCCTCTCACACTCTCCTCCAGGTGCTGCTGACTGCCTGTTCCAGGGTCCTCCTCTCACACTCTCCTCCAGATGCTGCTGACTGCCTGTCCCAGGGTCCTCCTCTCACACTGTCCTCTAGGTGCTGCTGACTGCCTGTCCCAGGGTCCTCCTCTCACACTCTCCTCCAGATGCTGCTGACTGCCTGTCCCAGGGTCCTCCTCTCACACTCTCCTTCAGATGCTGCTGACTGCCTGTTCTAGGGCCCTCCTCTTGCGCTGTCTGCTAGATGCTGCCTGTGAGGGAGTTGTAAGACAGTAATGCCTTCCCTAAAAAAAAAAATTAGCTTCATGCTGAAACTTGACCATATTAATTCTCATGCCTTGTGAAGAACTGCAGACACTGTTGAAAGAATAATTTCTTGTTTTTAAACCTTTTTTAATTAAACTTGCTGAGTTTGTCATAAAAGCAAAAACCCAATGATCTCAGGAAGGAATAAAGACTCTGCAGTTGAGAAAAATATCTAACTAAAATAATAAGTTATATGGCCTTGAAAAGTCCTACAGGAATCAGATAAGACCAAACTTAATGGTCAATTGATCTTCCCTGCAAACACCATTATCTGAATTTGGCTAATACAATGGATGAGACTTGCAAACGATACACAACCCCTAAGTTCAAGGAAGATAGACAGCTTTGGTGTGGGCTTTCATGATAGGTGTAAAGAGACAGTCAAGATTACACTAGCGCAGTCAGAAAAAAGACTTGCATTTATTTAGCAGTTTTCACAACCTTCAGACATCTCAAAACACTTTACAATCAATGAAGTCATTTTTTGTGGTGTGATCACTGTGGGAATGTAATGGAGGGAGAAAGAAGCCCAATGGATCACTGAAAGGAGATCTCCAATCATCAGAGCCTGGCTGGTCATTCAGGTTGATTGTATGATCATTTGCTTATAGTATATCTGAGCATTGTGTTGTCAGAGACAGAATAGTAAAGGCATTGCACTGTCAGAACATTATATTACAGAACATTGTATTGCTGTTTAAAATTTACCGTCGAGTGTTCAAATAAGTGAACCTGATTATACGTAAAGATTTTTTGGGTGCAACAATGCTGAATTCCCTTGTAATTCATGGGTCAAACAACTGTCACCTGGGTATTTAAAAGACTTAAAGATTTCCAGCTTTTTGACTCAGTGACAGTGAAGGAACAGCGGTGTAGTTCCAAGCTAGGATGCTGTGTGACTTGGAGGGGAGCTTGCAAGTGGTGCTGTCTGCTGCCCTTGTCCTTTTAGGTGGTAGAGGTCATGGTAAAGGGGTTTGCAAGGTGCTGTCGAAGAAGCCTTGGCGAGTTGCTGCTGTGCAGCTTGTAGGTTGGACACACTGCTGCCAATGCATGGTGATGGTGGAGGGAGTGAATGTTTAAGGTGGTGGCTGGGATGCCAATCAAGAAGACGGCTTCAATCAGGATTATATTTGGGCGGCAGCTGCACGGGGACACTTTCAATTCCAGATTCCTCTCCAAGTCACACACACACACACACCATCCTGACCTGGATATACAGCCTTTGTGCATCTTTATACTTTCATAGCTTTGGATGTTCACACCATAGAAACAAACTATAAACAGCATATGAAGACATAACTCGCAAAGTTTTCCCGAAGTATAGGCCAAATTTCTCAGCTTCAACAGAACTGTCATCTAGTATGATACATCGCTCAACTCAATTTTCCAAAGTTTATCTTTTCATCTACTGTTGCCACTTTCAATAATTTCTGCATCATTCGTGCAGCAGAAACAACAACATTACCAACTTAATAAATTATCATTTCACGTACCATTTACAGTTTGTTTCTGTCATGTGCAGATCCAAAGTTAGTAAAGTTGCACAGAAGTTTATAAACACTCTGTACATCAGCCGTTCCTTCATCGTCAGTGGGTCAAAATTCTGCAATTCCCTACCCGATACCATCATGGAAACACCCACACCACAGGGACTGCAAGGGTTCAAGAAGGCAGATCACCACCACCTTCTCAAGAGCAATTATGGATGGGTAATAAATACCAGACTTTCCAATGACACCTACATCCCATGCATTGCAGATAAGGAGGCTCATGCACAGGAACAATGGTGGACAGCTGAATGCCCTCTCTTCCATCCAGCCTGCATCACACAAATGAAATACCTTGTACATCACAATATCTACACCTCCTGCCCCAGCCAGAACCATGTGATCTCCCAGAAGTGGCGAGAAACCGGATGAAAACCCAGTCCAAATTGGGGGGAAACAAAATCTGGGGAATTCCTTTCCCAGCCACAGAGGTAATCGAGACCATTCCAGGAGATCACTCTTGCCCTGAAGTACCTGGACTCCCTCCCTTTTGCAATAGGTAATCTCTAACCTAATTAGAAGCAAGTCCAGCTCTCGCTTGAAGGAACTCAGTGAGTCAGTGTCTACTAGGTGAGCTGGCAGCCTGTTCCATGGGTCCACTATTCGAATGAATGTATCTTTGTACCCAGGATGGCCTTTGGGGGACAAAGGTTGGTGGGGGTGGGGGTACGTGCAGTCTGTGACGTACAATGTATGGCATCTCCCCTTCCTGCCAGCCCACTCACCCAGCCTGTACTTCTCATTTGACTACCCAAGCTGTTAACTCCAATCTGTGTTAAATCTCACTTTGCACTTTTTCTGCACGTTCGTTCTGTCTAGAGCCTGGGAAAGGGGTGGGAAACAATACCAGGCCCTATACCTTGTTATGTTCTCCAAAAAGGGAGAAAGTAAAGAGGATTTTTAAAAAAAAAATAACTTTGCAAAGTCTCCTGAGCGTGACTGTGCTGCAGGTAGTGCCAAAAGTGTCACGTTTTGCCTGAGGCTCCAGCACTCAAAAGAAAAAACAAAAAACAGACAAAGTTGTGTAGAAATTTATGACAGGCCTGATCCAGCACCAGATTCCTCACAGGCTAACATGAATTTATTGCTTTACTGAGCCTGCACTGCTCTGTGAATATTTGAAGATGACAAATTGTGTTATTCACCAATCCCCTTCTTACAGGCAGTGGAAGATGGAGGTTTAGACATGAAAACCAGCCTCTTGCAACTTTGTTTCTTTACAACATCAACAACTTGCTTTTGCGTAGAATTATACAGCTCAGGAGGCTGTTTGACCCATCGTGCCTCTGTCAGCTTTTATGTAGGTCTATCTGATTAATCCCACACTCTTTCCCACTCACCCTGCAAATGATTTCCCTTCAATTATTTATCAAGCTCCTTCCACCAAACTCTCAGGCATTCCAGATGTTAACAAATTGCTGTGTAAAAAAATACTTCCTCATGTCACCTTTTGCCAATCGCTTTAAATCTACATCCGCTGGTTACTGCTCCTTCTACCAACGGGAACAGTTTCTCCTTATTTACTCCATCAAAGCCCTTCAAGATTTTGTATAACGTTGTCAAACCTCCCAAGGTGCTTCACAGGAGTGCCATTGAATGGATGTGGACACCGCGCCACGTAAGCTTGGTCAATGAGATCGATTTTAAAGAGCGTGTTAAAGGACTGCCACAGGTTGTGCAGAGTGTGAGCCTGAGCTCCACACTCCACCCACGAACCTCGAAGGACATGTTAGCTCTTCCAGAATCACTCATACTCACGGGCTGCAGTAGCTCAGGCCTTGCAGAGTCTGGTCTTATTTTCCCCTGCAGTACAGCAGCATTGAATTCCATTACTTTGTAGTGGATGCCTTTCAGTTTTGTATTTTCAATCCATTTGCTAATTTGGGGAGGGGGGGTGGGGGGAGAAAAAAGAGAGGTCACGTGTCTATCAATCAGAAGGAATGATGATTTGAAGAGGTGGAGGCAACTACACAAAAGTAAAAGGCATCAGGAGGTTGTGAGGATTCTTGTTCCCTCAGGTGAAACTTGTTGACAAGTTTCTTCACATCACCATTTCTCTCACTAATACTAAATAGCTGGAATGTCAAGTCTTATTCTGTGTGATGCTCAGAACCTCATATTAAATGTCTGTGAATTATTGACAACATTTTTGTAACCGCATTGCAAAGAAGTTAGAAGTTTCTGTCAATGCTAAACTGAACACTTTACCCTCAGTGAAAGCTGGTAAACGTCAACTTTAATGATTAGAGTTGAGGAGATTGGCTAACGGGTTTGGAATTGGGATCCGGAATAACTCCATCTGATCCTCAAACTTCTCAATATTCACACTGGTCCTTCAAAGCTCCCCTCCTCCAGGTATCCAAATTATCGAGGCCATTTGACTCAGTCATCCGACCTCCATTTCATTTTTGCTGTACAGCAGATTTCACTGCCCCATTAGTGTGGTCTCACCAGCATGAGTTAGGGAGCTGTCATTGGGTAAGATGGGGAGGGTGTGGGTTGTTCCATACATCATTGCCTGGGTAGCATTGTGGCAGAGTGAACTACCCACCAGTATAAAGCCTGCACAATTTTCATTCAATTGAAACAAGATTACATTGAATATACAGAAACAGGTTAATAGGCCCAACTAGTCCATTTTGCTATTCAGCTATTCATGCTCCACTTGAGCCTCCTCCCATCCTTCCTCATCTAAATCTATCATCATAACACACTATTCCCTTCTCCCTCACATTCTTATCTAGCTGCCCCTTGAATACATCTATACTATTTGCCTCAACTACTCCCTATGGTAATTAGTTCCACATTCTCATAACTCTCTAGGTAAGGAAGTCTTTTCTGAATTTCCCTACTTGATTTCTTGCTGACTATCTTACACTAATAGCCTCTAGTAATGCTCTTTCCCATGTGTGTCTGTGTCTACTCTATCAAAATCTTCCACAATTTCAGAGACCTCTATTAAGTTTTCTCTATTCAGGAGAAAAGAGACCTGCCTGCTCATCCTTTCTTGATAGCTATAATCTCACCTTTCTTGTATCAGCCTTGTTAATATTTTTCGCACCACCTCCTGAGTGCAGCCATACCTTTATCATCACATGGTAACCAGAAATCGACACAGTATTCCATGGGTGGTCTGACCAAGGTTCAATACATGAAATTTACCTAGATTGATGTATATTGCATCAATGTACGGTGCCAAAGCAGTTCATGTGACTCATCACATGATAAGCCACTATTCTCAATCACGTCAACAGGACAGGCACTGAGTACAAGCCAGAAATATTCTCACAGGCAGAGATGAAATCACACCTTAGTGTCTGTCATTCCACGTCCTTAGTTAAGAAGGAAATAGATAGATTTCCAGACTCTAAAGGCGTCAAGGGGTATGGGGATAGAGCGGGAGTACACCGTTGAGATACAGGATCAGCCATGATCGTATTGAATGGCGGAGCAGGCTCGAGGGGCCGAATGACCTACACCTGCTCCTATTTTCTATGTTTCTGTGTTTCCATCACCATCACTGGCGTTGGTTCAGGAGTGAAAATGGGGGATGAATGGAACACATGAGTGACTGAGTTCTCAGTGAGAAAATTGCATGTGCCATTAAAAGATATCTCAATTTTCTGTGTTCTCATTGTACACTGTCAGGTCAGCACTGTATACTGTCTTGTTTTAAAGATCCTATTTAAACAGCAGGTGCAAGTCCTTCACTTTTCAGCCTATTTACAGCCTTCGGAGTTAATGTGGTATTCACACTATATTTAGGAGTGTACCATCATTACTACCCACAAGTAGGGGGACAAATCTGATTGTGAAAACTACAGGGGGATTTCCCTCCTGTCCATCGCGGGTAAGAGCCTGGCCTGTAACCTCCTGAACCACCTTCGTCCAATCGCTGAGGAGATCCTTCCGGAAACCTAGTACGGCTTCCGACCATCCCGGGATACTGTGGACATGGTCTTTGCAGCTAGACAGATCCAGGAAAAATGTCAGGAGCAAAATCAAGAATTGTTCCTTGCCTTCATCGACCTGACCAAGGCGTTTGATTCTTTAAATCGTGAAGCTCTATGGATCGTCCTCCAATGCTCTGGTTGCCTGTTGAAGTTTGTCACTGTCCTGAGCCTCCTGCTGAACAACATGGCCACCACCGTCCTGACTGGAGGATCCGAAATTGACACCTTTCACATCCGGGGTCAAACAAGGTCGTGTGATCGCTCCCATCTTGTTCGCCATTTACCTGACCGTCATCGCCCACCTCATCTGAGACGAGCTACCACCTGGTGTCAGCGTTGAGTATCGTCTGGACAGGAAGCCCTTCAACTTTGGTTGCTTCCAGGTAAAACAAAACTCACCACCGTGGACATCCACGACCTTCAGTTTGCAGATGACTGCTGCATGATGGCTCACTCTGTACAGGACGTGCAAAGGACGCTTGACCTCTTCAACACCTCATATAAGAAGTTTGGCTTATCCTTAAACATCGCCAAGACAAAGGTCCTTCACCAACCTTCCCCGGGCCGGTTGAGCATCCCCCGCGCCATCCACATAGATGGGGTGGCTCTGCAGTATGTGCTGCACTCCCCTTAACTCCGGCAGCCACCTCACCCAAGGGGTTACCGTCGATGATGAAGTCCAGCACCGAGTCAACTGTGCCAGCACTGCCTTCTTCACAGGATCACACAGTGCAGAAGAGGCCCTTCGGCCCATCGAGTCTGCACCGACATGTGAGGAACACCTGACCTACCTACCTAATCCCATTTGCCAGCACTTGGCCCATAGCCTTGAATGTTATGACGTGCCAAGTGCTCATCCAGGTACTTTTTAAAGGATGTGAGGCAACCCGCCTCCACCACCCTCCCAGGCAGTGCATTCCAGACCGTCACCACCCTCTGGGTAAAAAAGGTTTTCCTCATATCCCCCATAAACCTCCTACCCCTCACCTTGAACTTATGTCCCCTCGTGACTGACCCTTCAACTAAGGAGTGGAGCCAGAGGATATCGCTAGAGTGTTGAATGAATACTTCACATCCATCTTCACCCAAGAGAATGAGGATGAAGGTATTGAACTTGGGGAGAGAGACTGCGAGGTTCTTAAGCAAATTGATATAGGGAGTGACAAGGTATTGGAGGTGTTGGCAGGCTTTAAAGGGGACAAATCTCCAGGTCTGGATGATTTGTGTCCCAGACTGCTGAGAGAGGCAAGGGAAGAGATCGCAGGGACTCTGACCCAAATTTTTAATTCCTCTCTGGCCACGGGGGAGGTGCCAGAGGACTGGACAACAGCTAACGTGGTTCCGCTATTCAAGAAGGGTTGTAGACATAAGCCAGGAAACTACAGGCCAGTGAGTCTCACGTCAGGGGTAGGGAAACTATTGGAGAAAATTCTGAAGGAGAGAATCTATCTCCACTTGGAGAGGCAAAGTTTGATCAGGGATAGTCAGCATGGCTTTGTCAGAGGGAGCTCATGCCTAACAAATTTGATTGAATTTTTTGAGGAGGTGACCATGTTTGTAGATGAGGGTAATGCAGTTGATGTAGTCTATATGGATTTCAGCAAAACCTTTGACAAGGTCCCACATGGGAGACTTATAAAGAAGGCAAATGCACATGGGGTACAGGGTCATTTGATAAGGAGGATTCAAAATTGGCTTAGTTGTAGGAAACAGAGTGTGATGACAGAAGGATGCTTTAGTGACTGGAGGCCAGTGTCCAGTGGCGTACCATAGGGATCTGTGCTCAGTCCCCTATTATTTGTCATTTATATAAACGACATAGATGACTATGTGGGGAGTAGGATTAGTAAGTTTGCGGATGACACAAAGTTTGGCCGGGTGGTTAATAGTGAGGCTGAGTGTCTTGGGCTGCAGGAAGATATAGACGGGATGGTCAAATGAGCAGATAAGTGGCAGATGAAATTTAATCCTGAAAAGTGAGAGGTGATACACTTTGGAAGGAGTAATTTGACAAGGAAGCATTCAAGCTGTGCAAACATGTCTTTGACAACATTTGCAAGTCAACAAAGGTTCTGGTTTATAAGGCCGTTGTGTTGACCACCCTCCTCTACTGCAGTGAAACATGAACTGTCTACCGACGCCACATTAAGATCTTTGAGAGCTTCTATCAGCAGTGCTCGTGTCAAATCCTGGGGATCAAACGGGAGGAGCGTCGGACTAACGTGAGCGTCCTCCATGAAGCTGCATCGACCAGAATTGAAGCCCTACTCCTGTGGAACCAATTCCGATGGACGGGCCATTGCATCTGGATGTAAATGCCTCCCTCGGCAGGTTCTCTTCTCACGCTCTCCGGTGGCCAACGCTCAAAGGGCAGCCAAAGGAAAAAGGTATAAGGATACGCTCAAGGTCGCCCTAAAGCATGGAGGCATTAACACCACTGACTGGGAGGAGAATGCTGCAGATCGCTTGGCATGGCACCAACTGGACCATCAAGACGCAAGCCACTTTGAGGCTCAGCGACTCGACAGCGAGGCAGAGTGGCGGCGGCAGAGGGAGGAGAAGGAAGCCAACCCGGGGCTGCGAGTTCTATTCTCCTGAGCAACAAGGTGCCCCCACTGCGGAAGAGCATGTGGATCCAGAAATGGGCTCTTCAGTCATCTTAAGTCTCACCAAGCCTGACAGACGTCATCCTCGGTTCCGAGGGACCGCCGATGACGACCAGGTGTGTACATCCCATCTGTTCAGGAACTGTTAGATTCCAAGTCACAGATCTGGAGTTGGAAAAGTTCTGAGAGTAATTAGGATCTTGGCTTGCTTTGGAATCTGCTCTAATTTTTAATATGACCACTTTCACGATATGATCTTTTTAAAAAAATTTACTCATGGGATGCGCAGCTGGCTGGGCCAGCATTTATTGCCCATCTCCAATTGCCCTTGAGAAGGGTGGTGGTGAGCTGCCTCCTTGAACCACTGCAGTCCCTGATTTGTAGGTACCCCCCCAGTGCTGTTAGGGAGTGAGTTCCAGGGTTTTGATCCAGCGACAGTGAAGGAACAGCGATACATTTCCAAGTCAGGATGGCGAGTGACTTGGAGGGGAACTTCCAGGTGGTGGTGTTCCCATCTATCTGCTGCCCTTGTCCTTCTAGGTGGTGAAGGTCGCTGGTTTAGAAGGTGCTGTCGAAAGAACCTTGGCGAGTTGCTGCAATGCATCTTGTAGATGGTACACACTGCTGCCACTGTGTGTCGGTGGTGCAGGGAGCGGGGTACCCATCAAGCGGCTGATGGTGTCCTGGATGGTGTCGAGCTTCTCAAGTGTTGTTGGAGCTGCAATCATCCAGGCAAGTGGGGAGTATTCCATCACACTCCTGACTTGTAGATGGTGGATAAGAAAGGAAATCTAAATACTTAAACAGTTAGGTTTAAAAAAAACTTATCAGAACTGAAAGGTTCTCGACTTGTAACATTAACTCTGTTTCTCTCTCTACAGATGCTGCCAGACTGGCTGAGTGCTTTCCAGGATTGTCTGTTTTTATATCTGATTTTCAGTATCCACAGAGTTTAGCTTTTATTTTATAAAGGCATCATTCACTTAAGCATGATACGAATTTGTTGAGAGGTGAGTGGATATTTTATAATTCACATTCACTTCAGATTTTTCAACCCATCCACAGTTAAAGCGTATTTCTCACTCCACATTAGCAATCAGTTCAAACACAGTGAATTCGCTTTATTATGTTCTTGTAGATATTATAAGAAGCAATGACAATTTATTATGTCTCTCATTTAACAATGTAAATGGTGCCTTTTTTTCCTCTGTGACAATCAATATTCATCACAGGAGGTCGTCATTTGGCTCATTGAGCCCATGTCAGTTCTCTACAAGAGCAATCTACATAGTACTGCTGAAAAAAAGAGACATGTCAAAGCTTTTCATCTTGCACTCATCAGGACACTTCGCAGGAATGCCAATATAAGAGGAAAACAACAATTTACACTGTATGTGAAAAGAGTGCTGATTGGTTGGCAAGTGGACTCTGATTGGTAGAGGTGTTGCCATGGAGAATACACCAATGATGGTGACTGACAGTTAACTGCCAAGCATTTTTTTTTAATTTAAACCAGGTAGCTTAAACCTTGATTGGTCAAGGCATTGTCCTGAGGAATGGGTCAGCAAATGGCTGTCACTTGTTTTGTTTATGTTCAGATAGTCTCACTTTCCCATCCCTTCCTCGTAGAATACAAATTTATCCCTTCAGGTAATTATCCAACCCTCTTTTGAAAGCCACAATTGAAGCTGCCTCCACCAACCATTCAGGTAGCGCATTCTGGATCCTAACCACTAGTAACGCAAAAAAGCTTTTCCTCATATCACTGTTGGTTCTTTTGCCAATCACTTTAAATCAGTTCCTCTGGTTCTCGACCCTTCTGCAATGGGAACAGGTTCTCCCTATCTACCCTGCCTAAACCTGTCATGATTTTGAATACCTCCATCAAATCTCCCCTCAACCTTCTCTGCTCTAAGGAGAACAACCCCAGCTTCTCCTATCCATCCACATAACTGAAATACCCTCGTTCCTGGAACCATCCTTGTATATCTTTTCTGCGCCCTCTTCATTAATTCAGTGAATAAAAAAAGACTTGAAATCAGAAATTATGACAAACACCTTACCTAATATGAATGAGGGAGTCTCTAAGTGTAATTATATAGAAAACGATATTGGCGTTGGTGTTGCTATAGATACTGTTGATTGTTGCTATCGTTCCACCCAATCGATCTTCCGCAGCGCATATTATAATTGGAATAACACTTTCTGGAGCAGCAAGTTCACTTTGTTTCGCTGTATGGATTGCACTGTGGACAGTTGGAGATTCAGGTCCTTCCGCTGAATAGCAAATGCAGAGAATTAGTTTCATTAAATGGCAAACCATTCACTTAATAATGACTGTATTACACAGGATTTTGCAGCACAGACACAGGTCATTCATTCAAAAAGATCCATGCCAGCGTTTGTGCTACACGCCACTCTCCTCCCACCATACATCATCGAACCCTATCAGAATAACCTTCCATTCCTTTCTCCCTCATGTGGTTATCCAACATTCCTTCAAGTGCATCTACACTATTCACCTCAACGCTTCCACATTCTAACCACTCTCTGGGTAAAGAGGTTTCTCCTGAATTCCTATTGGATTTATTAGTGATTATCTTACATCGATGGCCCTTAGTTTTGCAATTCCTCACAAGTGGAAACATCTTCCCTATCAAAACCCTTCATAATTTTCAAGATCTCTATTAGGTTCCCCCTTTTTCTTTTCTAGAGAAAAGCCATCCACCCTGTTCAGTCTTTCCTCAGAGACGTACCCTCCTATTTCTGATACAATCATTGCAAATATTTTATCCACTGTCTCAGTTTTTCTATTTGAGTACCAATTTTCCCATCCAGGAATGGTTCAGGGGTTTCCTGGGAGATTTACATCTTTCTGGAAGTTCCAGTAAGAATCACATCAGTTTATGTGGAAAGACTAGGGAAGCTGTGACAGAGTAAAGAAAGTGGAGGGGGAGATTTGATAGAGGTGTTCAAAATGATGAAGGGTTTCGACAGAGTAAATAAGGAGAAACTGTTTCCATGGGCTGCAGGGTCAGTTACCAGAAGACACAGATTGAAGGTAATTGGCCAAGGAACCGGAGGGGAAGATGAGAATCATTTTTACACATCGAGTTGTTGTGATCTGGAATGCACTGCCCGACAGAGCAGTGAAAGCAGATTCAATAGCAACTTTCAAAAGAGAATTGGATAAATACTTGAAGGGGGAAATTTGCAGGGCTATCAGGAAAGGGCTTGGGAGTCAGACTAATTGGATAGCGCCTTCAAAGTGCCAGCACACGCACGATGGGACGAAGGGAGGGAGGATCCCTCCAATGGACACAGCTGGTGGACGGCAGCCAACGTGTGACTCCAAATCTCCATCCTCCTGGGTGAATGGTCATGGCTGACAAGGTCTCACGTGGTTAGTCTTTCTGTGCTGCCAAGGCAATGGTATCTCTAGAGAGTCTTGAAGGTGGTGGAGGCAAGCAGAATAGTATCAGGGGGAGGGTTCTCACACATGGCTCTCATCACCCTGGTCAAAGAGCAATGACTTCAAGTGCAATCATGTATGAACAGGAGGAACATGTATCTCTGGTCCTCCAGGAAGTCCTTCACTTGGAAGGGGTGGGGACACCGTATCTAGATGGAAGCCAGGTGAGGGCTTAGCACTTGAGGCTTCACTTCAATTTGTTGTATAAGAACATCAGAAATAAGAGGAGTAGGCCATTCGGCCCCTCAAGCCTGCCCTACCATTCAATACTGCCCCAGGCCTCAACTCCTCTTTCGTGCCAGCTCCTCATAGCCCTCAGCTCCCCGATATTTCAAAAATCTATGTACCTCCTCTTTAAATACTTTCAGTGATTTAACCTCCACGACTCTCTGGGGGTGGGGAATTCCAGATACTCACTACCCTCTGAGAGAAGAAATTCCTTCACATTTCAGTTTTAAATGAGTGCCCCCTTATTCTGTAACTATGTCCCCTAGTTTGAGACTCCCCCACTAGTGGAAACATTTTTTCAACATCTAGGTCCACAGAGGAGTCGATGGTGTAGGCCGAGGCAACCCTGCCTTGGTAATGGCTCTCATCCAGATGAGGAGGAGGAGGGCCCACTGCAGGTTGGCGCAGGAGGAGCCAGGGCCTGAGCAGCAAGAAGCAGTGGGGCCTCTAGAAGGTCCAGAGGCTGTCGAACAGGGTCCACTGCAAGGCTGAGCATTGGCCCGACCATGGGTGCATCGCAGGCGATATTCTTATTTAGAAATGAGCGAAAGGCAATGGCGGAGATGCCCTCGTATGTCCGGGATGTGGTTTGCTCACATCTGCCAGCTTCTCCATTACAAGCTGCGGCCGCAGGGACTCTGGAGGAGTAATGCAGAGTTCCTGGCCTGCAATGAATGAATGTCCGTCCAGATGTCTTTTAAATATGGCTCCAGGACCTTCGACCCCATGGGATAACGCCAGCTGAGTGACTTCCTGTCCGCCCCGCCACGAGGGTCACCATGCTCCTCACGGATGCATAATTAATAAGTTGAACAGCGGAAAATGGTGTGTGTTCAGCCGTCCAGCAGAGCAGTGGGAATCACGCCAACTCTCCCGCCCACCACTGGACTTAGACTCCAGAATGGAACATTCCACCCTACAATTCTGCTTCTAATTAGTAATGCTCAGTGCTACAACAGCCAGCGCCTTTACCCAGCAGTCCAAAAGTATTACATAGTATTTATAGTGGAGACAGGCCAAATACGTCCATGCCAGTATTAATGCTTTACCTGAGCCTCCTCCCACCCTTTGTCATCTCATACCATCAACATTCTAACCTTCTAATCCTTGCTCCTCATCTACTTATCCAGCTTAAATGTATCTATGCTATTTGCCTCAACGGCTCCACATGGCAGCCTGTTTAATTCTTCAATTTCAATAGAAAATTTCAAGGGAAAATTAGTTTCATTAAAACAAGCTTTAAGATACATGCACACATTTATACAGCAGCTTGTATTGAATAGGATGCAGATGCTGGTGCTTTGTTTGAGAACACCTTAGATTTCTCAAAGTGGACACTGACTGACCTATGTCACAAAATGTTTACATTAAATTAATGCCATAAAAGAAATAATTAACTTGCACCAGTTGATTGTATGTATGGGGGGGGTGCAGGTTGGGTCCCAACGCCTAAGTACTTTTGAAGTGTAGTCACTATTGTAATATAGGAAATCTGACAGCCAATTTGCACACAGCAAGCTCCCACGAACAGCAATGTGATAATGACCAGAGAATCTGTTCTTTCAATATTGTTGGTGAAGAGATAAATATTGGCCAGGATACCAGGGAGAATTGCCCAGCTCTTCTTCCAAACAGTGCCAAACATCTTTTAGGGCAGACAGGGCTTCAGTTCACCATCTGACTTGAAAGATGGCACCTCTGACAATGTAGCACTCTCTCAGTACTGCACTAGGAAATGCACTCGAGTCTCTGGGATGGATTTGAACCCACAATCTTTGACTTAGAGGCAAGGGTGGGGTGTGGGGGGGACAACCAACGGAGACCCAGCTGACATAAAGTCAAAATCAGTAAAGTTCGTTTGTGAACTTACGTTCCTGCAAAACCTCGTAAACGGCGAGACCACGAATGACAAACATACTTTACAATGCGAGTCATTTAGATAGGGTTCAGCCATCCTAAAATTTTACATGTATAAAGGATCAAAGGCAATAAAAACATATGTTTTTAATAAATTTAAAGAGAAATTTACTGGAGAAGTCATTTAATAAAACAAGAATACAAGAAAAATGTAAAATTTGTCACACTGACAGTACTTTAATTGAGGGTGCATGCAGACTGTGATTAGGAACGAAATTGCCGCAACATGGGACATCCACGTGCAAACAACAGCAGACGACACATGAGCCGTGCGCACTTTCTACTGAAGGAAATATGTCACGGACACCTTCCTTTTTTAACTTTATTTCGGCTTTTACTCTGCCGTTTTCTAAAGGTGGCTTCTATTTTTTTCATTTTTATAATTTTTAAGTGAATTTGGGCCCACAGTGGGCGAACGGGTGTACAAAGACATGGACAAGCGAATTTGCGAATGGTGGGACTTTACTGTAAACTATCGACATGTCAAATTGCTTCAAGTCTAAATATTTTTGTAATGTAGTCTTCCACCAACTCCCAAAACCAACATGAACCCTGATGTCAAACAACAGAGAAACACTCACCTAATTCCTCCTTGTAGAGTGACATGTTGTGAAATTTGTTGTAAAGAACCAGGCAAAATGTCAGAATGACTAGGAACAGCAATCCCTGATTAACTAGAAACAAAAACATAAAAGGGGAAAAAAACAAAAAGAAACAGAAACACTTAAAAGTTAGGTATCCATCCAGAGGAGAGAAAACCTAAAAGAATCAATCAGCGTCTCACAAATAAACAAAGCTCGTTATAAATAAATCATGAATTTCATTAAAAAAATTAAAACCAATTTTTATTTCATGAAACTTGTTATCTTATTGATGTTGTTAAGTTGAAATGCATTTTAAACAATCGGAATACAGGCCAAATGCTGGAAAATGGGATTAGAATAGTTAGGTGCTTGATGGCCAGCATGGACATGATGGGTCAAAGGGCCTGTTTCTGTGCTCTATGAGTCTATGACTCTAATACATGAGGCAAGCTGTGAAAACACCTCTAGCATACCCTGGTGCTTCGATTGCCGATTGGCCCAATCTCAACACCAGCCTTGGGGTATTGCCAGCATTAAAATAACACAAATTGGAAAATTTAGGCTCAGGAATCACCAAGGACAGTAAACTTTGTGTTATCTGGCACTCTACCAACCGGGATTCCCTACTAACCAGAATTTCCCCCGAAGGAAAAAACAGTTCAGACGGTACTCTTATTTCCCAGTTTTTAACTGGTGTTCCATTTTAAAGGTATACAAGACCAGTTCGGACCAGTATTCTTATTTCCCAATTTTTAACTGGTGTTCCATTTTATGGTACACAAAACCAGTTCGGACCAGTATTCTTATTTCCCAATTTTTAACTGGTGTTCCATTTTATGGTATACAAGACCAGTTCGGACCAATATTCTTATTTCCCAGTTTTTAACTGGTGTTCCATTTTAAAGGTATACAAGACCAGTTGGGACCAGTATTCTTATTTCCCAGTTTTTACTGTTCTTTCTTTCTGGGTCTGATTTTCCCCTGACATGAATTATCACTTGACCAACCAGAAGCAATTACAAAGTTATCCGGAACCCATACCTGTATACTGTATTGTTTTATACCTAAATTTACGTTTTAATGTACTGTTGAAGATCAGAAGTAAAAAGAATACTGTTCTTTATTGCCTGACTACTTGCATATTAATTGAAGCTACAAGTATTGCCCCATATTCCATTGGTAAATGGAACTCTCCGTTGGCCGGCATTTTTGATTAACCGACACCAGTCATTCCCCACACACGCACCCGGATAGTAAAGATTTTACTGTATTTTATTATGCCAACAAATACAACAACAGCTTTCATTTATCCAGCACCTTTAATGTAGTGATACGTTCACTGGAGTGTCACCGACACACAGGGGATATTAGGGCCAATGATCAAAAGCTTAATCAAAGAGGTAGTTTTTAAGGAGCGTCTTAAAGGAGGAACAAGAGGTAGGAGAGGCGAAGAAGTGTAGGGCCTCGGAAGAGATGGCCGTGGATGGTGAAGCGGTTAAAATTGGGGATGCATAAAAGGCCAGAATCGGAGGAGCGCAGAGCTCTGGGAGAGTTGCAAGGTTGGATAGCAGTGCAGTATATTGTGACATGGAGTAGGGAGATGAGGATTTAGGCCTTCATGTCAAAAAAGGATAGCTCAGGTGGAATTATTGAATATAGCCCAGGCAGTTCATCATACAAAACTACTGGGCACACCACAGAAAAGAAACAATCTGACTCCTGGCAGCTCTTTCACGTAGAATTATATAATGGTTACTATGGAAACAGGTTGCTGGGCCCTGCCCATCTATGTTGAGGTTAATCCGCCACATCAGCGGCCGTCCTGAACCCCATGGGCAGAATCTTCGGTTCAGCGAGCGGGGGCGGGGGTGGGGCCCGCTCGCCAAGGTGTAAAATGACGCGGAGTGACGTCAGGCGTATCATTTAGGTTTTCAGTTCAGCGGGCACGCAGCCGACTCAGCTGCGCGCCCACTGAGCTGTCAAAGGCCTGTCAAAAAGCAATTAAGGCAATCAGCTGAGCTGCCCGTCCGACCTTAAGGTTGGCATTTTTCATGGAACCTCATCCATGGGGCGGGATGAGGTTTCATGAGTGATTTAAAATTTTCAAAATATTTTTTTTATTAAGATTAATGCACATGTCCCAGCAGTTTCACATGAGGGGACATGACATAAAAATTTTTACAACACTTTATTAGATCGTTTAACCTTAAAATTCAGCGCTTTTTTTGCACGCATGCACGAAAGAGCGCACTCCCTACTCAGGCAACACCCCCCCCCCTGCTCCCCCCACCACCCCCACCCGCACAGGGAGCGCTCAGCGCTTCCGGGCGCGTGTCATGCTGAGCGGGCCTTAATTGGCCCGCCCCCATAAAATGGCGTCGCCGAGCCGATCGGCTCCACGCCCGCCCCCCCCCCGCACAAACCCCCCCGACGGGGAGAAAATTCTCCCCCATGTGTCTGCCTGGTCCTATTATTCCGCTAATCCCCTTTACCTCAACCACCAATCTAACCTCTTCTTAAGTGTTGACAAAAGACTTGTTGACTTGGTTCTGGATTCTTTGGTCACATTTACAAGGGAAAGGGATAAATATAAAGGAAGGGTTGGAGTTTTTTTTTTCTCGGTGGCATAATCAACTATCCGGACTCACAATGGTGCTAGTTTTCGGAATTTACATTTTTGCTCAGGTTTCTGCTCAAGCTCTTTTACAGATCACCAAACCTAGAATCTTCCACGAAGCTGTGCAATTGGACAGTGTTATCGAATGTAATTTTTGTTTTTAAAATTGCATCAAAAAGTATTCATATTTTTTATTCTTTCATAAGATGCAAGTGTCATTACCCATTCCTAAATTACCCTTGAGAAGGGTAATGAGAATTTATACAATTAAAGGTGGTAACATAAGAAATAGGAGCAGGAGTAGGCCATTCAGCCCCTCAAGCCTGCTCCGCTATTTAATAAGATCATGGCTGATCTGATTATGGCCTTAACTCCACTTTCCCGCCCCCCCACCCCCCCCCCCCCCCCCCCACCCCACCCCCAATCCCCAGTAACCCTCGACTCCCTTTTGGATCAAAAATCTGTCTTTCTTGAATATATTCAATGACCCAACCTCCGCTGCTCTCTGGGGTAGAGAATTCCAAAGATAAACGACCCTCTGAGAGAAGAAATTTCTCCTCATCTCTGTCTTAAATAGGAGACCCCTAATTTTAAAATTGTGATCCCTAGTTCTAGGTACACCTATGAGGGGAAACATCCTCTTAGCATCCACCCTGTGAAGCCCCCTAAGAATCTTATATGTCTCAATAAGATCACGTCTCACCCTGATGCAGTTTTATTAATACAGCTGAAAATAGGTTTATCATTAAAAAAAGTAATTTTATTAAGAATCTAATCCACCTATGAATGGGTGAATAACTGAAAGCGACTTTGTATAGAACCATTTACTAGTTGCATCGGTGTACATTAATTAAGCTTCTTAGCAAATTATTATTTTTTCAATTTTTAAAAGGTGCCGATTAGCTTCCTTGCACCCAAATCAACCAGCTTCATTTTAAGAGCCCTCTTTAAAGGCCCACAAAAATAGGCACAACTGCAGAAGCTCACCACGATGATTAATTTATTCTTTCAAGGCAGGCATTTGTAGCCCATCCCGAATTGTCTTTGACCGGAGTGGCTTGCTAGGCCATTCCAGGGAGCAGTTAAGAGTCAACCGCATTGCTCTGGGTCTGGAGTCACATGTAGGCCAGACCGGGTAAGCAGGGCAGATTTCCTTCCCCCTAAACAGACAGCTAGGTTTTTATGATAATCAATGACAGGTTCACAGTCACCATTTAGCTTTCAGGTTTTATTAATTGAATTTAAATTCCACTAGCTGCCCTGAAGGGGGAGGGGGTTGAACCTGTGTCCCCACTGGATCTCTGTATTCTTAGTCCATTGACATTATCACTATGCCACCATCTCCCCCAAACTAATTCAGTTGGGAGGGAGGACATGGTCATACATGTTGGTGGGTCAACTTCCAGCACAGATTTTTTTTTTAAAAAACCACTACAAAAGGTCATGGGAAATTCGATCGGTTCTGGATGTAAATGGCACTTAAAATTCCTCAATCGGTTGTGCTAGTTGGGTTGGTTTTGGTCACATTGCACTGAGAAAACACAACGCAACCCAATGGAAACTCCACGCCAACGTGTTTTTTTTAATATACACTTCGAGGAGAAGCTTCCTTCAAAGGGATGAGCTTCCCCAGCCCACCCCACATTGAGTTATGGGTGCATAGGCAGGATATGGAGAGACGGGCAATTGTTTTGCACAGATCCCAAACAAAATTCAATTCGTATGCAGTCCAATCCCCTTCGGAAATACATTTCCAGACACTTGGCGATGATAAAACGTTTTTGATCCCGGTGGGTGAGGGAGGGAGGCCATTTACAATTCGGACAAACACCAAGACTGAAGTGAAATAATGCAGACACCGGAAACCTGAAATAAAAACAGGACATGCTGGAAATACTCAGCAGGTCTGACAATATTTGTGGAGAGAGAAACAGAGTTAAGTTGGGCTACAAGGAAACGATCTCTACTCTGGTCAGGACAAGTTTGTGTTTTTGTGTTAAGTAAAAGATTAGTATAAGCATACATATTTTTGCACTGGAATATTAATAGAAGTTATACTGAGTGTTTCCTGTCATACTCAGTGTTCTCTATGTTTTGCCTACTGTGGAATAAAGCAATTTACAAACTTAACTGAACATTATTTTACCTAATGTAAATTCTATCTACCTGCAGAAGGATTAAGGGAACACACGTGTGTAAGACAGGAAAGTTCGATCTGGAACAATAGAGCTTCAATGTTACATTCCCATGTGTCACAACTGAGCTAGTAGATACAGGCTAGAGGGAGTCATTTCCTATCAGAAAGAAGCCATCAAACCGCTAGAGTATGAACCTGACTGAATCGCCATGCCACTCCCAAATTCATAACATTCTTCAAAACCAACTTCATAGATCATAGCTCCTGTTACCCCTCTCCAATTCCTTCCCAAATACAGCCCATTCTGTCTCTGTGAAATTTACCTCGGCACACTTTGGGAGATATTAAATAGGTGTGGGTTTGGATAGGCTGGGAGCAGTGCGAGCATCAAACTTAAGTGGCTATGATGACTTGAGCCATTTTAGGTCATTTTAACTCCTGGGTCTTGAACACGCTAGTTAAAATCGTGTGGTCCAGAGGCCACCCACCATTTGCATGGTAGGTGGTGGGGAAGGGGTTTCAGCCAGTAAGTGTAAAGATGGCGGGTTAGAGGTGCGATGGCTAGTCTGGGGCAGCAAACACCAAGGTTTTAACTTGCAGGGCTCGACGGAACATTTCATTGAGCAGGGTGCTCCCCTCAAAACGTACGGTAAAAGGCTATCAAAGTTTTAATGGTCCAGTAGGTGTCCAATTCATATTCGCATATGAAACTTCAGCCTGAATTGAGTGGGATTCTGAACCAGTTCCAAAGTAATGGCATTAAAAATCCCCACAGAATAGATAACCGACCCATAATAATAAAAGCAAAATACTGCAGATGCTGGAGATCTGAAATAAAACAGAAAGTGCTCGAAAAACTCAGCAGGTCTGGCGGCATCCCTGGAGAGAGAAGCAGATAACGTTTAATGTCCAATATGACTCTTCTTCAAAACCATTCCCATTCAGCTGCTCAACCATCTAGTTTCCACCTTCATGAAGAATCTATCCCAATATCTGTTTAACGTCAACAAATATAAGAATCGTTGCTTTAGGGCATACTTACTTTTTCTAATTAATGCCATTCTTTCCGTGTCACTTAGCGAATGCTATGATCTGTAAGTGAAGAGAAACATTCATTAACAAGAACCTTGAAAAATGAATTAAACACCAAAAAAACCTCATTAGACTCTAGGGAGATTGTGTTTTAAGTGAGTATTGGTGGGAGGGTTGGAGTGGGGGCAGAGAGAAATTTGATTTGCCATCACCCCACCGCCAATGCTGACGCAAAATCTGCCAATGCCAGTCTGCGCCAGCTTGTGACTTTTAAAAAATTCATTTATGGGATGTGGGCTTCGCTGGCTGGGTCAGCATTTATTGCCCATCCCTAATTGCCCTTGAGAAGGTGGTGATGAACTGCCTTCTTAAGCTGCTGCAGTCCATGTGGTGTAGGTACACCCACAGTGCTGTTAGGGAGGGAGTTCCAGGATTTTGACCCAGCGACAGTGAAGGAACGGCGATATAGTTCCAGGTCAGGATGGTGAGCGGCTTAGAGGGGAACTTGCAGATGGTGGTGTTCCCATCTATCTGCTGCCCTTGTCCTTCTAGATGGTAGTGGTCGTGGGTTTGGAAACTGCTGACTAAGGAGGCTTGTTGAGTTCCTGCAGTGAGACAAATTCAGCATCGGGCCTTCATTCAAATGCCACTGGCTCCTGGGGATGGTAGCAAATCAGATGGTTCACATGCAGAGTCAACTGGCAGCTAGAGTCTGGAAACATAAGAACACAAGAAATCAGGAGCAGGGGTAGGTCCTATGGCCCTTCGAGCCTGATTCTCCATTCAGTATGGTCACAACTGATCTTATACCTGAACTACATCTTCCTGCACTATTCCCAAATGCCCGAATTCCCTTCGAGTCCAAACATCTATTGATCTCTTTCTTGAATATACTCAACAACTGAGCATCAACATCTCTCTGCAGTGAAGAATTCCAAAGATTCACAACTTCTGAGTGAAGAAATTTCTCATTACCTCAGCGCTAAATCAGCGACTCTTTCCCTGAGACTGTGACCCCTAGTTCTAGATTCTCCAGCCAAGGGAAACAGCCTCTAAGCAACTAGCCTGTCAAGCCCTCAGAGAATCATATACGTTTCAATGGGATCACCTCTCATTCTTCCAATCTCCAGTGAGTACAGTCCCATTCTACTCAATCTCTCCTCACAAGTCAACCGGTGTTACACCCTCTAAGGCAAGTATGTATTTCCTTATATAAGGTGACCAAAACTGCATACGGTACTCCAGAGGTAAACATACGGTACTCTGGACGTGGTTTTACCAAAAGTTCTATATAATTGCGGCAGGACTTCTTTACTTTTATACTCCAAACCCTTTCACTAAAGGCTAATATACCATTTTCCTTGCAATCCAGTGAAGAGGGTTTCAAGCACAACTGACACAAGGCCAGAATTATTTTGGTACCCAGTATATAACCCGAAAGGAAAATCTTGCAGGGTAGTATTACACATTCCCCAAAACAAAAAAAATACCTGGAAAAACTCAGCAGGTCTGGCAGCATCTGCGGAGAGGAACACAGTTAACGTTTCGAGTCCGAATGACCCTTCAACAGAACTAAGTAAAAATAGGAAAGGGGTGAAATATAAGCTGGTTTAAGGGGGGGGGGGGGGGGAACAAGTAGAGCTGGATAGAGGGCCAGTGATAGATGGAGATAACCAAAAGATGTCACAGACAAAAGGACAAAGAGGTGTTGAAGGTGGTGATATTATTTAAGGAATGTGCTAATTAAGGATAGAAAGCAGGACGAGCAAGGTACAAATAGCCCTAGTGGGGGTGGGGTGGGGTGAAGGAATCAAAAAAGGCTAAAAGGTAGAGATAAAACAATGGATGGAAATACATTTAAAAATAATGGAAATAGGTGGGAAAAGAAAAATCTATATAAATTATTGGAAAAAAAAGGGGGGATTGGAAAAGGGGTGGGGATGGAGGAGAGAGTTCATGATCTAAAATTGTTGAACTCAATATTCAGTCCGGAAGGCTATAAAGTGCCTAGTCAGAAGATGAGGTGCTGTTCCTCCAGTTTGCGTTGAGCTTCACTGGAACAATGCAGCAGGCCAAGGACAGACATGTGGGCATGAGAGCAGGGTGGAGTGTTGAAATGGCAAGCGACAGGGAGGTCTGGATAATGCTTGCGGACAGACCGAAGGTGTTCTGCAAAGTGGTCACCCAGTCCTCGTTTGGTCTCTCCAATGTAGAGGAAACCGCATTGGGAGCAACGAATGCAGTAGACTAAATTGAGGCAAGTGCAAGTGAAATGCTGCTTCACTGGAAAGGAGTGTTTGGGCCCTTGGACGGTGAGGAGAGGGGAAGTGAAGGGGCAGGTGTTGCACCTTCTGCGGTTGCATGGGAAGGTGCCGTGGGAAGGGGTTGAGGTGTAGGGGTGATGGAGGAGTGGACCAGGGTGTCCTGGAGGGAACGATCTCTGCGGAATGCTGCCAGGGGGGGTGAAGGGAAGATGTGTTTGGTGGTGGCATCATGCTGGAGTTGGCGGAAATGGCGGAGGATGATCCTTTGAATGCGGAGGCTGGTGGGGTGATAAGTGAGGACAAGGGGACCCTATCATGTTTCTGCGAGGGAGAGGAAGGTGTGAGGGTGGATGCGCGGGAGATGGGCCGGACACAGTTGAGGGCCCTGTCAACCACCGTGGGTGGAAAACCTCGGGTAAGGAAGAAGGAAGACATGTCAAAGGAACTGTTTTTGAAAGTGGCATCATCAGAACAGATGCGACGGAGGCGAAGGAACTGAGAGAATGGGATGGAGTCCTTACAGGAAGCGGGGTGTGAGGAGCTGTAGTCGAGGTAGCTGTGGGAGTCAGTAGGCTTGTAATGGATATTGGTGGACAGTCTATCACCAGAAATTGAGACGGAGAGGTCAAGGAAGGGAAGGGAAGTGTCAGAGGTGGACCATGTAAAAATGATGGAGGGGTGGAAATTGGAAGCAAAATTAATAAATTTTTCTAGGTCCAGACGAGAGACTTAAGCAGCACCGAAGTAATCATCGATGTACCGGAGAAAGAGTTGTGGGAGGGGGCCGGAGTAGGACTGGAACAAGGAATGTTCCACATACCACATAAAGAGACAGGCATAGCTGGGGCCCATGCGGGTACACATAGCCACACCGTTTATTTGGAGGAAGTGAGAGGAGTTTAAGGAGAAATTGTTCAGTGTGAGAACAAGTTCAGCCAGACGGAGGAGAGTAGTGGTGGATGGGGATTGTTCGGGCCTCTGTTCAAGGAAGAAGTGGAGAGCCATCAGACCATCCCGGTGGGGGATGGAGGTGTAGAGGGATTGGACGTCCATGGTGAAGAGGAGGCGGTTGGGGCCAGGGAACTGGAAATTGTTGATATGGTGTAGGGTGTCAGAGGAATCATGGATGTAGGTGGGAAGGGACTGGACAAGGGGAGAGAGAATGGGGTCAAGATAGCAAGAAATGAGTTCCGTGGGGCAGGAACAGGCTGACACGATTGGTCTACCGGGACAGTCCTGTTTGTGGATTTTGGGTAGGAGGTAGAAGCGGGCTGTCCGAGGTTGGGAGACTATGAGGTTGGAAGCTGTGGAAGGAAGATCTCCAGAGGAGATGAGGTCAGTGACAGTCCTGGAAACAATGGCTTGATGTTCAGTGCTGGGGTCATGGTCCAGGGAGAGGTAGGAGGAAGTGTCTGTGAGTTGACGCTCAGCCTCTGCGAGGTAGAGGTCAGTGCGCCAGACAACAACAGCACCACCCTTGTCAGCGGGTTTGATGACAATGTCAGGGTTGGACCTGAGAGAACGGAGTGCAGCAAGTTCAGAGAGAGACAGGTTAGAGTGGGTGAGAGGAGCAGAGAAATTGAGACAGAAAAATTTACAGATTCCCCAACTCCATTTTGCAACCCTGCCCAAGTTGAGTTTCACCCCCCCACCTCCCTCCAGTGTTTATGATTGTATTGTCCAACTATAAAGCATGTGATAATTATTCTAACTATTCAAAGGCGAGGAGGGGCATCTCCTCTGTCTTTCGGATGAAATGACAACCAGGTGGACGTAGAAGATGCCAAGCTACTTTACACCCAATGAAGTACATTTTTTTTTGAAGTGTAGTCAATGTAGTTGTAATGTAGAAAACATGGCAGCTAATTTGTGAATAGCAAAGTCCCATAACTAATACTAAATAGTGTTGGTTGAGGGATAAATATTGGCCAGGACAGCAGGGAGAACGGGCCACTGGTCTTCTTCAAAATAGCATCAAGAGACATTTTTAACTCCTCTTGAGATGGCCGAGTGTGTAAAGTCTTTCTGAAAGACAGCACGTCCACCAGTCCAACACCCCATCAGTCCTGCAGAAGGAGTGTCAGCTTAGCTTTATGGACTCAAGTTCTTTGGAGTGGGTCTTGAACCCACAATCACCTGACTTAGAGGCAAGAAATAAGAACAGAATGGTAAAACAAGTGTAGGTGCATTGAAACCATTGAAACCTTCAATCTCTGCCTATCTTTAGGAACTTTGTTCAATGAATCCCAAACAAGTATTAACTGATTTTACAACTAACATTTTATAAACTGTTGCAGCCACTAAATGGCTAAGTTAATTTCAAATACATTTAAAAATTAATCTTATGTGCAATGGGAAAAGCAAGTGATAAAAAACATAAGAAAAAGGAGTAGGAGTAGACCATATGGTCCCTTGAGCCTGCTCTGCTATTCAATAAGATTATGACTGATCTGATCTTGGCCTCAACTCCACTTTTCCGCCTGTTCCCCAGAACCCTCGAGTCCTCTTTGGTTTGAGAATCTGTCTATCTCAGCCTTGAATACATTCAATGATCCAGCTTCCATAGCTCTCCGGCCTGGAGAATTCCAAAGATTCATCATCCCCTGAGGGAAGAAATTCCTCCTATCTCCATCTTAAATGGGCGACCCCTTATTCTGAAACTGTGCCCCCTCGTCCTAGTTTTCCCCATGAGGGGAAACATCCTCTCAGTATCTCGCCTGTCAAGCCCCCTCAGAATCTTATATGTTTCTTCTAAACACCAATGAGTATAAGCCCAACCTGCTCAACCTTTCCTCATAAAGACATAAAGATAACTAGAAAATCTAGTAACCTTACGCAAATCCTTGAGAAAGCCTGGCCCCATTTGTGGTCATCGGACACTTCACAGTTGCAAAAAGAATGCATATCCACCCAGTGATGGAATATTGGCAGATTACATAGAGAACCCAAGCCTTTGCTCAGGCACAGTACAGTCAAAGGAAGTAATGCAGATGAATAGGATACAGTATCTCCAGTCAAGCTATATCATATATTCACATTTCCAAGAAGATGAATACTGCAGCACCATAAGATTTATTAACATTTAAATCCAAACCCCTACCTTTCTTCTTTGAGCATAAGAGCTGCTGGAGACACATATTAACATTAAGTATCAATCTAAAAACTCTGCATTAGAATACCAATTATGTCATTTAGTGGTAGCGCTCTCGCCTTTGAGTCAGAAGACTGTGGGTTCAAATCCACTTCTGCAGTACTGAAGGAGGACTGCACTGTTGAAGGTGCCATCTTTCAGATGAGATGTTAAACCAAGGCTTTGTCTGCCCTCTCGGGTGAATGTAAGAGATCCCTTGGCTTCAAAGGGAAAAGTTCGTCCTGGCTAACATTTGTCCTCAATAATTATCTAAAACAGATTATTTGGTTATTATCACATGTTGATTGTGGGAGCTTGCTGTGCATAAAGTGGCTGTCATGCTTTCTATATTAAAACAGGTACTTCACTGCCTGAAACAGACTCTGAGGTTGTGAAAGGCAAGAGTTGGTTAGCCGAGCCTTGTATGGCAAACAGGGCCACAAATTAACATCTCATCTGAGGGACGACACCTGCAACAGTGCAGCACTCCTTCAGTACTGCACTAGATTAACACTCTAGATTCTGTGCTGGAGAGGGACTTAAACCTACAATCTTCCAATTTAGATGAAAAGTGCTACCACCACCACTAACTCGCTAAACGGTACGATTGATACTCTGTGCAGAGTTTTTGGATTAATACTTAGTGTTGATATATAGATTTCTTTCTCTTCCTCCTCTTTACTATGAAGCTTTCTTCTCCACACATGAGACGGAAGTTCAAAAGCAGAGTTAACCAGCACTAACTGATCCAGCCTCTTAACACCATGCATTAGGTGACTGGAAATTTGTTTTCCACTGGAACCCCAGTACAAAAGATTCCTAATTGCTTAACACATGAGGTAAGATGACAGGACAGCACGTGCCGGATAACTCAACCTTTCACCATTCATTTCCTGCAGCCATGTTGTGTCTCCTCTCTGACAGTTGTCTCTAACCACCTGTCTGGGTTGTGGTACTATCCATTCTATAAACATTTAGTTTAGAATTTTTGTTAAACTCCAAACGTCACACTTTGCATAACAACAAGGGCTAGCAATTATATGGTGCCTTTTACTTAGTAAAACATCTCAAGGAGTTTCACAGGAGCGTTATCACACAAAATAATAGCTAACCTTAAGCATTTTCTTTTGGAAAAAAAAATGAGAAAGGAACCCAGTTATTCTGCTCTCTTTCCTGACTTTGAGATAACCTCGAGAAGATGTTGAGATATGGAAGGGCACCCCAGGAGTAGGTAAATAGAATTCAGGTACAGCCAGCAAGGGCTGAATGTCTCCTGTGCTGCAACCATTCTCTGATCAGCCACGGTCTCAAGTGAATGGGGGAAAGCAGGCTCGAGGGGCTGAATGGCCACATCGCGCGTCCCTGTGAGCTGTTGCAGCAGCTGCAGCAATAATTGTACTCAGATTAACAGGATTTAATTGAAGCACTTCTATGCCGAGGGAAAAGAAAACACAGAAGTGGCCTCACAGGAACAGATGAAGTCAGTAGCTGAACGTTACCACTGCGCACCTCAGACCCCAGACCTCAGAGGAAACCAGCTTGGGAGATATTTTGGAGGGGCGGGGGGGGGAGTCTTGACACAGGGACGAGGCGACCCTTCAATAAGTAAGATTGTCTAGAAGGACATGCATGGGTCTTTTCACAACATTGTGACAAAGAATGATGATCCAAAAGGAGTTGACAGCGGCACAGTGTTCTTCACTGGGCTACTGGACCCATCGTGCTCACACTGAGCTTTATATTAGAAACAAAAACTCGGCGTTAGTTATTTAGATTTTAATAAGGCAGCTTTGGCGGGGGGGTTTGTTTTTAAACGTTGAACCTACCAAGCTGAAGCTGCGGCGGCCCAATATTCCGCGTTCAAAAAAAAAATGTTTTGATCCTGGATGACTGTCTGGGGGGCTAACTCTGTGCTGACGTTGTGCACTTCCAGTCAACAGGCGGCACTTCACAAGAGTAAAAGGCTTTAACTTAATATACATTCCAGGCAGTAGTGCTGGGGTTGGGGGGGGGGGGTCCTGTTAAAAAATGACAACAACAACAACAAAAACTGAAGATTTTTTTTTGCCAAGTGTCTCCATTAAACTTTCTTCAATTTACCTCAAGTCACTTGCTAGACTCCAGCTGAAAACGTCGGTGTCAATTTTTTTTCTTGAAAAATCTGCTTTCTGGCCTCCCTCTGGCAATATTTCCCTTTAGAGGTCAATAAAAAGAATGAACTTTTTCCCCCACAAACTTTGAGAAGTTGATGGCTGGACGGATGTGGCGATATGCTGCTGCCTCTTTTCCACGCGAGCAGAGAGAGAGAGGGATCCAGTATAAATGAGGACCAGATGTCTCTGCAATTCCCCATGCAGATCCTGTTGTTCCATTTCTCTCTCTCTCTCTCTCCCTGTCCCTCCCTCTGCAAATTACAAATTCCATCTGCGGGCTGCACATAGCTCAGATCAGGAACCAGGAGTGAGTGCTTTGGGGGCTTCCTCTCAAACTAACGCAGACTCGTTCAGAAAGTGAGCCACTTCGAGACGCCTCAGCCCTCAATAAAAAATAAACACGAGTTTGTGTTTAAATCTTGCTTTTAACGTTTTCCCAACTAGTGAGAGCTCCCAGGATACGACTTTTCATGGCTCTAGGCGTCAATTGATCTCATACTGTGAAGAAGGCGGGAGACAGTGGCGTACTGGTAACTGGATCCAGCGGATCAGAATAGCCTGAGGGCATTGAGTTCAAATCCTGCCATAGCAGCTGATAGAATTTGAATTTAATTAATACATGTGGAGTCTAGAGTTAGTATCAGTAATGGTGACCATGACAACTTTTGTTTTGGGTCCAAAAAAAACATCTTATCTGGTTCACTAATGTCCTTTAGGGAAAGAAATCTTCCATCATTGCTTGGTCTGAACCTACCCGTGACTCCAGCTCCAGCAGCAATGTGGTTGACTCTTCACTTCCCTCTGAAATGGCCTAGCAAGCCAATCAATTCAAGGGCAGTTAGGGATGGACAACAAATGCTGGCCTTGCCAGCAATGCCCAAATCCCGTGAAAGAATAAAGGACTTGCATTTATGCAATGCCTCCATTACGTCCCAAGGCTCTACAGCCAATGAAGTTAGTGCTCTTTGAAGTGTAGTCTCCATTTCAGTGTAGGACACAGTACAGCACAGCAAGTTCTCACAAATGACCCATCTGTTTCAAGTGATGTTGGTTGAGGGATAAATACTGGCCAGAGCTTCAGGGAGAATTCCGCTGCTCTTCTTTGAAATGGTGCCACACAGGATGTTTTACATCCGCCCGAGAGAGCAGATGGAGCCTCAGGTCAGTATCTCATCTGGAAGACAACACCTCCAACAGTGCAGCCAGCACTCCCTCTCTATTACACTGGAGTGAGAACAGAGATTTTGTACTCAAGTCCCTGGACTAGGACTTAAACCCACAACCTCCTGACTCAGAGGCAAGTGTGCTACCCACTGAGCCAGGGCTGCTAAGTAGAAAAAGCAACATGGCTGTCATGTGGCCCCAATGAGATTTCTCATTGGCTGCATATAGCTGTGTTTAGGAGGTTAATCTTTATTCATGGAGATTCCAGGATAATTTTTTATTCATTCGTAAGATGAGGCCAGCATTTATAGCATATCCTTAATTTCCCTTGAGAAGATGGTGGCAAGCTGCATTCCTGAACTCCTGCAGTCCATTTGGTGAAGATACAACTTGGAAGGTTGCCAGCGGGATTGACCATAGAACTTGGATTTTATAGGATGTTGGTTGGGTGGTCGATACTCACCAGCACAACTTCAAACCGCTGGTGAGGGAGTTCAAGTTAGTGTTAGATTTACTTCAGTCTGACAAGGCTACACAAGTATCCGATTGATGGCAGAATTTAGTTACCAGCAGTCTTCCTTTCACCTGATAGGGCTTGTTTTCTTGGTGACAATGGGGGATTCACTTTGCGCTGCTTCTCATTCTAGCCAACAACACCACGTATACAGTCCCCCAACAACAACAGCTTGAATTTTAATAGCATCCTGAACATAGTGAAAACTTCTGAGGGGTGCTATAAATCAAAATTTGACACT
This sequence comes from Cetorhinus maximus, assembly GCF_964194155.1. Lineage (NCBI taxonomy): Eukaryota > Metazoa > Chordata > Chondrichthyes > Lamniformes > Cetorhinidae > Cetorhinus > Cetorhinus maximus. The sequence continues at coordinate 11,046,966 of NC_135900.1, forward strand.
GAGCCACATAAGGGGGTATTAGGGCAGATGACCAACAGCTTGATCAGAGAGATAGATTTTAAGGAACATCTTACTGCAGGAAAGAGGGGTAGAGAAATGGGAAGGTTTTGGGAGTGAATTTCAGAGTTAGGTCTTGGCAGCTTAAGGTTTCATATATTGGGGAAGTGCAGGGGGAGGGGTGTTGATTGTGTTTGAGACTAATAATCTTTATTGAATTCAAACAAATCTTGACATACTCAATGCCTTAAGCAATAGTCACTCTGAAATAAATGATACTACTCACTTCCGGTCTGCATAGAGAATGTAACTTCCATTGATTCTTTCATTATTGTCCATCTGTATGAGTTATGACAGAAAGTTCAAGATCTTTACAGAGTTGCAGACACACAAAGCCATTCCTTAAAAGAAGTTGATCTTCAATTTTCTAACTGACTTATTGATCATTTTCTTGTTTATTTGTGATATAGGCTCTTACCTGAGAGACCATTGACTGCTTATTCAGCTTTGCTTGCTGGTAAAGCTTTTTCTTGCTAAATGTCATCCATACCCTGAAGACTTTTGGGATGAGCAATTTGACCATTTTGTTGGTTCTACCTACAGTGTCCGTACAAGCTATTTATGTTAAAAGAGAGTGAAAGCCTTAGCCATGGAAAATTAACCCAAATCCTAGCCCTACATGCGTGTACAAAAATAGGGCATCTTGCATCTGGGAATAGGAAGGCTTTAGCCTTGAAATATTGGTGTTGTTGAAGTGCTAGTGCCTGAGGGGATACCAGCACCAGTTCTGGGGAAGCTCTATACTGCTCCACTGGGCAAGGGAGGTAGTCGATTTTCATCAAGATGAGTGAAAACTTTGGAGAAAACCATGGATAGGAAAGCACATGGTCTGGAAATGGAGGCCAATTATTGACAGCGGTACAGAAGGGTGACCACTGCTGAGGCCAAGAATACTGGACATCAGACTGGAAGACACAGCGTGGAGGGGGAGGGGGGGAGACATCACAGCATATGGAGATGACATCATGACAGGCCCGCAAATATAAAATGCATCCGAGCCACCTGCAATTGTATGTATAATGGCTTAACTTCAAGTGGAAAACATTGATAAGAACATCAAACTGAACTGCAGTGTTTTCCTGGCTAGTCATTGTCTTTTTGACTCCTGAAATTTGCAAAATTACTTTAGGTGCATGTCTCTTTAAATGATCCTTTCTTCCTAACCCTAGTTTATTGGACAGTGCTAAAAATTGGACTGACCAGTATAAAACTGGACAAATGGCCATACAATACAGGTGTCCTTGGGTAACGGACAATTGAGTAAAACTGACTGCAGCCATAAAGGAGCTTGAAAAAACAATCTTCTATTCTCACTTTGTGTTTCTCCCTAGCCTGCTTATGTAGAACCATCAACTGATCGGTATCTGGAAAGGTAGAGAGGCAAACATCCAGTTTTCTGTCACAGGCTCTGCTTTTCCAGTTGAATGTGTGACAGGTGTTTTTAACATCGTGCAGTCCTACAGGCAATGTATTGTGGATTCTGGGGACCAGTTGTAAAATTACATCTATGTTCCCAATGATTTGCCCATATCTCAAACTGCTGACAGGTCTTGATATTCTGAACTTATCCACTAATGAGACAGCAGACCTAAAAACACCACTTAACAAACATTCAGGCCCAAAAAAGCCAAATAGGAAAATCAGCATCCAATAAATAGGCACAAGAAGTGTCAGCTGTGGCTCCATTGGTAGCACTTTTGTCTCAGAGTCGTAAGATTTTGGATTCAAGTTCCATTTCAGGGCTTGAGCACAAAAATCAAAGCTGACACTCAAGTGCAGTACTGACGGGGTGTTGCACTGTTGGAAATACCGTCTTTTGAATGAGGTTTTAAACTGAGGCCCCATCTGCCTGCTCAGGTGGACTTAAAAGATCCCACGGCCAAATTTCAAACAGCAGTGCTCTGGCCAATATTTATCCTTCAATCAACATCACAAAAACAGATCATCTGGTCAGCATCACATTGTGGTTTGTGGGAGTTTGTTGTGTGCATATTGACTGCCACATTTCCTTCATTATTTTTTCATGAGATGTGGGTATCACTGGTGAGCATTTACTGCCCATCCCTAATTGCCCTAGGGGCCAGTTAAGTCAACCACATTGCTGTGGACCTGGAGTCACATGGCAGATTTTCCTTCTTTAAAGGACATTAGTGAACCAGATGAGTTTTTACAACAATTGATGATAGTTTCATAATCACCATTGCTAAGACCAGCTTTCAATTCCAAGTTTTATTAATTGAATTTAAATTCCACCAGTAGCTAAGGTGGGATTTGAACCCCATGTCCACAAAGTTTTAGCCCCTGGATTACTTGTTCAGTGACAGTACCACTACACCGCCATCTCCCCTCAATTCCAACAGTGACTACCCTTCAGAAGTACTTAATTGGTTATAAAGCACTTTGAGATGTCTGGTGATTATGAGAAGCGCTATATAAAGGCAAGGTTTTTTTTTAAACAGGAGTGGAACCGTCTGGGCTTCAAAGACCTGCTTGTTAGGCATCTGGGCTGCGTATGTCTACTCTCACAGGTTCTTGATTAGCAGACCTAGAAAACCTACAAGTTTCCCTGGCTGCTTTCACAGCCTGCAGCAATCTCTTTAAGTGTGGGCCCTGCATCATGCATGCTCCATCTATTTACACATGAAAATTGCAATCAGGGTCATATAAGTGGCATAGAAACCTGATTAGAATACTTAAGAAGCATCCTGCTTGTTTCAGACAGGCAGGCTGCTTGTACATTTACAGACCCATCTGAAAATTACAGTTAAGATGCCCGGACCACCAGCCCTCCCTGATTTGCAATGCTTGCCTACCTATTTTCCAGATGAGAAACAGCTGGCTGACAGTTGTAAATCGATCCCAGTCATTATGATACAATGAGGAGTATGCCATGCCAGACAGTATATATTATTCTACAATTATGATAAAGCCCCATTAAGGCCACAATTCTAACTGCTGTTCAGTAAACACCAGGTGAGGTCACAAGTCATCACCTCAAAGGCCGTATGTCAGATCCCAGTTATTTTTCTTCATTTGTAAGCATGGTTGGTAAGGGAGGTCTTGTGGCACAGAAGCTCTGGGTTTAAATCCCGCTTCAGGACTTGATAGCCATGGAAGGTACATTTGTAATATGACCAAACAGGTTGATTATCAGTCTGTAAATGCTTCCAATACACCTGATGGCAGGCAGTAAGGAGCAGGGAGTCAGCCATACTGCAGAAGGCAATGGTAAACCACTGCAATACTTTGCCAAGCATAATCATTGGAAGTCATGGTTGCTAGCACCCTCTTAGGGCATTGTACTTGAAGAAGGAGGATGGTAAAGTCATTTAGAATTTGTAGATATTCTGATTCCTGCATCAATGTCTACTTTTGATCTGTGACACAGAAATTTGTGTGTGATACATTAAGTGTGATGGAGAATTGTACTGGGGAGGAAATGAATGGTCATATATAGATGTAACAATGTTATAGCATCAGCTCACCTGTAGTGCTTTCCTCAGTATATTGGATGTTAGCTCTATATATTATTCTTCAAAGGGGTTGGTAAAAACACAATGGGCTGAATAACCTCCTTCTGTGTTGTATCATTCTTTGATCCCCACCACAGTAGCTGGCGGAGTTTAAATTAAATTTATACGTCTGGAATATAAAGCTAGTCTCAGTAATGGTGACCATGACAACCATCAATTGCTGTAATAACCCATCTGGTTCACTGAGGTCCTTTAGGGAGGGAAATCTGCCAACCTTACCTGGTCTGGCCTAAATGTGACTCCAGACCCACAGCAATGTGGTTGACTCTTAACTGCCCTCTGAAATGACCAAGCAAGCCATCAGTTCAAGGGCAATTAGCGATGGGCAATAAATGCTGACCCTGCCAGTGATGCACACATTCCATGAAAGAGTAAAAAATGATCCTATATGAAGATGGATTTATGTCCCTTTAGGGCAACAAGTTCTACTTATTGTTCAGTAAACAAAGGTCCAGGCCAGGCAGAGTTTAAATGTTGTTTAATCAGGGAATTTGATCAGGGAACGGGGATCTGAAATCAATAGATTTTTGGACACTAAGGGAATCAAGAGATGTGGGTGGGAAAGTGAAGTTAAGGTAGAAGGTCAACAATGATCTTATTGAAATAAAAGCAAAATACTGCGGATGCTGGAAATCTGAAATAAAAACAGAAAATGCTGTAAAAACTCAGCAGGTCTAACAGCATCTGCAGAGAGAGAAACAGAGAGTTAATGTTTCGAGTCCATATGACTCTTCGTCAGAGCTAAAGAGAAGTAGAAATGTGATGACCTTATTGAATGTTGAAGCAGGCTTGAGGGGCCATATAGCCCACTCCTGCTCCTATTTCTTATGATCCTAACTTTGCAAGTTGAAGAGTGTCATTTGCTTCATTCCAAATCAAAAAAATGCAGCACTAAGGAGCATTTTTATTGGCTGTTATGCCCATGTGTCAGCATGTTGTATCTTCAATGTGACATCTGGATGTCTTTGCAGGTTTCTAATGCATTATATTGGCTCAGAAATCTTGTTACAGGGTGAGGAAATACACATTTCTTGAGGAGAATCACAGTGCTCTTTATAAACAATCTTATTTTTTTTGAAGTGTGATTATAAACCAAATAACACAGGATATGTTATCGCTTCGGGCTTGGCTCACAGGTTATGTCATCGCTCACTTTTTTTCTCTTAGCTCTCTCTCTCTAAAATAAAAATTAAGCACTTGGTAATCGCATAAGCATTAATCTTGTTTTCAAATCACTTGGTAAAACAAAGAAACTTTGAGAACCCGCTATAGCATGCTCCATATTGTTGGTTGAGAAAATCAAACTGATTTACGCTAGGAAATTCTGCACTTGCTCAGTTGGCATCTCCCTTTTAACTTCCAGGGTGATAGGTCAGGAAAGGCATTAATTATGACGCAGAACACAATTGCCAAGTTAAAAATGTCAAGTAAGGTAATCATAAACACAAGGATAATTTTATATGTAAGTTTAATCATGTTTTTGTGCTACTTGGAATTTTTAAATGTCTTTAATATGCGAATATTCGAGTTTGCAAGAAAAAAACACAGGTTATTTGATCTTTGCCACATCAGAAATTACTTATGATTTTGGAAAACCTTCGCCAGATTTGCTTGGTTCAGTTTCAGCTTTTTTATTGGTTGATTTTCATAACTTCTCATAAGTTAAGATTTCTTATTTCTGTCTCCACTATAAATACAGAATTTGTTCCATATGAGATGGAAGTATCACACAGGGAGCCTGGACTGTACTACACCGGATAAAACTCAAAATAGTGAAAGCAGAATAGATCGGACACAGATAAACATTGCAATGCCTGAAATGCAATGGTTAGGAGACAGATAGACAATCGGATGCCTTAAAATAACTGATAGGACACAGATAGACAGTGTGAAGTCTGAAGTGTAGCAAACAGGAAATGTATGTAATGTGATAGATAGGAAACATGGGTTGATGCACCACCCTATTAATCTCCCATACCACAGTCCCCAGTGACAGGAACATTTTACCATGTAGTATACCGCTGCTAAGATGCAGTTTTATCATTTAAGATTACAAAGAAAAGAAAAACTTGCTTTTATATAGCACTTTTCATGACCACTGGATATCTCAAAGCGCTTTACAGCCAATGAAATGCTTTTGATGTGTAGTCAATGTTGTAATGCTGCACACAGCAAATTTCCACAAACGGCAAAATGTGATAAAAATCAGATAATTTTTTTTTGGTGATGTTGACTGAGAGATTGGCCAGTTCAACAGCGAGAACTCCCCTGCTCTTCTTTGAGATCGTGCCACGGGACGAGCAGGCAGACATCTGAAAAACGGAACGTCCAGCAGTGCAGTGGCTCCCCTCAGCACAGCACGCGAGTGTTAGTTTTGATTTTTGTACTCAAATCCTAGAATGCGACTTGAACTCGGAACCTTATGGCTCAGGGCGAGAGTGCTACTAGCTGAGTCAAGGCTGACACTCAACATCCAATTGCTGCTAAGTAAACAGAGGGCAAGCCTTCACTCAGCATTCATTTGCTATGCAGGCTGATGTGCAGCAATATTAATTTTTTCATCTTTTTAAAACTTATGATTTATATGGCCCAGTAAATGGCTCCGGCCAATCCTTAAGAACTATCTTAGAAACAAAAAAATGGTTCCTTAAAAGCAAAATACTATGGATGGGGCAAAGTTGAGATAGAAACTGTTTTTTAGTCTCCCCCAGTTGAGTTTACAGAATCACAGAATTGTTACAGCACAGGAGGAGGCCGTTCAGCCCATCATGTCTGTGAAAGCTCTCTGACTGAGCAATTCACCCACCTTCTCCTTGTAACCCAGCACGTTCTTCCTTTTCAGATAATAATCCAATTCCCTCCTAAATGTCTCAGTTGAATCTGCCTCCACCACACAATAAGGCAGCACATTCCAGATCTTAACCACTCGCTGCGTGAAAGTTTCTCCTCCTCATTGCTTCTTTTGCCAATTACCTTAAATCTATGCCCTCTCATTCTTGATCCTTTCACCTTTCCCCTAGCTACTCTGTCCAGACCCCTCATGATTTTGAATACCTCTATCAAATCTCCTCTCAACCTTCTCTTCTCCAAGGAAGAAAGTCCCAACTTCTCCAATCTTTCTACGTAACTGAAATTCCTCATGCCTGGAACCATTCTCGTGGATCTTTTTTGCACTCTCTCTAACGCCTTCACAGCTTTCTTAAAGTACAGCGATGGCTGCAATACTGTGGTAGAGGCTGAACCAGTGTTTTATACAAGTTTAACTTGCTCTTGCATTCTATGCCCCTACTAATAAAGCCTAGGATACTGTATGCTGTGTTAACCATGCCCTGTCCCACCACCATCAATGACTTATGCACATAAACATCAGGTCCCTCTGCTCCTGCACCCTCTTTAGAATTGTACCCTTTATTTTATATTGTCTCTCCGTGTTCCTCCCACCAAAATGAATCACCTCACACTTCTCCGCATTGAACGTCATCTGTCACTTATCTATCTAGCTTGTCTATGTCCTTTTGAAGTTCTACACAATCCACCTCAAAGTTCACAATGCTTCCAAGCTTCGTATCATCCACAAATTTTGAAATTGTGTCCTGTACACCAAGGTCTAGGTCATTCATACATATCAGGAACAGCAAGGGTCCCAATACAGACCCCTGGGGAATTCCACTACAAACCTTCCTAGAATCCAAAAAAATACACATTAAGGTACTCTCTGTTTCCTGTCATTCAACCAATTTTGCATCCATGTTGCTACTGTTCCTTTTATTCCATGAGCTATAACTTCTCTCACAAGTCTGTTGTGTGGCACCGTATCAAATGCCTTTTGAAAGTCCATGTACATCACATCAAAAGCATTACCCTCAAAAACCCTGTCTATTACCTCTTCAAAAAACTCCAGCAAGTTAGTGAAAACTCATTTTTCCCTTAAAAAAAATCCATGCTGGCTTTCCTTCATTAGCCCACATTTGTCCATGTGACTCTTAATTTTCTCCCAAGTTATTCTTTCCACAAAGTTAAACTGACTGGCCTGTAGTTGCTGGACTTGTATTTGTATATATATTTGTATCCTTTTTTTGAATAAAGATGTAACATTTGCTGCTCATCAGTCCTGTGGCACCACCCCTAAGTCTAAGGAAGATTGGAAAATTACTGAAGAGTCCACCAGCTTCAAGCCCTCCTCTGCTGCTTTGGGTACTGATCCAGGAATCCTTCTCTGGGCAGAGGAGTGGGGGAGGGGTATGTGTGTCTGGCCCGCGGTGCACCCTGGGCAGGGGGAGGTCTGGCCCGCGGTGCACCCTGGTCAGGGGGAGGTCTGGCCCGCGGTGCACCCTGGGCAAGGGGAGGTCTGGCCCGCGGTGCGCTCTGGGCAGGGTGCAGTAAGATGGCGGCTCCCTCTCCCAAATGGAGACGGGTAACCGGAGCCACCGGACCGGTTCCGCGGCCCCGACACGGTCACCGGGTGGTGGCGATCAAAGAGTTAATGATCATATTCGGCGGCGGCAACGAGGGGATCGTGGACGAGCTGCATGTCTACAATACAGGTGGGGGTTTGCGTGTATGCGAGAGAGACAAAAAGAACCCCGAGCGGGAGGGAAGGCGCCATTGGTGCCAGTGTCCAAGATGGCGGCCGCTGGCGCCGAGCGGCCCGGATTTGAACAGAATCGGTTTATTCCCGGCGACAGAAGGCCCCGCGGGCCGGGGGGAGGGAGACCTGGGGCTGGACCTCGGGGTCTAGTCTCATCTCCGGCCGTTGACAATGTTACCGGCAGCTGATTTACCGAGAGGGAGTTGTTGTTGATGATTGAGGGGAGAGGAGGGGGGAGGGGAGACGGAGGTTACCGGCATCGCCGAGACGGCTCTCGGGAAAAGGAGATATGGGGAGAAGGAGGGTGGGAGGGAAAACCCGGCAACTTTTGGGGGTGGAGGAGGGAGGTGACCGTGCCCTTATTCACGGCCACCGGGGTTGGAAGCAGCCCCGCTGACAGACAGAGCCTGAGGGGGGCGGGGTGGACGAGGGGCGGAGAGTCACCACAACCACCCGGCTGTGTTTATTTTATTATTTATTCGTGAAGATAATAACGGCGGTTCCCGTTACCCACCGGCCGGGCCGTGTCTACTGGGTTTTTTGCAGCTGTTGACAGACTGGGGGGTGGGGGTTGGCAGGGGGGGGGGTAGACCTGGTTCCGGGGCTCGGCTCTGGAGAGGCGGAGCTCCACTCCAGCAGAGAATGAGCGCCTCCCTTTGTTTACACTGAGGCTGAGCAGATCCCTGGACCTTTCACCTTCACTGTTCCGCCACCCAGCCTCTCTCGTACAGAGATTTACCTTCTGACCACTTCATTTTAAACGCAACTGGTATTACCACCTCTCCACCCCCATCCTCTGTCACCCACCATTCCACAATTCATACCTTATTCCGACTGTGAAACATGCAAGTAAAACATTGTCTGTCTCTGCTCTTTTAGGTCGCTCCTTAAAACCTACCCAAGCTTTTGGTCACCTGGATTTATTAGCCTTCACGCGACTCCGTGTTAAGTTTTATTTGAGCAAATTAATTTTAAAAATCAAATTTTGTTTGTTAATCGCTCCCACAAAGCGCCTGGAGACGTTTATTGTTCGAGGCGCTATCCGAATGCAAGTTGTAGTTCTTATTTCAAAATAATGCTCGCTTTGTTTTGGTTTGTAGCAATTTATGGGTAAGTTTGGCCGAGAAGTCTGTATTTTTTTAAAGATTGGATCAAGACATTATTGTATGGGCGATGCACCATATTGTGCATCCTCCTCACTCGCTCCCTGTTTACATTTCTTTTTGACCTGCCTTCAAATCTGCTGTTTGAAGCTAGCCCATGAACTGACATTTTGTGTAGGGCTCCCCCTGCTGTGAATTCCCCATGAATGAGAATTGATGCCCACGAACCGCTCTATTCCGACGTTGCTGGGGTAGAAATTCCCGATAATTACACTAAGATTCTCGCTGAAGCCCTTTTTGTTTGCTTTGTCTCTAATTTGCGGTTTCGAAGCAGAAAACGAGGCAATGAAAGGTGACAGAAAGACAGCATTAGGATTAGAGGAACAAAAACCCGGAGATACTGCAAACAGTCGATCAGTCAACATCTGTAGAGACAAAAAGACGAGTTAATAATGACTGATCTGCGTGTCCAAAATTGTCTCTTTTTGTTTTGGATTTGCAGCATCTTTTTTGTTTTTAATCTGATAGATTTTTCTAGCGTTTAATTTGTAGAAATTTAATTTAACATGGGGATTTAATTGTATACACTTCCTTTTAAGATCCGAATTGGTGTGCCAGTTTATATTTTTGTACCAGATTTACTTAAACGTGTCTAGAATGAGTTATAACAAATTTAGTTCGTGGATTGATTATGTACAGACTCAAGAACATTAAGCTGAAACACTTTTTCTTAAATTTAATGTTTAACTTAAATAAAGTGCCTTTGTTGAATTTCTTTATCTAATATATTTTTAATTACTCTTACTTAAAACATTTCGTTTGGAGATCTTTCAAAAACACATATTAAAATTTTGTACTATTTGCCAGAATTTGTTATAGTAAAAATCTCCAGTTTTCACCCGCTTGACCTTGTTGGGCAAACAACAACATGAGAGCAGGCGGAGGCCATTTAACACCTGGAACCTGTACCACCTTTTAGTGAGATCATGGCTGATTTGTGACCTAACTTCATGAATCCATCTTTCCCCATATCCCGTAATGCCTTTGGGTAAGAAAAAAATCTACCAATCTCAAATTAAAAATTAACAATTGATCTAGCATTAATTGCCATTTGCAGAATAGAATTCCAAATTGCTGCCACCCTTTGCATGTTGTAGTGTTTTCTAATTTTAATACTGGAAGGCCTACCTCTGATGTTTAGACTGTGTCCTCAAGTCCTGGACTTCCCAACCAGCGGAAATAGTTTTTATCTACGCTTTCTGTTCCCCTTAATAGCTTTAAAACTTTGATGAGTTCACATCTCAACCGTCCAAATTCCAGGGAATGCAACCCTAATTTTTGTAATCTCCCCTTGTAATTAAACCTTTGGAGTCTAAGTATCATGTTGGTTAGCCTACACTACACTCCCCCTCAAGCCAATATATTCTTCTTCCAAAGGCATTGACTCGATTCTGGTGAAAGCTGCTAGCTCCATGGCCATTTTGATCTTGTGAGCTTAGATGATGAATGCTAACGGATTGAAAAGCATCGCAAGTGAGCCTAAACCTCTGCTCTGCCTTTACATAGAAATGGGACGTCAGTTAGGTTTCCCATGCCAGGGACCCTGAGATTAATTGTAGTGCTGCAAAAGAAGCCTTGATTGAAATCGAAGGAATCAGTACTGACCAGGGGTTATACTGTCCTGATTTAAGTGTAGTCTGGCACTGAGTAACAGATTCAGGCACTGAATTTATTAGGAAAGCACATACCTGTGCTCCTGCAATAAAAGGATAAACATGGCTCAAGCAGCTTTAATGTCATATTGTTACCAAAACACTCCACAGAACGAAGGTTCAGAATCCATTTCTGACTGGTATTTCTGCAGTGATTCTGTCCCGTGGCACTTGAAGTAGCCTCTAAAATCAGCTAAAAAGAGCAATGGAAATACATGTGGTTTTAGTCTTTGCAACTTTCTAGTTCACAGTATGGTATTTTTGTGAATAATGGAGGGACGTGAGATATAAAGCTGCAGAAAAAATGAACTATTTGAAGGAAATGTTTGCTTAGCAATGCTTTGGTTCCTGTGCATTTACTTGCAAAGGGAGCAAAGATTATCTGGGGAAGTGCAGTTAGGGTTAGTCAACCTGCAGTTGGGAGTCATTACGAAGCATTGGAATCTTGTCCATTCAACATTGGTGAAGACTTTTAGCAGGAGCAACAGCAAGATGTCTGGCCGAGGTAAAACTGGAGGCAAATGGTGCGCCAAGGCCAAACTTCGCTCCTCTCCTGTCGGCCGCATCCACCGACTGCTGCGCAAGGGTCACTATGCCGAGTATGTCAGAACCGGAGCCCCCGTCTACCTGGCTGCTGTCCTCGAGTGTCAGACGGCTGTGATCCTCGAGCTGGCCGGCTGTGCGGCCCGGGACAACAAGAAGACTCACATTGTCCCCTGCCACCTGTAGCTCGCCATCTGCAATGATGAAGAGCTCAACAAGCTGCTGGGAGGAGTCACTATAGCCCAAGGTGGGGCCCTGCCCAACATCCAGGCTATGCTGCTGCCCAATAAAACCGGCCACCCCAGCAAGGCTTATAAACTGCAGGCTTTTTTTTTCAAATTACTGTTAAGCTTTGGTGATCAGGTTTTTAGGTGGTAAGTGCTATTATTTAGTATAGCTAGTTGTAATTTTATGGAGCTAACATAATAGTAAAATTAATGTTATTGTGTAGTGAAGTGATCATCTTATAGATTGGGGACTTCAAAATTTGTGACTGTATTCTGCATTAAGGAGAATTTCTAGAAGAGCGTTTGAAATAGGAAAACAATTATTTTAAATTTCTATAGTATCACTTGTCATTTGTAAGCTCCAAATGCATTTTAATATGCTGACTTTGAAAAGCAGCAGAAAAGGCTAAACATCGATTTGATTCGACCATGGGGAATGCGAGTATGGAAAATAACCATTTTCGTATGAAAAAATACCCTTATTGTAGTGTATCGCTTGGTTTAATGTCTAAGCAACTGTAAAGCACTCGCATCAATTTGATGACATTTATTGTAGGGCGGTTCTTAGTGTGTATCATGTTCCTAGTCTGATCATATCAAGGCATTTGCACCCAGCTAAAAAACTGCCTCAGCAGGTTAACGATTATGGAATGATATCTTAAATCTCAAACAAAAATCAGGAACAGATAGCCAGGCTGAACCCAGAAGAGCAAACCTGAAACTGACCAGGGCTGAATGGAGGAGAGAAACTGAAATTGATCGGGGTAAAGGGTGAAGCAGGATTAAATACACCATTGCCATCCTGAAAGATAATCTTTTGAAAACGGCTTATTGATGCCATTTTTCAATGATTCAAACCAACTGGTAAGCTGGAAGTAACTTTTTAAATTTCCCTTGAATGCGATTTATTTTTTTTAAAAAGTAAGCCAACTGTGAAAAGAGATATGCCCAAATGCATCAGGTTATTCCAATTTTTTTGTGCTTTGCACATTGTGAGTAGTTTGGTGCAGTATTTGGACGTAAGATTTTGTTTACCCAATGCGATCAGAGAATAAAATGGTTTCAGCGCAATAAGAGTATTTTAAAATAGTCATTTGGTAGTTCAGAATTGAGTATTGCTGAAAAAAGACATTTTGTCGAAGCTTTTTGTCTTGCACTCATCAGGACAATAGCAAAAATGCCAATGTTGGAGGAAGCAGCAAGTTTATACCGTATGAGATGAGAGTGCTGATTGGTTGGCAAGTAGACAGTGGTAGAGGCATTGCCATTAAGAGTGCACCAGTTAATGGTGACTGACAGTTAACTGCCAAGCATTGTTTGAAATTTAAACCAGGTAGCTTGACTCTGGTCAAGGCATTGACCTGAGCAATGAACCAACGAATGGCGATCACTTATTTTCTTTAGCTGAAACAGGCGCAATGTGTGTACATGTTCTTTTTGTCTGCAAAGAGCAGGGCCCTGTGTATTAATATATGTAGCTTCCACAACAAATGTGCCACACTGCGAGCCTAACTGACAATCTTAAATTGGTCGTCAGCATAATTTTTTGAGGATTATTTAGCAAATGTTGTTCAGTCACTGGATCACATCTAATTCTGGGTGTTGTGTTTTGAGTTTTGCAAGCAAGGGCTGGTTGGGTATGGTCTGTACCTTGCCCATTGTGAACAGTGGAAGGGACATGCTTTTTGATATAATCCGCCAGTCTTTGTGACGTATGGCCTACATTCCTAGCATCACACTGGCACTGAAATTCATGTACCATATTACCCATTTGTGTGGCTTGACGGCAGTATCCTCTTAGTGGTGAATACCACTCGTGTTGAAACAGCTAGCTTCACCTGTTGTCCAACTTTTGAGATACCTTGCCCTTCGAGTTTAATCTGAGGTAGACTGAGTACTTTTCAGGGCTGAAGATGACAGCCTTAGGCCCACTGATGACTTAGCACGATATACAGCGCAAAATGCTCTGATCAGGATAGCCATTATTGTGCAGGATGTCAGCATCTAGCTTGCATTGTGAGCAAATGGCTTGGTCCCTATTTACAAGGTTGCTGATAAGGTCAGTCTTATAGCGCGTGGAACTGTAAGAATCCCAATGCGTGTATTGACCAGTGAAGGTAGGCTTGCGGTACACCATGGTAGAGGACCTCCTGGCAGATTTCTCAACTAGTACGTCAAGGAAAGGGAGTTCATTTGATTGCATCATTTCAAAGGTGAATTTGAGTGCAGGCTGGAGCCCATTAAGACCTGCAAGGAAATTATTACATACTGCTATGGATTTAAGTATAGCAAATGTTATTGCTATTACAGAGACTTGGTTGAAGGATGGACAGGATTGGCAGATAAACATTCCAGGATTTAGATGTTTCAGGCAGGATAGAGAGGGATGTAGAAGAGGTGGGGGGGTTGCACTGCTGGTTAAGGGGAATATCACAGCTGTACATCAGGAGGATACCTCGGTGGGCTCATGCAGCAAGGCAATATGGGTAGAGCTCCGGAATAGGAAGGGTGCAGTCACAATGTTGGGGGTTTACTATAGGCCTCCCAATTGCCGACGGGAGATTGAGGAACAATTATGTAGGCAGATTTTGGAAAGATGTAAAAGCAATAGGGTTGTTGTGGTGGGTGATTTTAACTTTCCCTATATTGACTGGGAATCACTTAGTGCTAGGGGTTTGGATGGTGCAGAATTTGTAAGGTGCATCCAGGAGGGCTTCCTGAGACAATATGTAGATAGTCCGAGTAGGGAAGGAGCAATACTGGACCTGGTATTAGGGAATGAACCCGGCCAGGTGGTCGAAGTTTCAGTAGGGGAGCATTTCGGAAAAAGTGACCATAATTCAGTAAGTTTCGAGGTACTGGTGGATAAGGGTAACAGGAGTCCTTGGGTTAAGATGCTTAATTGGGGGAAGGCTAATTATAACAATATTAGGCAGGAACTGATGAATCTAGACTGGAGGCGGATGTTTGAGGGCAAATCAACAACTGACATGTGGGGGGCTTTCAAACGTCAGTTGATAAGAACTCAGGACCGGCATGTTCCTGCTAGGATGAAGGATAAGTATGGCAAGTTTCAGGAACCTTGGATAACGAAGGATATTATGAGATTAGTCAAAAAGAAAAGGGAAACATTCGTAAGGGCTAGAAGGCTGGGAACAGATGAAGCCCATGGAGAATATAAAGAAAGTAGGAAGAAACTTAAGCAAGGGGTCAGGAGGGCTAAAAGGGGTCATGAAAAGTCACTGGCAACCAGGATTAAGGAAAATCCCAAGGCCTTTTATACATATGTAAAAAGCAAGAGGGTAGCCAGGGAAAGGGTAGGCCCACTCAGGGACAGAGGTAGGAATCTGTGTGTGGAGCCAGAAGAAATGGGAGAGATACTAAATGAATACTTCTCATCAGTATTCACCAAAGAGAAGGACTTAGCAATTGATTTGTCTAGGGAAGAGTGTGTAGATAGCCTGGATCATGTTGAGACCAAAAAAGAGGAGGTGTTAGGCGTCTTGAAGAATATTAAGGTGGATAAGTCCCCAGGGCCAGATGGGATCTACCCCAGAGTACTGAGGGAGGCAAGGGAGGAGATTGCTGGGGCCTTGACAGAAATCTTTGTATCCTCACTGGGTGAGGTCCCAGAGAACTGGAGAATGGTCAATGTTGTTCCATTGTTTAAGAAGAGTAGCAGGGATAATCCAGGAAATTACAGGCTGGTGAGCCTTACGTCAGTGGTAGGGAAATTATTGGAGAAGATTCTTCGTGACAGGATTTACTACCATTTGGAAGCAAATGGGCGTGTTAGTGAGAGGCAGCATGGTTTTGTGAAGGGGAGGTCGTGTCTCACTAACTCGATTGAGTTTTTCGAGGCAGTGACAAAGATGATCGACGATGGAAGGGCAGTGGATGTTATATACATAGATTTCAGTAAGGCCTTTGACAAGGTCCCTCATGGCAGACTGGTACAGAAGGTAAAGCCGCATGGGATCAGAGGTGAGCTGGCAAGATGGATACAGAATTGGCTTGGTCATAGAAGACAGAGGGTAGCAGTGGAAGGGTGCTTTTCTGAATGGAGAGCTGTGACTAGTGGAGTTCCCCAGGGATCAGTGCTGGGACCTTTGCTGTTTGTAGTATACATAAATGATTTGGAGGAAAATGTAACTGGGCTAATTAGTAAGTTTGCAGACGACACTAAGGTTGGAGGAGTTGCAGATAGTGAAGAGGATTGTCAAAGGATACAACGGGATATAGATCGGTTGGAGACTTGGGCGGAAAAATGGCAGATGGAGTTTAATCCGGACAAATGCGAGGTAATGCATTTTGGAAGGTCTAATACAGGCAGGAATTATACAGTAAATGGCAGAACCCTTAAGTGCATCAACGGGCAGAGGGATCTGGGTGTACAGGTCCACAGGTCACTGAAAGTGGCAATGCAGGTGGATAAGGTAGTCAGGAAGGCATATGGCATGCTTGCCTTCATTGGCAGGGGTATTGAGTATAAAAGCTAGGAAGTCATGCTGCAGCTGAATAGAACCTTGGTTATACACTTGGAATATTGCGTGCAGTTCTGGTCGCCACATTACCAGAAGGGTATGGAGGCGTTGGAGAGGGTGCAGAGGAGGTTTACCAGGATGCTGCCAAGTCTGGAGGTTATTAGCTATGAGGAGAGGTTGGAGAATCTCAGATTGTTCTCACTAGAGCGACGGAGATTGAGGGGTGATTTGATAGAAGTTTACAAAATTTTGAGTGGCATGGACAGAGTAGATAGTCAGAAGCTTTTTCCCAGGGTGGAAGAGTCAATTACTAGGGGACGTAGATTTAAGGTGAGAGGAGAAAACTATAAAGGAGATGTGCGGGGCAAGTTTTTTATGCAGAGGGTAATGAGTGTCTGGAATTCGCTGCCAGAGGAGGTGGTGGAAGCCGGTACGATAGTGGTGTTTAAGAGGCAGCTCGACAAATGCATGAATAGGATGGGAATAAGGGGTTCGGACCCCGGAAGTGCAAAATGTTTTAGTTGACGGGCAATATGATCGGCGCAGGCTTGGAGGGCCGAAGGGCCTGTTCCTGTGTTGTACTTTTCTTTGTTCTTTGTATCATCCACATCAGAAATATGCAAGTGGTAGAAGGTTAGATGTCATTCCATCGAAGACACATTTCTCATGGAATCCAACAAAGATGTTTGTGAGAGCTGGGCCTAGAGGGGACCCCAAGGCAACACCATCAATTTGGGCATACATGGTGTCGTTGAAGCTGAACGCAACTGCGTGAGTTGCCAAGTTCATAAGCTCAATGAATACTGATTCACGCAATGGTGGCAGAGCTAGATAGCCATGATATGGTGCTGCAGCACAAATATCTATGGCTTCCTTAAGTGGAACATTGGTGAATAGACTAGCAATGTCAAATGAGCATATGGACACAACATTGCTATCAATATACAAGTCCCGTATGGTCTTTGCAAATGTGAAGGAATCCTTCACCGTGTATTTGGAAAACTTGTTCAAAACTGGTTGTAACAATTTGCCCAACCATTTGGCCAATTCATTCTGTGCAGAACTGGTCATAGATAAGATAGGACGTAAAGGGACATCACTTTTGTGTCGTGGGCACATACTGCTATGACGAGGCTGATGATATGTGCCTCAAATCCACAAGGCAAATTTGGTCGTGCTATGAGAATGATTTTGCAATTTGTATTTATTACGAGATGTGTGCACTGAATTCAGAAGTAATAAGACCACCAAACCCTTTAGAGATTTTAAGAATTAAATTAAAATATTTATTAACAAAATATAAACGATTTCAAGCACATACATAAGACTACAGTTACTACTATAATAACTCCTAAAATTCCTAATTAACCTGACCACCAGTTACATTCCCTTTAAAGCTACGGTCCAAAATATATTTTAGATTTAAAACAGAACCAGCAAATTAACATAATAGCCACTTGACAGTTGAATTCCAAATGACTTTTCCTCAACTTCAGTTTCATTATATAGCAGACTTATGCGCAAGTGCTGGAGGCTTCATTAAGGTTGTTTCACACACTCCTGTTAGATCTTATATGGCCTTCTCACGCACAACTTTTCATTCTCCTTTACATGTTTCTCTCGTTTAATATGTAAATTCTATTGTACCATATGCCTTTGAAACTCTACCTTCCTCATAATATAAAATTTTTCATGTTGCTAATATATTGTCAGTAACCTTTGGGAAAAATAAACACATTCTTTAGCCTTGCTTATCTGGCTAGTTGTAAACAGACTAAGACCTCTGAGTTTACCAAGGCTCCTTCCCACCAAGGTCTCTCCCTTCCACCTCTTCATTTACAGCTATTACTGGAATTTTTTTTGTATCCCCTATAGTGAAGACAGAAGCAAAATAATTGTTCATTTCATCCGTCATTTCCTTATTATTTACTATTAACTCTGCACTGTCACACTGTAGAGGACCAACACTCACTTTACTTACTCTTTTCATTTTTAAATACCTGTAGAAACTCTTGCTATCCGTTTTTACATTTCTAGCTAGCTTCCCCTCATACTCTCCTGATTAATCTTTCATCCATTCTCTGCCGTTCTTTATATTCTGACCAATCACCTGACCTGCCACTTATCTTTGCACAGTTATGCTTTTTCCTTAAGTTTGATGCTTTTCTTAACTTTTTCAGTTAACCATGAAATATACTTATTCAGGGTATTCTGAAAACACCCTTTAAATATCTGCCACTGCTTCTCTATTGCTCCATCCCCTATCCTAGTTTCCCAGTTCACTTCAGCTAGCTCAGCTTTCATGACCACATAGTTGCCTTTATTTAACTTTAAAATACTAGTCTTAGACCCACTCTTCAAACTTTCCAACTGGATGTAAAATTCAATCATATTGTGGTCGCTGCTTTCTAGGGGTGCCTTTTCTCTGAGGTCATTAATTAATCCTGTCACATTACACAATACCACGCCTAATATAACCTGCTCTGTGTTATATCCGGAACGTGCTGCTCTAAAAAAAACTATCTGGAAAGCATTCAATGAACTCCTCACCCAGGCTACTACTGTCAATCTGATTTTTCCAGTTTATATGTAGACTAAAATTACCCATGATTATTACCATCCCCTTATCACACGCACCCAAAAATTATTTTTTGTATACTTTGCCCTGCATCGTGGTTACTGTTAGGGGGCCTGTAGACCACTCCCATTGGTGATGTCTTGGCCCTACTATTCCTCATCTCCGCCAAACCGATTCTACGTCCTGATCTCCTGAACCAAGGTCATCTCTAACTATTGCACCAATGGCATCCTTGATTAACAATGCTACCCCTCCACCTTTACCCAGCTTCTTATCCTTCTAAAATGTCATATACCCCTCAATATTCAGGACCCAATCCTTGTCATCCTGTAGACACGAGTCCGTAATCGCTATCAGATCATATTTACTTCAATGTGTGCTATCAATTCATTTACTTTGTTATGAATGCTATGTGCATTCAGATACAGAGCATTTAGTTTTGTCTTTTTGTTATTTTTGCAATATCTAGTCTTCACTATTGGTGTATTCTTCAGTTTTATCTCTGTCCCTTCCTGCTATTCTCTGACCCTCATTTCCCATATTACTATTATGGTCGCCTACCTTGAATCTGCCACTTGATTTGCTGCATCTGTCCAAACTTGATCCCTCACTCACCCTTTAGTTTCGAGACCTCTCTACTTCCCTAGTTATGCAATTCACAAAAACACTTGTCCCAGCAAGGTTCAGGTGTAGACTGTCCCAAAAGTATTGCCTCCAATTTCCCCAGTACAGGTGCTAGTGCTCCATGAACCGGAATCCACTTCTCCTACACCAGTCTTTGAGCCATGCATTCATCTCTAACCTTTTTTGCCCAGTGCCAATTTGCACATCTTCAGCTGCTTCATCAATGACCTCCCTTCCATCATAAGATCAGTTCACTGATTGCACATGTTCAGCACCATTCGCAATGACTCAGATACTGAAGCAAATGTCCAAATGCAGCAAGACCTGGACAATATACAGGTTTGGGCTGACAAGTGGCAAGTAACATTTGCATCACACAAGTGTCAGGCAATGATCATCTCCAACAAGAGACAATCCAACCATCATTGCCCCTTGATGTTCAATGGCATTACCATCACTAAATCACCCACTATCAACTATCAACATCCTGGGGGTTACCATTGACCAGAAACTGAACTGGACTAGCCATATAAATACTGTGGCTACAAGAACAGGCCAGAGGCTAGGAATCCTGCGACGAGTAACCCACCTCCTGACTCCCCAAAGCCTGTCCACCATCTACAAGGCACAAGTCAGGAGTGTGATGGAATACTCCCCTCTTGCCTGGATGAGTGCAGCTGCCACAACACTCAGGAAGCTTGACACCATCCAGGACAAAGCAGCCGCTTGATTGGCACCACATCCTCAAACATTCACTCGCTCCACCACCGCCGCACAGTGGCAGCAGTGTGTACCTTCTACAAGATGCACTGCAGGAATTCACCAAGGCCCCTTCGACAACACCTTCCATTCCCACGACCACTGCAGTCTAGAAGGACAAGGGCAGCAGATAGATGGGAAAACCATCTTGGAGGAAGTTCCCCTCCAAGTCACTCACCATCCTGACTTAGAGATATATTGCCGTTGCTTCACTGTCACTGGGTCAAAATCATAGAACTCCCTCCCTAACAGCACTGTGGGTGTACCCACACCACATGGACTGCAGTGGTTCAAGAAAGCAGCTCACCATCACCTTCTCAAGGGCAACTAGAGATGGTGATAGATGCTGGCCCAGCCAGCGAAACACACATCCCATGAATTTTTAAAAAAAACATAACTCGGGTAATAATGCAGAGATTATTACCTTTGAGATTCTGATTAATTTGATACGCAGCTTCTCATATTGACTATGCAGAATCTCTTTCCTTGTCCTGCCTATGTCATTGATACCTACATAGACAGTGACAACTGGAACCTCCCCCTCCCACTGCAAGTTACTCTCCAGTCTTGAGCAGATGTCCCAAACCCTGGCACTGGGCAGACAACACAGCCTTCTGAACTGTCACTCTTTGCTGCATAGAACAGTGTCAGTCCCCCTCACTATACTGTCCCATACTGCTACTACATTCCTGTTTGCTCCCCCTGTTTGAACGGCTTCCTGTACCATGGTGCCATGGCCAGCCTGCTCATCTACCTGGTAGACCTCACTTTCATCCACACAGGTTGTGAGCATCTCACACCTGTTTGACAATTGCAAAGTCTGAGGCTCTCCCACTACTGTCTACTGGGTCCCTTTTCTGCCTCACTCACGGTCACGTCCTCCTGTTCCTCACTGCTGACCAAAACAGATGAGCCTATTCTAAGAGGGGTAACCATCATCTGGAACAGTGTTCAGGTATTTCTCCCCCTGCCTTATGTTGCACAGGTCTGCAGTTCAGCTTCCAGATCAATAATCTTGATCCGGAATTTCATTAGCTGCTTGCACTTTTTGCAGATGCGTTTGTCATGAATCACTTGGTATCCAAAAGCTCCCACATTTCACAGCTGCAATATTACACCTGGCCTGCCATTGTTATTTATTTAATTTAATTACCATCTTAATTAATTTAGAATAATTACTATGTATACTACACCTCTTTCCCCTGTGCACCTAATTCGCTACTCACTTGGTCGCCATCTCACTCCCATATAGACCTCTGATGAGTCAGTAGCTAGTTTAGCTTCCTGCTACAGTAATCAATACCACTTGAGCCAACTGCTTTCAGGTGACTGACAGATAATTGCCACTCCAGGCAGTTCTCCACTTAACAAGCTGGCTTAACTTACTTGAAGGCTAGTACTATTTCAGAAATTGATTCTTGATCTATAGTTAAACCTGAAAAGGACTTAGCAGAACTTACTATGTGAACTTAATTCGCTACTCACCTGGTCTCTGTCTCGCTGTGGCGTAAGCACCTATCTCCTCGCACACCCCTCACTGATCAAATCCAAACATGAAAGAAATTTGCACACCTCAGACCAAGCGCAATGTAAATTAGTAACCCTATTACCAATCTGTTCAATCATACCTCGCATGAATGCTCGCTCAGTTGTGGGACTGCGTCTCACTTTAGCATTATCGCTATGTTTGGAAATGAAAACTGGCACAACCTTGGGTTTAATATACGCTTCGAGAAATCCGTGTCCACTTGCCAACCAATCAGCACTCTCTTCTCATACAGTACAAAGTTATTGCTACCCCTTACATTGGTATTCTTGCGATTGCCCTGATGAGTGCAAGGTGAAAAGCTTTGACAAAATGTCTTTTTTCAGCAATACTCAACAATTTTTTAAAAATTCATTTATGGAATGTGGGCATTGCTGGATTGTCCATTCCTAATTGCCCTTGATAAAGTGGTGGTGAGCCGCCTTCTTGAACCGATGCAGCCCATGTGGTGTAGCACAGTGCTGTTAGGGAGGCAGTTCCAGGATTTTGACCCAGCAACAGCAAAGGAGCGGTGATATATTTCCAAGTCAGGATACTAAGTGGCTTGGAGGGGAACTTCCAGGTGGTGGTGTTCCCATGTATCTGCTGCTGTTGTCCTTCTAGGTGGTAGTGGTCGTAGGTTTGGAAGGCGCTGTCTAAGGAGCCTTGGTGAGTTCCTGCAGTGCACCTTGTCGATGGTACACACTGCTGCCACTGTGCGTCGGTGGTGGAAGGAGTTAGTGTTTGTGGATGGGGTGCCAATCAAGTGGGCTGCTTTGTCCTGGATGGTGTTGAGCTTCTCGAGTGTTGTTGGAATTGCACTCATCCAGGCAAGTGGGGAGTATTCCATCACACTCCTGACCTGTGCGTTGTAGATGGTGGCCAGGCTTTGGGGAGTCTGGAGGTCTAGGAATCCTAGCCTCTGACCTGCTCTTGTATTGTGCATATGTGTGTATAACAACTTTAAAAACATATTGGATGTATTCTTTCGTCCAATGTGTGTGTTGCTGACAAGGCCAGCATTTGTTGTCCATCCTAATCGCCCTTGAGAAGGTGATGGTGAGCTGCCTTCTTGAATCACTACAGCCCATGTGGTGTCGGAGCATCGACAGTATTCAGAAGGGAGTTCCAAGATTTTATTTCAGTGACAGTGAAGGAACAACAATATAGTTCCAAGTCAAGGTGGTGTGTGACTTGGAGGGGAACTTGCAGGCAGTGGTGTTCCCATGCATCACCTTCCCTTGTTCTAGGTGGTAGAGGTCACATATTTGGAAGGTGCTATCAAAGGAGAACATAAGAAATAGGAACAGGTGTAGACCATTTAGCCCCTCGAGCCTAATCCGCCATTCAATAAGATCATGACGGATGATCTTGTGTTTCGATTTCCACATTCCCATCTAACCCCGATAACCTTTGATTCTCTTGCCTAACAAGAACCTATCTACCTCTGCCTTAAAAATATTTAATGATCTTGCCTCCACCACCACCTGAAGCTGACAATTCCAAAGCCACACAACCCTCAGGGAAAAAAATTTCTCCTCATCTCTGTCCTAAAAGGGTGACCTCTAATTTTAAAACAGTGCCCCCTAGTTCTGGACTCACCCACAAGAGGAAACATCCTTTTGACATCCACCTTGTCAAGGCTGTTCAGGATCTTGTGTACTTCAATCAAATCACCCCTCACTCTTCTAAACTCCAATGGAAACAAGCCCAACCTGTCCAACCTTTCCTCATAAGACAACCCACTCATTCCAGGTATCAATTTAGTAAACCTCCTTTAAACTGCCTCCAATGCATTTACATCCTTCTTTAAATAAGGAGACCAAAACTACACACAGTATTTGAAGTGCGGTCTCACCAATGCATAACATCCTTACTTTTATGTTCAATCCCTCTTGTAATAAAGGATAGCATTCCATTAGCTGCCTTAATTACTTGCTGTACCTGCAAACTAACTTTTTGTGTCTCGCACTAGAATACCTCGAACCCCCTGCACCTCAGAATTATGCATCCGTTCTCCATTTAAGTAATACTCTGCTTTTTTGTTCTTCCTGCCAAAGTGAACAACTTCACATTTTCTCACATTAAACTCCATTTGCCAAATCTTTGCCCATTCATTCAACTTATTTATATCCATCTGCAACTTCATGTCCTCTTCACAACATACTTTCTTACCTATCTTTGTGTCATCTGCAAATTTAGCTACCATGTCTTCACTCCCGTCATCTAAGTCATTGATGTAAATTGTAAAATGTTGAGGCCGCAGTACAGACCTCCATGGGACTCCACTCGTCACATCCTGCCAATCCAAAGAAGACCCATTTATGCATACTCTCTGTTTTCTGCCAGCCAGCCAATCTTCTAACCATGCTAATATGTTACCCCCTACACCATGCGCTTTTATTTTCCGTAATAATCTTTGATGTGGCACCTTATCAAATGCCTTCTGAAAATCCAAGTACAGTATGTCTACAGGCTCCCCATATCCACTGCGCATATTACCTCTCCAAAAAACTCCAATAAATTGGTTAAACATGATTTTCCTTTCACAAAACCATGCTGACTCTTCCTGATTGCCTTGAGCTCTTCTAAGTGCCCAGCTATAACCTCTTTAATGATCGAATCTAACACTTTCCCCACGACAGACACCAAGCTAACTGGTCTATAGTTTCCTGTTTTCTGCCTCCCTCCCTCCTTGAATAGAGGGGTTATATTTGCTACTTTCCAATCTGATGGAACCTTTCCAGAATCTAGCGAATTTTGGAAAATTAACACCAGTGCATCAATTATCTCATTAGCCACCTCTTTTAAGACCCTAGGATGTAGTCCTTCGGGACCCGGAGATTTGCCAACCTGCAGCTCCATCAAATTGCTCATTTCAATTTCACCAAGTTCCTTTCTCCTGTTCACCTCCTGATTTTCAGCTATTACTGGAAGTTTTTTGTATCCTCTATAGTGAACACAGAAGCAAAACATTTGTTCATTTCTTCCTCCATTTCCTTATTATCTACTATTAAACCCCCACTGTCACACTCTAGCGTACCAACCCTCACTTTACTTACTCTTTTCCTTTTTAAATATCTGTAGAAACTCTTGCTACCCATTTTTACATTTCTAGCTAGCTTTATCCATTTTACATTTCTAGCCTTTGTGAGTTGCTGCAGTGCATATTCTGTATAGTACACACGTCAGCCACTGTGCATCAATAAATGTTGGGGTTGGTGGATGGGGGTGCCAATCAAGCAGGCTGCTTTGCTCTGGGTAGTGTCAAGCCTCATGAGTGTTGGATCTGCACTGATGTAGGCAAGGAGAGAGTATTCATCATGCTTCTGATTTGTGCCTTGTAGATGATGGACAGGCTTTAGGGAGTCAAGAAGTGAATTACTCACCTCAGGCCTGCTTTTTTTGCCATGGTATTTATATGGCTTGTCCAGTTCAGTTTCTGGTCAATAGTAAGCCCCAGGATGTTGCTAGTGGGGGAATTCAGTGATGGTAATGCCATTGAATGTCATGGAGAGATGGTTAGATTTTTTCTTGTTGAAGATGGTCATTGTCTGGTACTTGTGTGGTGCGATTATCACTTGCCACTTATCAGCCCAAGTCTGAATATTGTCCAGTTCTTGCTGCATGTGGGCACAGGCTGCTTCAGTATCTGAGGAGTCACAAATGGTGCTTAGTACTGTACAATCATCAGCGAACATCCCCACTTCTGACCTTGTGATGGAAGGAAGGTCATTGATGAAGCAACTGAAGATGGTTGGGCCTAGGACACTACCCTGAGGAACTCCTGCAGTGATGTCCTGGAGCTGAGATGATTGGCCTCCAACAACCACAACCATCTTCCTTTGTGCTAGGTATGACTCCAACCAGCAGAAAGTTTTCCCCCTGATTTCCACTGACTTCAGTTTAATATATATCTAATAAAAAATGTTTTTTTTTTGTAGAGCAAAAAGCATGTAGTTAGTTAACACTGAGTGTGGAAACTACAGAACTGGGTGGAGCTAGATCAGTGCACAGTTGTCAGAGAGTGGTTCATAATGCAGTGCAGTTAAGAGGTGTACAGTGCATGAATTTTGTTTTTACTTTAAAATGTTCTGTATTTTTTTGCTACACTCAATCTTTATTTGTGTGCATTTCATAAAGTGCATCACAATTCTTTTTAAAAGTAACAAAATGTTACTTAATATAATGTTGAGAGTCTTTTCAGGCTACGTCTTTCACATGTACGCTCAAAAATACTTGGCTCCAACAAGTAAATTCATTGTAGTCTCCTTTAAGACAAAAATAGTCATGTCCTTGATGTGGTCAGGATTTAAGTGTTTGTTTCCTGCAGCCAAGCTTAGTGTAAGTTTACCATTGAAAGTATGGCATGGCTTGTTTCAAATATTCATCACAACTAGCATGACTTTAAAGGCTGTCATATTGCAAGGTCACCAGTTTAATGATGAAAGTGTTAATATCCTTAGAAAAATATTAGGCAATGGAATTATATTAATTTGAACTTGGGGTTATAATGAAATATTTGGTATATATATTTATTCCTTCATGTGGTTTTGTACAGTTCATTGAACCTAATTCTTTTTATTTTATTATAGCCACAAACCAGTGGTTCATCCCTGCAGTTAGGGGAGATATCCCACCAGGCTGTGCAGCTTATGGCTTTATCTGTGATGGCACCAGGATTCTGGTATTTGGAGGAATGGTAGAATATGGAAAATATAGCAATGATCTGTATGAACTGCAGGTGAGCAATTGTTTCAAATGCTGCATTTACTTCTGTGGCATTAAAACCATCCTTACTTCTCAGTCGTGATTTTCTTAGTTCAGAACTCTGATCAACTGGGCATATTATGTTCTCAAATATCATTTCCTATTTAAAATTTTAAATAAATAAAACAATGTTAGAAATTTAACATTTTAAGATTCTCATCTTTGTTTTCAAATCCCTCCATGGCCTAGCCTCTTGCCATCTTTGGAACCTCTTACAAACCCCTAGAACTCTGTGCTGCACCAATTCTGGCCTCTTGTGTATTTCCAATTTTAATTGCTCCACCATTGGTAGCTGTGCCTTCAGCAGCCTGGGCCTGAAGCGTTTGAATTTCTTCCCTAAATCTCTCTATGCCTCCTTTTCTCTTTCCTCCTTTAAGGTTCGCCTTCAAATCTCTTTGACCAAGCTTTTGGTTGTCTGGCCTAATACCTCCATATGTGGCTTGGTATCAAATTCTGTTCTAAAATGCTCTGTAAAGCACCTTTTATGTTAAAACTCATTATTTAGATGCAAGGTGTTGTTTACTTCATCGTAAAAATTCAATTATGTTTCTTACAGGCGAGCAGATGGGAGTGGAAGAAACTAAAACCAAAACCTCCCAAAAATGGTCCGCAGCCCTGTCCCCGCCTTGGTCACACCTTGTGTCTGGTTGGGAATAAGTGTTATTTATTTGGTGGCCTGGCTAATGACAGTGAAGACCCAAAGAATAATATTCCAAGGTATTCCTCTCATGTTTTTAATAGCAATTTGTATTGTAATACTATAATACCTGCTGCATAATGCTGTAAGTTGATCATTGGCTGTTGTATTATTGAGCTATGCTGTGTTTCATATAGATTTATACTGGGAATTTAAATGAATTTTCAGTAGCCACCGGTCGAGTGTGTTAGGAAATAGAGACAGTTTAAGTAAGTTATATTTGTATTTTGTGGGTGTTAGGAATGAGTTTTAGCTTTAAAGTTTAAGTTTGGTTTCTATTTCTGTATCTATGTTAAGAAAGGTCAAATTGAGCTTTAGTTTCACTTTAAAAGGTGCTTGCATTTCTAATGAGGTTTTTACCACTGTTGCAGCTGGGTTAAGCAAACAATAGTAGGGAAAAACAGTGCCGTTGCCTAGCAACAGGCGTCCAGAGAGGCAGGCCCCTCCCACAGACAGACACACACACACACACACACACACACACAAGAAGAGAAACAGTAGTTTGATTTTGGGAAGCTGTTTGAGTTCATTTGGTTTTGAAAGTAACTGCCAGGAGAGACTGGAGCAAAGGGGATAATGATGGCCAGTTCCAAGCTAAAGAAAAGACCCCAAAAGGGGAGTGAAATAGGAGAAAGTCCCAGGAAGACCTTCTAGTCAAAGGAAGGGCAGCAACCTGGAAAATGTCCTGTTAAGTGAAGATAAGAATGAGGGGCTCCAAGCTTCAGATTTAATATTACAAAAGCTGCAGAAAACACATTTAAGGCAAGAACAGCTTGCAAGAGGCCAGAAGGTCCAAGGAGACAACTGAAGGTCTGTAACTCTTTGCTATGAGCATGTGAAGCAGTGATACTGTTGACGGCTGAGTCAGTGAGAGAGAATGCATGGAAGGCAGCTTGTATGCGTGTGGTGACCCAGGGGAGAGGAACATCAGAAGGAGAGTTCGAAACTCTGGAGGTGAACCCTTACGGAAGGCTTCTGAGAGAAAACGTCAGTTTCGGAGAAGATTCAAAAGCAAAGCCTTGGAGAGTGGAGATTGGAAACCCTTGTGTGAAAGACAGAGTTCAGTGAGACCAGTCAGCTCACGGTTTGACAAGCATCTGGGGGATGAGGAGAGATCCATAGCATCTGTTTGAGATGGCACCTGTCACTTGGTTTCACAGTGTGGTGTGTCTGACCACAGGTCACCATAGGTTTACATAAACTGCGTACTTACTATGAACATTAAAGTATAAGATAGCTTTTGTGACTTGTGTTATCCTTACAAATCTGTATATATCTGTAAAGGTATAGTTGTGAGTGAAAGAGTATTGTAATATAGTTAATCTTTTGTTTAATAAATGTTTTATTCTTTTGTTGAAAGTTCATCAGTGGACTCCTGTGGCTTTGTTCACCATGTTGGCTACTCTCCACGTATCGAAACCAACAATAAAAGTTAGGATCTATCAAGCTAGGTTTCTCCCTGGGATCAGGCTTGTCCAAGGGTAACCTCAGCTGGGATCATAAGGGTAAACCACTGTCATTTTGGGAATTCCACAACTTGTAGCTCTTTGTTTGGAATGATGTGTGACTCTCTATTCACTTGTAAAGTGGTTGAAGTCAGTTATACTGCTTGATAGTATTCCTGTAAGTCACACAGATGTATTGGGATTGGACTGGTTTTCATGGGACACATAGAGCCAACTGTTACTGTAAAGCACAACAAGAAGCAGGCTTTTGGTTCACTTCTGGTGGAATATGATATTGGTAGAATCATAAAATTGAGTTTGACGTTGCTAACCTGCAATAGCCTGAATCCATCTCTTTCTCAAAAGCAGCTTTCTCCATTACTGTAGAAAATGTCCCAAGACGTTTCATAGAGGAGGAGGTGGGAAAATGGATATCTACTAAGTGGGAGAAAAATGGAATAGGTGACTGAATGAAAGGTTGGAAAGATAGTTCAGTGGGAGACAGCGGCATAATGGTAATATCACTGGACTAGTAATCCGGAGGCCCAGGCTAATGCTCTGGGGACACAGGTTCAAACTCTGCTGTGGCTCTATCCTTTATCCCACAACAACTCATTCTTCTGCCTTGATTGCCATGGTGCTTCCCTCAACCCACTCTTCTCTTGTTGGCCTCCAGCTGCACAGCCCTCCCTCGTCTCTGGTTCATTTCACTTGCACCCCCCCCCCAAATCTTGCTTCACCTGAAAACTGTGGCTGTTCTTGACTTCCAGTACAGATCACTCCAGGAGATTGATTATGTTAAAAACCTTAGACCTGTGCGCCCCCATTGGTGAGAGAGCATAAATGTTGCCAGACAAGATTACATAAGTGATTTCTGTTATAAATGACAACATATGAATTTGTAATGGAAATATAACAATTTGAAATTGAGGGGCTGAATTACATCTGTGCATCTGGTCCAATTATTCCCTGCTCTCTTATCCCATTTTAATTGAAGAATAAGGTTTGGTAAACGTGACCAAGTCTGAATAGAGCATATTGTACATAGTTTGTGGAAAGAATCGGCATGATCAGTCAGATTTTGTTTAGAGAGTGTAAGGCTAAGGTTCTTCTGTGTTGACCAAGAGTGAAGGGTCCTCCGTCAGATGTGATTAAAACCTATTAAACTTTTACCAACTCCAGTATCTAAGTTCAATCCAAGTTACTCAAGGGACAAAATGAAACTTTCTTTATTGCTTCTGGCACCTGACTTACTTTCTTTGCTGGCTGACTGGTTTGGAGAGCCACCACTGATGCAGTGGGCAGCGAATTCATTTTGAGACTTGCTTTGAATGCAAATCACTGGTTTTCTCGATCTCCCTCTTATGCAGTTAAATGTGCACTATTCTCTAATTTTTGTTTTTGTTTGCTGTATTTGAAGGTACTTGAATGACTTGTACACTGTGGAACTTAGGACTGGATCAGGGGTGGTAGGATGGGACATTCCTGTTACACATGGTACTCCTCCTCCTCCAAGAGAATCTCACACAGCTGTTGTTTATAAAGATTCAAAGAAACCAAAGATGATCATTTATGGAGGGATGAGTGGATGTAGACTTGGTGACCTTTGGATACTAGATGTGGGTAAGTGCACTACAGGCTTAAAGTCCATCTAAGTGTACAAGGGCTGCATTGTGAAAGGCCCTGGCTCATTTTACATGTGGAAAATGCTACTTAAAAGAGGTGTTTGTTGTTCAGAAAGTATGGGACTTTTTTTTTTAATTGAACATTTGTCCTTAAAGGTGATATCACAAAAATCTGCAGTTGAGCATGTGGAGGGGGACAGTGCTAGTCCTTCTAACTCTTTCAGTTCAAAGCCTTTTTTGGAAGTTATTGAAACAGCTGGAATGGGTAGTCAACAAGAGTGGTTGAGATCAGACTCATTTAAGGAAAGAAAATCTAGATAACCATAATAGGTAGATGGGCTGATATCCTTGGATATCAAATGGGATGAAGAACTTTCTTCGTCCAAACCCATCTTGTGAAGCATTATCAGTTTAGACTGTGTTTCAGAGGCATTTGATATGGCGATAGCCTTTATTAATTTACATGACATCAGAAGTCAAACTGTGTCACATTTTGGATTTGGTTCCTTGATGTCTTAAGTGGACGCACCTCAGCATTTCATTTCTCATCATTTAGGAATAATTACCCTAGACCCTGACAATGTTAGAATTGCAGGTCCCTTTAAAAGTAAACCAGGACACACTTCAGAGTGAATTGAGAGCACGTGATGCTCATTGAAGCCTCTACTTAAGAGCTGGGCTTTCCCCAGTAGGGGGTTTGCTTCCGGACAGGAAGAGGATCCAGAAAGGAAGAGTGGAAACTGGTATTTATACTGAACTATAGTTTAACAATAAAGCAGTTGTGATTCACAGAATATCTTCTGCAGCCTGATTCGGTGAATGGCTATCCACCTATAAACAGTCCCTTTGTACAAGGTGCCATCTTGGGCAATTTCTTCATCTCTGAATGCCCAATACTCTCTTAGAACATCAGGTGTTTCCTTGATGGTTTCAGGCCATCCTTTCATTGTAATTTCCTGTAATACTTGGAGAATTGCATGTCATCGTGTAGTTTGCTTGATCTGAGCAACGTGCTTGTTTGTCAGATTCAATGTCTGTGCTGGGTGGATAACTTCCCAAGGGTGTTGTTCTGTTGCTTCTTGTTGAATCAGGAAGATTTCACACTGTACTCATCAGCTCATCAAAGGGTGTGTAACCCTTGACAGCATGTTGGTGATGTACATCTGCTTCCCTTGTTTGTACTTCACTTGCAAGTGATATCTCTGCAAGTGAAGTAACATCATTTATAAATGATTTGGAGCAGATAGAAGCAGTTTGAAAAAGATACTTTGGGATGGCTTGTGGCCAGACTCTACCATCATTGTCTCACACTCTAACAGGTACTGGTTGAAATGCTTACAAGCAGTAGTTAGGCACTCTTTATTGATCTGTGCCCAGTGTTGTTCAATTCGTGTCAATGCTTTGGATGCAAGCGCAACTGGTTGTCTTTGCTGCATGAGGGCTGCTCCAAGTGCTGTTTTACAGGCATCACACTGGCTTCAGAGTACCTCAGCACTGGCACATGTCTGTTACGAGTAAAAGTAGCTTCTTGTTCCATGCCCCGATACCATTGAACACCCTTTGCAGTGAGCTTTCTCAGAGGCTCACATACTGACAACAGATTGAGCCAGAACTTGGCTAGGTAGTTCAAAAATTTAAGTTGCTGAATCTCATTCACTCCTGTTGGTTGCTGCATCTCTGTTATCACTTGCACCATATCAGGATCAGGGTGAAGTCCTTTAGCTGTTAGTACAAGAGCTATGTACTTCAGTCATCTCCAGCTACAACTTTTTTGTTGTTTAGCTTCGGGTTCATCTGGTGAGCACTCTCTAGTAGTCTCACTAGATTTCGACCACGGTCTGTGTCCTCCATTGTGTCTCCACATCCATAGACTAGTAGATCATCCAAGATCGCTTCCAGTCCTGGTAGGCCATTGACTATCTCATGCTATCTGCATTGGTACTCTTCTGGAGCAGTAGAAATGCCAAATGGCATATGCACGGTACCTCCCAAATAGGGCCAGAAAGAAGTCAGAAACCTGCTGCTTTTGTCCAGTTTCATTTGCCAGCATCTATTCTTAACATCTGGGGTAATAAACACTTTTCCCTTGGCAAGTTGAGGCAGAATTTCTTCAATGGTTGATAATGGGGAGTGAGATTTATTTAAAACTTTATCGTGATCCTTTGGATCTATTTAGTATGCACACAGCGTTCCAGGTTTTTTCACTGCTACCATACTGCCTATCCAGTCTGTAGGAGTTGTCATTTTCTTGATTACTCCTATCTTTTCAAGCTCCTTTATTTTGTCTTTCAGGCTGTATTTGATGGTAGCTGGAACTCTCCTCTGCAGATGTTGAGTTGGCCTCATGCTCTCATCTACTTGATGATATTCACAAGGAAGGCATCCAAGGCCTATGAAAACAACTTTATAATCTGTCAGGATGTGGTCAGTAGTCATGACTTGGTGTCATGCGAAACACTGCAAATCTCTCCTGGTATGCGGAGGGTTACCAATCCAAGCATTTGACTTGTTTCAGTCAAGATGAGGGAAGTTTGCTTAGTGCCCACTCTCTGGAATTGAAGAAGTTCTTTCTTCTTGTTGCATTGGACTGTCAGTTTAGTTTGTCCCCTTAGGTGAGCAACGTTCCATCATAGAGCCTCAACATTTCCTTGGGCTTCATTTTTGGATCACCACCTTGAGCAACTTCACACAAGCCTGCGAAGCTCATGATGTCGCACATAGAACCAGAGTCTTGATACTTCACATCAGCCTGATGCTCTCCTAACCGTCCCAAAGCATTTTCTAACTTGAGACTTGACAGTGCAGGCCTGTTCTAGGGTGTGGAGTGATCTTTCAGAATCACTATCTGATATCTCTCCTGCAACTGTCTTTACAGAGTCACTTTTCATTTTCGTAGCAAAACGCTGGCGTGCAAAGTGGTTTAACTTCTTGCAGTTAAAAGTCTGCTTTCTGCACTCTGGATATGTTTAATTTTCCTTTTTGTGGTATCCTCCACAGTATTTACATCTAATACTCTGGCTTTGATCTTTCTGTTGGCCCTTCTAAAAGTTGCCCTTCCTTTTGATGATTGATTTGTGCTTGGAAGATTTGGACTGCCTCTCAGCATAGTGCAAAGCCTTGTCGGTTTTCCAATTAATATTCTTTAACTGATGATAAGGTAGCTCAAGAGTTTCTGCACACATCAATAGCTTTCTTGAAAGTAATTTTCTCTTCTTTCAGCAGCAATGCCTTCACAACAGGAGCTCTTGTAACTAAGACAATTCTATCTCTGATGAGATCATCCTTCAGTTGCCCAAACTCTCAAGACTCAGCCACGAATCTCAGTACAATGACAATACTGATCAATATTCTCCCTCTCTTCTTGAGCTCCAGTGTTAAACACATAGCATTCATATATGACATTAATGGAGGATTCCCAAGTCTAGCTTTTCTTCAAAGCGAGATCTATGGTGCAATTCAACTTGAAACACTCCTTTCTCATCACTGATAACAGAGTTGTTACTCTTATCTGTTCGGGTTTCTTGTCCAACCCTATGCAAATCTCACAACTCTACCACTGAGAAGGGAAGAATTGCCAGTTCCCCCTCAAATCTCTCTTCATGTCCACAGGAGCAAGTACTAGAAAATTCAAAGCCATGATGACTTACCCAAGTGTCGATGCTGTTTGACAGGAGTTTTATGACCTGGCTCCTATGCAAAATGCTCACATGGGCAAGGGAGGACTTCTAAGTGTTCTTAATATACTAATCCCACTTGCCCGTGTGCATGTAGCCAGGCTCTAGCGGGTCAAACTTCTCCTCAGAATTGCACTAAAACTTTCCCTGCTGGAACTCCACAAGACATAATTATTCTTTGATGTTTTGCATTTCTGCTGGTTGTCTTACAGCTGACATGCCTCAATCGAAAGGCTATCAAAATCCTTCAAATCCCAGTGACTCATTTCTGACACCATGTTTCTTGCAGTGACTAAAATGGCGAGAGCCTTTATTAATTTCCATTGATGTCAGCAGTCACGCCAAGTCACATGTCTATGGCAAAAAGCATGCAATGGTATTTATCCAAATAAACTATAAGCAGTGACTTTCAAGGTCAGAGATTGAAATTACCAGCCCACCTGGTGCAGGGAAGAATCTAATGTACAAGTATGAATTCGATACACTCATGGCTTAATTACAATTCTGCACAATCATCTCAACAGTGCTCTCAAAATTTGCATTGCCACGGAAATGAATAATTCATTAAATTAGTCTCAATTCATTTAACAGTGAACATAAATTCAGAATGCAAACTCCCCTGTGATTAAGCATTAGTTAGGCAAATGTATCTTCGAGGCCTTAAGAATGGATGACGTGAATTCTCAAATTCCCACTTCACAGCAGAATGCTTCATTCTGCAAATTGGGTTAAAGCACATTTTTATAGCAACGTTACCCTGTATTTGTACTATAGCTGATTTTAATACGATGTTGACACAGGGCATATAGAATGGAAAGAAAAATCTCAGCACTGATATCCTTCAGTGGTGGCTTGATATGATATTTTTCTGTGGAATTGATTCTTTCAGGGTTTGTGTTATTATGCATTTTCTTGCAAGCCCTGAGTGGTTAAACTGCCCTGCCATGTTTATCCATACTGATTACAGTCTCTGGTAAGCCATTCAGAAATCAGCCTAGGCCAAGACATTAATAGGGTTGCAACATGGACCAAGGATCAAATCCTTTACCATTAGGAGATCAGGGCAGACCAGAGATCAATGATCTGAATTTGTCAGCCTTGTTTTGTGGAATGCTTTAGTGTTTGGGAAAGTTGTTGATTCAGTTTTGTAATTAGATTTGTAATACTTTTAACTAACATTAGGGTATTGAGTACTGCAATCTTCGATCCATTGATACAAGGCAGCTTCCAATGTCTGGCATGCTTATGTAACTTGAATTCCCTCAGTATCCATTCATGTGCGCATTTTGGCTGCCCTTTGGATCGGTGCTCAATATTTCTATCTCCCCCTTTTTTCTCTTGAGCCTTTCTCTCTCTCTCTCTCTCTCTCTCTCTGCTACCTGTTGCCCAGTCATACTACCTTTCATTTCTCTCCTCTTGGGTCCTTTACCCCCACCAATCACCACCCCAGCCTATCTGTACTCTGCCTTTGTACACTCCTAACACCATTTCCAGGCTCAAATCCCCTTTGATTAAGGCCACTGCCATGCCTTGTGCCTATCTTGGCATTCTCTGAAGCACCTATGAAGACACCTGTTGCTACCTCCTTCCAAATAGCAACTGTAACCACTCCATTCCCCTTTTTTGCCATCCTTGCTGCCTTGCACACCTCCCACCCATCATTACACTCCAGGCTTCTGTCCCACTCTGCATTTTCTCCAGAAGGTTTGAACTTGATATCTGCAACTTTGTCTAGCTCCTTGCCCCTTACTGATGCCTCACCACATCACCTGCTCCCAAATTGCTGCGGTGATGCTGTGGCTCTTATCACCCAAGTTCTACCTTGGTCTCCCTCCCGCACTCTGGCATCTTCCCCTCCTTTAAGCCCTTTGCCTTGTTTTACATTGTTTATAGTCTCTTCCAAATCTCAGCCCGAGATCTCAGAGTTATCATCTGCCTTTCCCTCCATGAGTCTCTGAATTGAGCAACGTTTCATCCTTGATGATTTCAAACTCCATCTCAGCCTCCCTTTCTTTCTCTCTCATGATTTCACTGCCCTTCCAATCATCCCTAAACCTCTCCCTTCATATAAGCTCTGGTAATCCAATCATAGCCATTCCCTCAACCTTTCCATATTCCGTGGCCTCTGCTTCTATGGTCTTGATCATTGACAAAGCTATCTCTGACAGCTTTGTAGTACCACTTGTCCTACCCCTTCCAATCGCAACTCTATCTCCATCTGGAAAAAACATTCTTCCCTGTGCCATTGAAAGTTGCCCTTTCAGACTTTCAACTGCCCAGCCTTTGCCAGCTCCCTCACCTCCACCTCTACTGTGCTTGTGTCAGCAAAACCTTTACTGCCAAGTTGCTGTGCAAGTATGGCCTCTATCTTTGCTCGACCAAGTCCAAGTGGTGCAGACTCGATCACATCTGGTACACAGTGTTTAAGCCAGCTAGCTGGGCCACATCAGGCTCTAATGAGACTCATTGTCCTCTGCCAAAACACCCACTACACTAGGATTATCCTGTTGAGAAAAGGTAACCACCCAGCCTTCATTCTCCATTATCAATATTAAGTCCTCCTTCTCTGCCCCCTCCATCGTCACTTATACTAATAAGTGTGTGAGGCTCATGGTCATCTTTGTCATTAAGATTGAGACCATCATTTGAGCTTTCCCTCTCACTTTTTCCACCAAGCTTTATTGTTGGTGATTGCAATAACACCCTGGCTTTGACTAAAACTTGTCTCTCAGACGGTGACTCCTTGCCTCTTACTGCTATCTCTCTACATGGCTGTACTTTCCATCACTTGCTCCACCCAAAGTGCTGCTGTGATGCCTCCCCATCGCCTGCTGGTTCCTTGTACCCTAGCACTGAATTTGTATCTCTTTCTAGTTTCTCTCCTGTCTCCTCTCATGCACTCTCCAAACTCCTCTTGATCTGCAGCCTGATAAACTCATTCCTAGTAAACTGCTGACTACCCAAACTCCCTTCTTGGCCCCCATGATAGCTGGCATTGTAAATCGTTTTCTTGCTACGTTTACTGCTCTCCCTTTCAAAACTGGTGTCATCACCCGCTTTTCAAAAAAGCCCACCATAGACCCTTCTGTCTGTGCAAACTGCTACCCCATCTCTTTTTCCTCTCCAAAATCCTTGACTGTGTACACCTCCCAATCTATGCCTATCTTTCTCTATCTTTACGTTTTCCTCTCTCTGACTAGGTTTCCACCCATAGCACAGCACTAGAACACTCCCAACCAGACTAGCAAATGACATCCCCTGTGAATGATTGGTGCATTGTGCCTCACCATCCTTCTTAACCTCTCTGTAACCTTTGACTTGGTCCAACCACATCATTGTACTTCGATGCCTTTCCTCTGTTGCCCATCTCAGGGGCTGTCCTTGCTTGGTTCTACTGTTACCTGATTGTGGTTAGAATATCTCCAGCACTGGCTCCTCTTATCATCCTGCACCATTATCTCCAGAGCACACCCCACCCGAATCCCTCAAGCATGAGCATCTCCATGAATGCTGATGGCACCAGCTCTATCTCCCCAGCACACTGTCAGTTCCTCCATTAACTCTATTGTCTGGACTGTTTATCTAACATTCAATTTTGGCTGTGCTGCATTTTTTCCAGTTAAGCATTAGTAAGACCGAATTCTCCCACTGTAAACTCATTATCCTTGCCACTGATTATATCCCCCACCTTGGCTATTGTCCCGGGCTGAATTAGAGTGTTTGCTACTGAATGTCTTATTTGACCCCAAGCTGGACTCTTGACTACATATCCTGTTAATCACAAAAGCTGTCTGCTTGTGCCTCCAGTACATCACCCATCTCCACACCATCTCTTGTTACCTCAAGATTTAATTATTCCATGCTCTTCTGA
Source organism: Cetorhinus maximus (assembly GCF_964194155.1). Lineage (NCBI taxonomy): Eukaryota > Metazoa > Chordata > Chondrichthyes > Lamniformes > Cetorhinidae > Cetorhinus > Cetorhinus maximus. Next base: position 11,084,781 of record NC_135900.1, read on the forward strand.
TTAGCTTCCAGAGCTGCACCTTCAATAACCTTCAATTCGATTCACTGTACATGGTATCAAGAAATGGCTGAAGGCACTGCATAGTGCAAAGGCTAGAGGCCCTGACAACATTCAAGCAATAGTACTGAAGACTTGTGCTCCAGAACTAGGTTTGTCCCTAGCCAAGCTGTTCCAGTACAGCAGTGGCATCTACCTGGCAATGTGGAAAGTTTCCCAGACATGTCCTGTCCACAAAAAGCAGGACAAATCCAACCTGGCCAATTACCGCCCCTTCGGTCTACTCTTGATCATCAGCAAAGTGATGGATGGGGTTGTCAACAGTGCTATCAAGTGGCAATTCATCGCCAGTAACCTGTCCGCTGATGCTCAGTTTGAGTTCCTCCAGGGCCACTCAGCTCCTGACTTCATTACAGCCTTGGTTCAAACATGGATGAAAAGGCTGAACTTATTTTTAAGGGGAGGCGGATAGACTCTTGATAAGCAAGGGGGTGAAAGGTTATCGGGGTATACAAGAATTTGGAGTTGAGGTTACAGTGAGATCAGCCATGATCTTATTGAATGGCAGAGCAGGCTCAGGGGGCCTAGTGGCCTACTCCTCCTAATACTTATGTTCGTATGTATGTAACTCGAGGTGAGCTGAGAGTGACTGCCCTTGACATCGAGGCAGCATTTGACTGTGTGTGGCATCAAGGAGCCCTAGAAAAACTGGGGTCCATGGGAATTGGCAGCGGGGAGTGTGGGGTGGAGGTGGAAACTCTCTGCTGGTTGGAGCCATACCAAAAACAAAGGATGATGGTTGTGAGTTGTTGGAGCTCAATCATCTTAGTCCCAAGACATTGCTGCAGGAGCTCTTCAGGGCCTAACTATCTTCAGCTGCTTCATCAATGACCTTCTCTCCATCTTAAGGTCAGAATGGGGATGTTCGCTGATGATTAAAAAATGGTCATTACCATTCATGACTCCTCATACTGAAGCAATTCCTGTCCATATGCAGCAAGACCTGGACAACATTCAGACTTGGGCTGATAAGTGGCAAGTAACATTTACGCAGTGTGTACCATCTAATAGATGCACTGCAGCAACTCACCAAGACTCCTTCGACAGCACCTTCCAAACCCCCGATCTCTACCACCTAGAAGGACAAGGGCAGCAGATGCATGGGAACACCACCACCTGCAAGGTCCCCTCCAAGCCACAGTCCATCCTGACTTGAAACTATTTTGCCGTTCTTTCACTGACTCGGTCAAAATCCTGGAACTCCCTAATAGCACTGTGGGTGTACCTACACCACGTGGACTGCAGCGACTCAAGAAGGTGGCTCACCACCACCTTCTCGAGGGCAATTAGGGATGTGCAATAAATAGCCAACGATGCTCACATCACGTAAAAGAATAAGTTCATCTTGTAATCTGTCTCTCTCACCCCTACCTCGTAGCCCAAAGTTTCATTTAAAATTCTCATGTATAGATCCCTTCATAACCATACCCCTCCTTCTCAGGAATCTCCTTTCAATCCTACAATCACTCCCTCCAACACTCTGTTCCTCTGTCTCTAGCCTTGTGCATTCCACTCCCTTGTTGCCCTGCCTTTGGTGGCCATGGCATTCAGCCTCTTCGGCCCATGCTCTGGAACTCCCTCGCTAAGCTCTCCTGCCTCTGCATTCCTTTCTCTTTAAGGCTCCCCTAAACAGCCACGCCCTCAACCAAGCTTTTGATCACCCTTCCTAATATTTCCATCATTGGCTCAGCATCCAATTTTTCCAGTGCGCCATAAGTATCTTTAGTGTTTATTCTATGTTAAATATGCCATACAAATGCAAGTTGTTCTTGTAATGGCTCCTTGGTATAGTTGCAATTTGATGAAATGGAGACTGATGTGTAAATCTGTGCATAAACCATTAAGTTGCTTGTCTTCACCTTAATTTACTTCTTTAATAACCATAGAAAAAGTGCAAAGCTGATGACAGCTGGATATAGCATTAAATGGAGTGGTTTATATGAGCATAATCCATTGAAAACTGTATTGTTTTTGGACTCTTACTTGACCAGCAGCACTGTGCAGACATATTTACAGTAAGCTGTCAAGTATTTCTTCCTTTGTTTACAGAAAGCTTGGTTTGGACTAAGCCAGCAACCAAGGGCTCAACACCACTTCCTCGGAGTTTGCATTCTGCTACTGTTATTGGAAATAAGTAAGTGCTCTGCTGCTATCTGAGGATTCTTCCAAAAAGTCAGTAATGAGAAAGAAAGCATGTGGTGCAAGAGGAGCATTCTCTGTCCATGGCCTCTTAGCAGGGTAAAGAGTGGGTGCCATTTCTCGTGCACAAGAGTTTATTGGAATCGTACTAATATAATCAGAATGATTAATTGCTCTTTTTTAAATAATGTGAAAGGGTATGGGAGAGAAATTGTTAAAAATACGCATTGATCTATCTTTACTGGGGACTTACTGTGAAGGTGGGGGGGTTAAGTATTGTGAATGGTGAGTATTCAAGTGATACATTGGTACTTCTGTGGCTTTTAAGACACTTTTACAGATACCTATTTACACATACAGCAGTTAAACACTGAAGAGGACTCCTTTCCCCTTCCCAGCCTCCAAAAATGATTTGATTCCAGGTGGAAAATTCTTGGTAGAGATGGGAAAGTGGTGAATAAAAAGTAACCTGAGCATGCTGGTCGCATCATCGCAAATTCATAGCTGCTGATATGAGTATCGCATCTATCTCCTCTAATTATAACCATGTGCATTTTGAATATTTATAAAATTGTTTTCGAATATATTCATCCCAGGAATATGTCCTTAGCACATTGCTAAAAGTCCCTACAAGTAGCAAATCTCTGCTGATTTCCCATCACTGAAGCAGATTTGAGGTTGCAGCAATTGAAAACATGAGGTACAGTATAACTGCAGCTTAAATGGCTCGCATTGAGTGTGAGGTCATTTCCAGGCAGTGGTCTTGCACAGCTTTGGTTTTGTATCATTTGCAGTATAACTCTGTTAGTCACTCAGAGAGGTTTAGGGTATTCAGCACCAATGTTAGTTAATCATACTGTTATGTGAAGTGTATTGGCTTTGTAATGAACCTTCGATTGATCTGCTGATCCCACATTTTTTCTAAAAATTGAATTTTAGCTAAATTATCACTGAGACTATACTTGAAATGTAAAAGGCATTTAATTTTTCTATCTGATATTATTTTACACCTGATTATATTACATTGATACATTTTTGTTTATTGAATTGTAATCACTGTTTAGCATCTCATCTTTTATGTAACACGTTTCCAAATCAGGTGCTCGAATCCTCTTATCAGTGGTTTTTTTGGTTTCCATAAACTATTATCTGTATTTGTCGTTTTGATGATTATATATTCATTTAAATCTTTTTATTAATTAGAAGGTCAATTGTCCAAATTGTTCTGTTTCTACTCGCCACAGTTATTTCTGAATGAGCTTTTCAGAAGTATGTTTTCACAGTGTAAGTATATCTGAACACTCCAAATTTCCCATCGGTTTGGATAATTGACATTCTGTCGCATTTAAACAGCATGATTCATTGCTGATTGTGTTTTCCTTGTTAAGTCTGATATATCTGTTTTAAATACAAATGCACAGTTTTGTTGTAAATAGTTTTCAGCACAACCTGTTTATGTTTTTGTCTGTATTTATTTTCCTTTAGAATGTTTGTCTTTGGTGGCTGGGTACCACTTGTGATGGATGATGTGAAAGTTGCCACTCATGAAAAGGAATGGAAGTGCACAAATACACTTGCTTACTTACATTTAGGTCAGTCTCTTGAGTTTCCTACTTAAGCGACTAATGGGTATGAAATCAAACCGCATTTTCCCCTCCTGTTATCTCCAGCCATTGTTTACGGATTGTAACGCAAAATAATGTTTTTCATTTCCATTTTTTGTGCAGTTATGAATGTTGTCCATAGGGTGTGTGCTGTGGCTCAGTCAGTAAAACTCAAATCTGAGTTAAAAGGTCACAGGTTCAAGTCTCACTCCAAAGGCTTGAGCACATAATCTTAGCTGACACTGCAGTGCAGTAACGAGTTAGCGGTGCAGTCTTTTGGATGAAACGTTAAACCAAAGCTTTCTGTAAATAAGTGTATTAATGATCTACAGTACTTTATTCAATATTCAAATGTTCGCAAGTATCTTTTAGTCAAGAGAATTATCCAAGCTAGAAAGTAGCCTAGAATCTAGTGATTGAATTTCCCTACAGAAGATTTCCATCTCACTTCTCTGCCAGAATTATTGAGCAATTCACTCCAGAAGCAATTGTACATTAACTATTTAAATTATTTGCTTGTTTCCTCTAAATTTAAGAAATAACATGTACATCTTTGAGGAGGTGATTCGTCATGGTTGTACTTAAACTTTTTGCTATATTCTAACGAAAAGAAAAGGTAATTTCCTTGAACTTCCACATTTATATTGATTGTGTTGTAATTATTTTAACTGATCCTTGGCTTGGGAGATTTTTACTCAATTCATCCACTCTAGACTTCTATAAAGGTGCAGCAGATATATCCGTTTCAGATCTGTGGCAGAAGTGAGTTGAATATTGGCAATATATTGCCAATTCTACCTGATCATTATTGCATTAAATCTATTCCCATACATATTTCTGTTTTTACAGCGGTATGTGAAATGTAGCTCAGTAGCTTAGTTTCCCATCAAGACAGGCAGGGCATTTTCTTTTCTTGCTTTATGGACAAAGGTGGTTTAATATTTTTGTAAACGACCTTGTCATAAAGTGCATTGTCATTTTGTAAATGGTTTATTTTTTAAAAATTGCAGGTTTTAATGATCTATCGCTTGTTTTGTCAGTTTCAGACTGCTTAGTCTTCATGCATGTCACCATAGAGTCTTTAACTGTGTAGTTAGTTTAAATAGAACTTATTTTAGGAGCAGTGATTTATAGATTGTCAGTATAATTCAGTCTTGGTGTTAGTCTGTTATCTGGTTGCCATTACTAAGCGGTCAATTTTTCATAAGCTACTAGTTCATAAAGCGTATCCACAGATAAATAGTATACACAAACACAGTTTTATCATATACTTCAGATATAACCTGGTTTAATTCAGGGGAAAACATGGTGTGTACTTTTTAAAAACTTGTATGGAACATTTCTTATGTTGAAAATGTCGGTGTTGGGAAGTATCCTCTGAGGTAAATGGCAACAGTATGTCACTTGAAAACAGTTTCAAAACTCTAATATAATTTAATTTATAGCTGTGTCTCATAATATTAAAGCATATGTCAGAATTCACTATTTAATTGTTCTGTGTTTACGTTTTATAAGTGGTATAATTTTTTTTTAAAAATGCTTTGGCAGAATGAATTAAGTTAGTGGTGTATTTCTGGCAGATGGCAATATGTGGACACCTGTAGTCTCAGACACACTGGAGGACAATGTACCAAGGGCCAGGGCTGGCCACTGTGCTGTTGCTATTCATACTCGTCTTTATATCTGGAGTGGAAGAGATGGCTACCGGAAGGCTTGGAATAATCAAGTCTGCTGCAAAGATCTTTGGTATTTGGAAACTGGTGGGTGTTGCATTGTCCCTAATGCTAAACTTGGGCTGAAGAATTGTTTTTTTGTTTGGAATAGGTTTAAAATGCCTCTAAAAGTAAACCGCAAGAGTATGGCACAGAGATATGGGTTCAAACAGCAAAGGGGAAATTCCTCTTCATGCACAATGATGAACATGTGAAACAGACCACCTGAATGTGTACTAGAGGCAAAAATCCTGGGATCATTTTTTTAAAAATGGGTGCTGCTCTTGCAGGGGAAATGTAGGGTACTTCTGGAAGTCTGAATGACCTTTCTCATCTATAATTATATTGTGTATATTCATATCCATTTCGGCTGCTTGGTTTTTATTTCAGAAGAAGGGATGCATTTATTTTCGTGACCATAAATGTTAAGGTGGCGGAGACTGGAACGTACCATGGCACGTTTTAAAAGCTAGTGGTAGAAATAGAAAATTGCGTGAGAGTTGGAATCTAGATCAGGAATATGAAAAGGGTTTTATGGTGAACCTTCACCAGTCTATTCCTAATCAGTTTGAGATAACGTTGACATTGGAATAATGGAGGGCAGCAGTTTAGCTTGATTCTTGGAAATAGAAGCTTCAGAAATGTGGGTCTGGGCAGAGGTATGTGAGAGAAATATCAAAATACAGTTTTACTAAATTTAACTTGAAACACTGTTTGATTTGTCTTTAGAAAAGCCCCCTGCACCGTCCCGTGTGCAGTTGGTTAGAGCCAGCACAAATTCACTTGAAGTGTGTTGGGGTGCTGTTCCAACTGCAGATGCCTACCTTCTTCAGCTGCAAAAGTATGATATGCCGCCATCAACTACCACCACCACCACCACCATGGCAACTCCATCATTGAGCAACACTGCACTGCCACAGAAGACTCAGTGCAGCCCTATTTCTCCTACGCCTGTTTCTCCTGCCACACCGCTGCATTCACCGCTCCCTGTTTCTAAAGTAGCTTCCCCCACTAGTGCGCTGGTTCCTGGAATGACTAGTAAGCTCCATGGTATTTTTAACAGTTTTAATTGTCACCATTTAAAACCTTTGTCTTTCCGACTATCATGTGCCAGTTGTACAAGAAAATATTTAAGGCTTATATTTACAAACATTGAAATGCTGTTAATTATAACCTCTTAATGTTCCTCCCATGCAGCAAGGTATATTTTAGTGTTGCTGATTTTGAAAGCTATTATTTTTAAAATATATTAAACTATTGTTTTAGAGTAATTTTCCTGTTTTAAGTTATACCTGGTACGGTTTCTTAGCTGAATATATAAAGGCAAGTTATCAGCCATAGTTCTGTACCTAGTCACTGTGAAGTGCACATTCACTGCTTGATTTAACTTATTTTACTGTTTGTCTCTATCTAATGCCTTCACCACCTTCCCACTCCTTCCCTACCCCCACCATTAGCTAAAATAGCCAACTCAGCATTTGAAAGTTAATTATATGATGATTCTTGAGCCTGAATCTCTATACTTTGCACATTGGAATGACGCACAACAGTGACTACTCCAGTGCCTTTCCCTACTGTCATTGCTGTTAGTCATACCTGATGGGACTCAATCGTAATGTGCTAGTCTGTGTATTGGTATTTATAATTGAGATTAATCTGTTGATTTTTTTTAACCAAAAAGCTGCATTTTGAATTGCAGAGGATTTTGGCTATATCACAGTTATTCCAAAGCGATGGTCATATATGTTGGGCAATGTAAGGGATTGCTTCTTATTCCTTTGAGACCATTCATTTATGTTTCATAAGTAAATTAAGAAAGGGAAACATTTATTGTTATATTGATTTTTTAAATCAGTTATTATTTATCATGAAGGGTGGACTGATCAGGGTCCTTAAGATTATGAAAAAAGTTTGATAGGGTAGGTAAGATGTTTCCAGGGGTTACCAGAACTAAAGGCCATAAAAATTAGATTGTCATTAATAAATCCAGTTGGGAATTGAAGGGAAACTTCTTTAAACATAGTGGTGAAAATGTGGAACTTGCTACCACAAGGAGTAGTTGAGGTGAATAGTAAAGATGCATTTAAGGGGAACCTAGATAAAAACATATGGCAGAATTTTAGGGGGTGTGAGGTGGGGCGCCTGTAATATTCCCTGAGTGGCCTTCCCGCCCTCCCCTGACCTCTCCACAATTTTATGCGGGGTGGGTTCGCACTGTATATTACGCAAACTCATGAATGCTTAAGGCAGCCACTTTTGGTCCTGAAAAGTGCTCAGTCTACCTCAGATTACCCTGAGAGGGTAAGGTGCCTCAAAAATTTGAGCAACAGGTGAACATAAGAACTAGGAGCAAGAGTAGGCAATTCAGCCCCTCGAGCCTGCCCCGCCATTCAATACGATCATGGCTGATCTCATTTCGGCCTCAACTCCAATTTCCCGCCCTCTCCCCATAACCTTTCAACCCGTTACTAATTAAAAATCTGTCTATCTCCTCAAATTTATGCAGCGCCCCGACATCCACTGTACTCTGAGGTAGTGAATTCCACAAATTCATGACCCTTTTGGGAAAAATAATTCCTTCTCATCCCTGATTTAAATCTACCACCCCTTAGTCTAAAACTATGGCCCCTCATTCTAGAATGCCCCACAAGGGGAAACATCCACTCCACATCTACTTTGCCTATCCCCTCTAGTGAGTATAGGCCTAAACTGCTCAATCTCTCCTCATAAGACAAGCCCCACATCTCTGGAATCAATCTAGTGAACCGCCTCCAATGCAACTACATCCTTCCTCAAGTAAGGGGACCAAAACTCTGTGCCGTACTCCAGGTGCAGTTTCACCAATGCCTTGTACAGTTGCAACAACACTTACCTATTTTTATACTCTATTCCATTAGCAATAAATGCCTAAATTCCATTTGCCTTCCTTATTACCTGCTGTACCTGCAGACTAGCTTTCAGCGATTCATGCACGAGGACACCCAGATCCCTCTGCACTGAAGCATCCTGAAGTTTCTCTCCATTTAAATAATAAGTCGCCTTTTTATTCTTCCAACCAAAATGGATAACCTCATACGGAAGCTAGCTGTTTCGCGCTGCTACTCTGCAGTAGCAACACGAGTGGTATTCACCACTAACAGGATGCTGCTGTCAAGCCAAAAAGACGTTCTGCCTATCACACAAATGAGTAATGTGATATATGAATTTCAATGCCAATGTGATGCCAGGTATGAAGGCTGTACACCCCAATGACTGACAGATCGTATCAAACAGCGTGTCTCTTCGGCTGTGCGCAACAGACAAAGTACTGACCGTACACAACCAGCCCGTGCTTACGAAACTGAAAGCATAGTGTCCAACATTAGATTTAATTCCGCGATTGGACGGCACTTGCTAAATAATCCTCAATGTGCTAAGAATTACACTGACAACCAATTTAAGATTATCAATCGAGCTTGTAGTGTGGCTCACTTGCGCGTGCTAGAAGCTACATATATTCACACACGGGCCCTGTCCTTTGCAGACAGAAGGAGCATGCCCACACAATGCATCTTTTTTAACTAAACAAAAGGTCGTAGAACAGCCATTCCCTGGTTCATTCCCTGGAGCAGTGCCTTAACCAATCAGAGTTGACCTGCCTAGTTTGAATTTAAACAAAAGCTTGGCAGTTAACTGTTCCCTGGTGCATTCTCCATGGCAAAGCATGGTCCAATCAGAGTCCACTTGCCAACCAGTCAGCACTCTCTTCTCGTGCAGCATAAATTTGTGTTCCCTTTACAAATTGGTATTCTTGCAAATCTGATCTCCTTTTTCAGCAGCACTCAAGTTCTGTACTACCGAGTGACTATTTATTACAACATTTTTAACTGAGGAATGTACTTCATTTGGAGGAATATTCTAGAACTTCAATTAATTATTCAGTTTTTGGTTTGTACAGTACTTTACATATTTCTACTTATATTCTGTGAAGGTGCTATGACTCCAGTGCAAGTCTCTGCTGCTCAGGTATCTGGGATGTCTTCAGCAGCAGCCCAGCTGGTTACAGTCTCCCAGCAAGCTGTACAGACAGTAAAAGCTGCAGTTTCTTCCTTACCTGCTGGTGTCCGTCTGGTTGTCCCAGCTCAAAGCACCACAAATGCTGTTCCCTCTGTAGTAAGTGTGAGTATTTACTTTTCTTTCCATCTTATTTACCAGTTAAATCATTAGTTCATTTTTATCATGAGGCTTGAAGTACAGTGTGAGGGAAATATAAGTGTTGTATATAGTGGAGTCATAACATTCTGTTAAAGCTGACTTTATAGCGGTGACAGGGAGGCAGTGGCTTAGTGGTATTGTCACTGAGCTAGTAATCCAGAGACCCAGGGTAATGCTCTGGGAACCTGGTTTCGAATCCCACCATGGCAGATGGTGAAATTTGAATTCAATAAAAAATCTGGAATTAAAAGTCTGATGATGACCATGAAACCATTGTCAATTCTGCTATCCTTACCTGTTCTGGCCTCCAGATCTGGTGACTCCAGAGACTTGCAGAAACTTCCTAGATGTGACTCCAGACCCACTCTTAAATGTCCCCTGAAATGGCCTAGCAGCCCACTTGTTTCTCAAGGGCATTTAGGGATGGGCAATAAATGATGGCCCAGTGATACCCCCACCCCATGAACGAATAAAAAAATAAAATAAAAATTGGGGGAGGTGTGTTTGATTGAATGGTGGCAATAAGGAGGAATTTTTATTGTACTGTTCAACTGATAAATGATTGTCCGATTATTGAAGGGGTGTGTAAGTTACTAAAATGTACCAATTTGAAAGCCCTTTTTAAAAAAAAAAGGAGGTTTGCAATCAATGTTCCCTTTAATTTTTCTTGAGTACATGGATAATTTCTTTAGGTGTGCAATCCCTTTAAATTTTTGCTTGGTAATTTAAAGGGGCTGACTTGTGTTCCGCCTGCACAGGGACTTTTGAGTTTATGCATGTCCATGCAGCTTAAAGGGAACATTGGCTACAGTAGCACTGGAGCACTGCTTGGCAGCGTTCAAAGAGCCTGGAGCATAATTCTGACACTTAACCACTAACCCAGCCTATCCATTTGAGGCTGACCTTGTGGAAAAATGGCCTAATTAGGAACATCTTGAGGTTAGTTAGAGGCAGCTTTGCTTTTATCAGAAGTTTCCCTAGACTAGTATATCTCCTGTGGCCTTGCACATAGTAAATTAGATTAGATGTTATTTCATGACTGGAGCATTATAACATGCAGTAATGCTGCTTGGGAGCAGCATCTAGCCTGGCACTTTGAAGCCACAAATTCTAAATGCTGCAAAAACATCTTGACTCCATTTACCTAACTTGGATCCTTCTCTCTGGATAAGGGAAAAAAAAATTACAGTGCTATGGGAAACAGCAGGAGGATGGAACTAATTGGATAGCTCTACCAAAGAGCTGGCACAGGCATGATAGACTGAATGGACTCCTTTTGTGCTGTATCATTCTGTGACTCTTTGATATGAGCTGCGATATACAGTTCCAAATCAGCTGTACTCTCCAGAATGTCAACACAGAACAGCCACCAGACAAGCGAGAATATATCCCACCATGCTTGAAGTTGAGGGTGGGAGGAGAAGCTGCTATCAGAGATGGTCTGCTGATGATTAGATTACAACCAAGTGAGGCAGTCATGTGGACTGAATAGCAGAGGAGAGAGCGGATTGTGAGATTCACTACTGAAAACTGCAGAGTGGCCAAGGAGAACAAGGGTGGATGACGCACAATGGTAACGCTCACCGTGGTTAGTGCTGTTTCGGTGCTGTGGAAAAGGCAGAAAACTGATTGGAGAGATTCACACAGGCTACTAGGAGAGATGAGCACAGTTTTGGAAGGCAAAGATACGCCACGGCAAAGGATCTTGGTGAGGAAAGGCAGTTTAGAGACAGGTTAATAGCTTGAAAGGACAGAGGGATTATAGCTGGGGGACAGGTGTGTTATAAAGGCAGTTTTGAAAGTCAGCAAGGAAAGGAAATTATTTGCAGTGTTCCTAAAATAGGAGGCAGGAAGGGAAGTTGGATCTTTCGTCATAGGCTGTGTCCCATGATTCGAGGAGCATGTCTACTCAGGATGGCGAATTTCTGCCATGGTCTTCATGAGACCAAACAGGCCAGTGTTGACCCGCAAATCTGTGGGCACACAGGGCAGGACATCCCATGAGGTAGCAGGATCTGGGATGCAGGATTTGTTTCCTTTCCTTTCCTTCTCTGCTGCCGCTCTACCTCATCATTTAGGAGTTCGGACTCAAAGCTTGATGCAGCTTGTTATGCAAATTGTTGCCATTTTGAACAGTTGGTAGATTGGCAAAACTCCTGCAAAATCAAGTAGGATCAACTGGGCACTGTATCTGGATGGCTTAAAAGCATCTCCCCCTCCCCCCCACTCTCCCTCACCACCCCCTCTCCCCCCACACATCCCCTGGCAAGGTCCTGCTTTCTCAACTTTCAAATGGCCACCATTTCAGGGGAGGACAAAAAAATCGCTTAAAAGAGACTCTGAGGCTCTCCTTAAAGTGCAGCAGCATTGACATTAATGACTGGGAGGAACTGGCTACCATTCGTTCAAAGTTGGATGTTTATTGGGAATTGGGTTGAGGAGCAAGAAGGTAGGTCACCCTGTTCTAGACATTGGTGTGGAATTGTAGATTGAATAATAGAGGATCTTCCTTTCTTTTCCTTTCTTTCCCATCTATCAGGAAAATCCTTACTTCTTTCTCCCTTTTTACAATATCACTTTGTTGCTTGTGAATAAAATCCTCTTATCTGAGTATTGCTTGGTTTTTTTTACCAGGTCAAGGGAAGCTTTACTTCATGCTGAAGTGCTTTCAAAGTATGTTTAACTAAGCTTATGCTTTTATTAAGAAGTAATTGCTCGAAAAGAACTTGGAATGTTAGATAGTAAGTAAATTTTTTTTAAGTGCATGAAAAAATATTGTCTTGAATTTTAATAGTCTGGCTGCAAATTAGAATTTATTCACAGTGATTTATTTTCAGGATGAATTGCAGGTGGGAGGAATCATCAGCCCCTTGTTGGTGAAAAATTAAGCCATTGCTAGCTGAATTTCTCCATAACACATCAGGGAAATCGGAGTCCTTGGGAGGATATTGTGTTCAGAAATTATGTATCTATTTGTAAATGACTTATATTTTAAAAGTTTTAAATTTTAAATTTTAAAATAATTTTAATTTAATTAATTTAATTAAATTAAATTAATTTAATTTTAAATTTTAAAATAATAAATTTTGGCCTTTACCATTCATTCGTAATGGAGAGATTATTCCTGGTTGCAAGTCCCAAAATGCAGTAAACCAGATATATTTTTCACTATTGCTGGATGGACAGTGGAGGAATGGTGATTTCAACAAAGTGAAGACAAACAAAGTGAATTTTTCTTAGTGTGGGTGAAAGAAGCTTGTAGCACTTAATTGTGAAGTAAATGTTCTTTGTCATTGAGCCATAATGGACAGGTGTAAAAGTAATTCTAACAATGTATCTTCATTCTACGAAAGATGTGTAAAAGTGCCTTTATGTTGTGCAGGTGAACACGCCAGCCACAACAATGCTGAAGACAGCAGCTGCACAAGTGGCAACGTCATCTGGCTCTCTTGGCTCTGCTTCATCCCGACCTATTATAACTGTACATAAATCTGGTGCATTGACCGTAGCTCAACAGACTCAAGTTGTCACCACTGTCGTGGGCGGTGTCACCAAAACGTTCACGCTTGTCAAAAGCCCAATTCAAGTCGGTGGTGGAGGCTCCCTGGTAATTAGCCCTTCAAAATCATTAAATGGCTTTGCATGTCAGATTTGTGCTAATGATTTAATGAAGCCTCAAAGTGATTTCTCCTCATTGAAAGCTGAGGTGCGGGTTCTCAACTTGCTGCTCGGGTATTAATCTGGCCTTGTGGTTCGGTGGCCCCTTAGGAGAGGTCATTGGAAATTTGAATCAGGTGGGCTCTGTAATAAGTAGCTGATCCATAATGGCAGTTTTACACCTGAATGGCAAGTTGAAAATTTAGCTTTGAGGGTCTGAAAATGTGTGGCTGGCCACTGCTACAAAAATTGGCCTGCATTAGCGCAGTGTAGGTTGGCAAGTGAGAGGCTGAGCAATGGGGGTTAGTGCTAGATACCCCTTCCCTTCCAAAACAGAATTTATAGAACTTATCCTCGCATTTTGGAAAAAAGAAAGTGCTCTCATCTTTGGGGATCCAGGCCTTGACCACAGCCCAGAAGAATGGAGACTGGCATGTACCTGCATTCAGTATAATGTTGGATCCCATGTAGGCCATTGGTGCAGGAACCTTCGGTGTTGGAAGCCCTCAACCCACTCGTTGTTCCTCGGGTGTAGATGCTGCAGTTGTCGCAATGTTTGACTGTGTTCCTGCACCAACACCTCTTGTTCAGTTTTGCTTATTAAACAAACTGGGGTCCTATGTGCCTTGCAACAAAGTGTTCGGACACATATAACTGCTTGATACTTCTTGATCTCAGCTGTGTCTTCAGAGGAACACTGGGTGGAGAGGAGGGAAAATTAGAGGGCAAATTAACTTTTTAGGACGTTCATTTGCACGTAACAGCTCATTACAGAGCAACATTAGCAGAAACCTCAGGATTAAGTCCCTTTTTCATCTTGTTAACTGATGCATCATATGATGAAACTTGAAGAGATTAGTTGTAATTGGGCATACGTGGTTTTATTCATCCTGATTTACTTTTTGCCTAGTTTTAAGATTTGTTGTTTTCACTGAACCATGAAAATTTGTATAGCAGGAACTAGTTGTTTCATGTGTTTGAGGTTACTAACTTCTTGGAGAAAACAAGATGGATTTTTGTAACAATTGCCATCTTGCTTTGCTGGATTGTGTTCAGGTTAGCGTTAATTTTAACTTGTGTATGGTCTGATGTGTGAACACAAACTTGCCTACTTAACTTCCCTTGTGTATGTTGGGCAGGGAATTTGTAGTAAACTTTCTTTTGTTTCCACGAAAATTGTCTATATGTATCACCAAGCACAACTTAAGAGAATTTTATGTCGGTCGTAAATTTTTTAGCATGAATATATGTATGTTTAGAGCCTCCTTGGCTCTACTTTCTGGAATTGCTTTTTTAAATTCCACCATCTTTTCCACTATTCTGTCATTTTAAAGCCTTAAAGTCTTTTCAACTATAGTCACCTCATCTAACCCTTGTGCCTTGCACCTTAACCATTACTTTATTCCTTTTATCTTTTTTAATCACCTTTGTAAAGCACTGTGGATTATTTTGTCTTAAATTTTTTGTAAGTGCTGGTTGCTATTGTTGTTGACCATGTGTGACCAGTTGAAATTTGTTCTGTTTAGATCTCCAATCTGGGGAAAATGATGACTCTTGTTCAGACAGCCCCTGTACAAACTGGTGCTTCAATCACAGGCCAGGCTACTGCTGGGTCTTTGGCACAGTTCATTCAGGTATGTTGTGTTACATTTTCATAATCATAACCTAGAAATGACTATGGCTGACAGTAGATAAATTAACTGCGTGTTTAGCAGTTTTAATGTCTCTGTTTAAATAGCAGATAGAACAACACCAAGAGATAGTGCTAAGTTATCAGTGATACTGCCCACAGTGATTTCCAGGAGCATGTGTTTTTATAGTTATAGAAAATGTATGGATCCGTATCTGTATTAAAAATGTTGCATAGGGTGAGCACTTCTGTCTACAAACGTTACATCCTGTTGTCATACTTTTCTTTCAGCATCTACCGTTATTAATTAGTTGCTCAACTGTTCCCATTTCATTTTGTTCTTTCAACCATCACAATATCGTTGCAGGCTGTGGCCACTAAGTGGCTCTGGAGAGTGGCTCTGAAGCCTTCCCTAACCAGTTACCATCTTTGATATAAAAGCAACATCATTAGCAATTTACTTTTCATAGATATATATTCTTTAAGTAGCTTACTGGGTCGTCTTTGCCTTTTCTGTGTTATTATTCCTCAGTGCTGCTACTTGCTGCCATGTTTCTTCCATTTGGGAGATCAGGTGACATAGTCTGTGCCACAGACTTTTCTGTGGCTGTTATCAATGCTGCACCATATTTCAGCGAATATTTTGTAGATTGGAACAGATTAGCCCAGTTCTCCTTACCTTTATTCCCTCAAGGTTACACACTGTGTGATAGCAGAGCACTACAGCAAGCATTTGAGAACTAAACAACAAAACTTGTACTGCGTGCATAGTCAAATTCAGATATAGTTCAAGGCCAGCATTCTACCTTGTGTCAGGGACACTTTGAAACATGATTTCGCACCACACTGGAGTTGTACAACACTAGATGTGTACCCTTATTTGGGAGACCAGCTAATAGAGAAGGTCTTGCACTACTTTCCGTCAGTCTACTTGACAGCATGGTGAAAATCTGACTCGACTTACATAGATGATTGATGTATTGTTGAGCATTTCATAAACTTTAAATATCTGAAGAGTTAGGACAAAGCTATCTCTCTGGTGGACAGTGTCTCCCAGCATTCAAAATTCACCAACTAGGGAACAAAGCATTGCTTGTATTATCTGTGGACCTCCTTTATTGCTGGGGAAAATATTATATACACTGAAGCTCAATGACAGTGCAGCTTGATTCTGAATGCTGTATATTTCATGCAGTAACACCAGTCTTATAATGGCATTCTTTGAGTTCAGGAAAACACCGTTACAGATTATGGAACAGCTTTTAGTTCCTTTCCTTACAAAAACTGATCAAATTTGTTATTTTTAAAATTATAATACAGTATCATAATTGTCAATTGGAACTTTAGTATTTACCAATTATTAGGAAAATATTAAATCTGAAGAATTATTTATTCAACGGAGGTGATTATAGTCATGTTTCTGCCGTTTTTGCTTCAGTTATTAAACTTCAAATTTGCTTTCTTTTACTATTTTTATATTTTGTGTTTTAATCTCTTTCACACACCTTAACGAACCAAATAAATATCAGTTAGATGCATGTTTAATTTATATGTAACTGTGTTATAGAACTGAGGGATTTGGATTTCCAGGTGCACACATCACTAAAACCTGGTTCAAAAAATAATCAAAAAGGCTATTGGAATGTGGTTCTTTATCTCAAGATGAATAGAATACAAAAGGAGAGGGAATTATGCTTCAGTTGTTTGATGAGACCCAATTAGAGTATTGCAATCTGTTCTGGACACTGCACCTCTGGAAGGATATTTGGCCTTGTAGAGGGTACAGTGCAGATTCACCAGAATGATACTGGGGCTTAAAGGGTTATCTTATGAGGGCAAGTTGCATGAACTTGTATTTCCTTTATTTTAGAAGGATGAGAGGTGAGCTAAATGACAAGATTTCATGTTGTAGATGCAGAGAAGCTATTTTCTCTGTCGGGGGAAGCCAGATGGGAGTCGATGTTAAAGCTGGAGCTGGGCTATACAGGAGTGAAATATGGCAACGTTGTTCACACTAAGGGTAATGGAATTGTAAATTCTCTACCCTGAAAGGCTGTGCACTCGGATTAATTGAAATTTTTGAAACTGAGATTGGCTGATGTTTGTTAGGTAAGGATAGTGGGAAAATGGATCAGCCATGATCAAATTGAATGGTGGCACAGGCTGGAGGGGCTGAATGTCCTACTACTGTTCCTATGTTCCATTTGTTCACCCAAATTTATAGCACTGTGGCATTTTCCAATACAGACAGTTCTGTAGTTGTTAAGATGAACCCCTGAACCTGCTTTTTCTAGCACTTTGTTGAGCCTCACACCATAAGTGGCAATCATTTTAAAATAGGATAAATACCAATAGAAATTAGATGCTGACTCTGCCCATCCCACAAATAAATAGTTGAATCCTTTTATCTGTGCGTGTATAAGCAGGGAATGGAACACAAACTTTTGTGTTAAGTATACAGTAAAAAAATGTTTAAAACATTGCTTAGAAACAGAATAGCTTGAAGAGCAATGAAAACAGTTAAGAACAAATATGGTGTAGACAAAGTTTGCATATATGTAGGTTCAGTGGTATGATCATTGTATGCCATTTCACGTTTCATTGACTTGTTTCTGTGACTGCTCTGTCCCATTGCCTGCCTATCTACAGTGTTTGCTTCATAGACATACATTAAAATTCTGCATGTTTCAGTATCAGAGCACAGGTGCAAATTGATTCTAGAAAAATCACAGCTGGCTATCTCTGTTTTAAACTAACTTGAGTTTTTATTGCAGGAGTAATACTATGAATTAGATGTTGTATTTTCTTAAATATACAAAACTGTGTGTTAGAAAAGAATGAAATAATTGTTTCTGGTGTATGTCTGCCATGGCATTCATCTTACTGTTTCCCATTTGACAAACACTTTGATTTATTTTAACACATCTGAAGGCAAAAGGTCCCTTTCCTCCAGGGACTATAGTGAGACTTGTAACAGCAGCAGATGGTAAGCCAGCAACAATAATCACAACCTCGCAAGCTGGTGGAATAGGTACGAAGCAAACGATCCTGGGTCTTGGCAGTGTCTCACCAACTAGCAGCAAACCTGGAGCAACCACCATCATAAAAACCATCCCTGTTTCAGCACTGATGGCTCAACCCAATGTTACAGGTATTGGATGGAGTCTTCTATGTTTCCAATTTAAATTTCATGAATATTTATGTTTGATAGATCTCTGTTCAGCTTGACTTTTTTTTTGTTTAAAGACTATATTTTTAAAAACAGTTTTGCGACACACACTAGTTCTTTGGATATATAAAAGGTTCCAATTAATTGTGGAGCTTGTTACCTTCTGTAAGATTTCACACTGAAAGCTAGATTTTCGTCCCTGGGTTGGGTTCGCAGAGTCAGGAAATTTCTTGGCTCAACTGTTAGAAATGGCCGCCTGTAGATCGGATTGTCAGTCGGAATGGAGGTCTGAAATAGGAATCGGAGCAGGCGACCCCGAGCGGAGGCTGCTGGGCACAAGGCCTGCCTCTGTGCTCTGGAATTGTGTTTAAATTTAGGAGAGGCGATGGCGTAGTGGTATTGTTGCTGGACTAGTAATCCAGAGACCCAGGGTAATGCTCTGGGGACCTGGGTTCAAATCCCACCACGGCAGATGGTGGAATTTGAATTCAATAAAATCTGGAATTAATAGTCTAATGATGACCCTGAAACCATTGTCAATCGTTGTAAAAACCCATCTGGTTCACTAATACCCTTTAGGGAAGGAAATCTGCTGTCCTTACCTGGTCTGACCTACATGTGACTCCAGACCCACAGCAATGCAGTTGACTCTAAAATGCCCTCTAAACAAGGGCAATTAGGGATGGGCAATAAACGCTGGCTTAGCCAGCGATGCCCACATCCCGTAAATGAATTTTAAATTTTTTATAAAAATATAATAAAACAAAAAACATTACTCACCCCCTTCCCTATGCCCCATCCATGCCAACCTATGCCAGCCCATTCCCCTACAGTCACCCCCCTCCCCCCATGGCCCCCTCATATCCCCTATGTCAGCCCATGCCCCTCTACCCACTCCCCATGGCCCCTCGTACCCCACTGCCAATTTACTGCCAACTCATGCCATCCCATACCCCTTTGCCCTTCACCCCTCCATGTCAATTCACCTAGCATCCTTTGACTCTTCCTGGACAGCTTAATAGTTAAATGAGTTTGTGCATAAAATAATGCATGATCATGTTTAATTATAACAATCCCAAAGGGTGACTTACTTCTCCCAAAGATGCCCTGGGACCCTATCCAAAAAGGTGCCTTACCTCTCCAAAGGGGCACCCTAGATATCCAAAGAATCCACCAAGTTCAGACTTCCTTATGAGGAGCATGGACCAGGTGGATAAGCAGCAGCTTAGTTGAAGGGTCAGTCACGAGGGGACATAAGTTCAAGGTGAGGGGCAGGAGGTTTAGGGAGGATGTGAGGAAAAACTTTTTTACCCAGAGAGTGGTAACGGTCTGGAATGCACTGCCTGGGAGGGTGGTGGAAGTGGGTTGCCTCACATCCTTTAAAAAGTACCTGGATGAGTACTTGGCACGTCATAACATTCAAGGTTATGGGCCAAGTGCTGGTAAATGGGATTAGGTAGGTAAGTCAGGTGTTTCTCACGTGTCGGTGCAGACTCGATGGGCCGAAGGGCCTCTTCTGCATTGTATGATTCTGTGATTCCTCTTACCTAATCTGCTTTGTGGATTTGGGGATTCATGCAGTCAGGGTTCAAAAATCAGAAGTCAGTTCCGACTCCAGCCCTGCCCCTGCAAAGATGGGAAGTGCTGTGTTCGTGGGCGGGACCTAGAAATTTTATCCATTTCCGGAGAGGCTCTCCATTGTGGCGAAAATTCAGGCCAGTGTGTGGACCCAGCCATTGTAAAGTGGATGGATTGAGGAGAGTTGAAAATTATTTTTCACTGAATTAAAAGTATTAACTGGAGTTAATTCTAAGGATCCTACTTAACAAGTATTTTGGTATGTGTTTGGAGTCATAGGGGAGAATTTTCTGGTCAGTGAGCGGGCCGTGTAAAATAACATGCGGTGACCTCGGGCAGGCATCCCAACTTCACTGCGCGTCATTTAGATTTCAGTTCGGCGGGCATGCAGCCGAGTCGGCTGCACACCCACCGAACTGTCAAAGGCCTATTAAGGCTTGTTTAAAACTAATTAAATCAATTAAATGAGCTGCCCGTCCAACCCTAAGATTGGTGGGCAGGCAAAGAGCCCAGGCGGCCGTCGCATTTTTCATGGAACCTCATCCACAGGTGGGAGTGTTTATAAATTAAATACATTTTTTAATTAATGTTCCTTGACATGTCCCAGCCCATGTGACACTGTCACATGAGGGGACATGTCTTAAAATGTTTTTAATTCTTTATGTAAATGTTTGAACCTTAAATCTGTGCCCCAGGGAGATTTCTGCGCTCCTTCGTGTGCATGCGCGTGAAAGAGCACAGGCCCAGACTCACGGAATCTCCCCCTGCCCACATAGGGAGCTCTCAGCGCTTCTAGGCGACGCCACACTGGGCGGGCCTTAATTGGCCTGCCCACGTAAAATGGTGGCACAAACCCGATTGGGGGCGCCAATCGGGTTCGCTCTTGCTCCCACCCGCTCCCCGCACCCCACCCCCCCAGCTGGGGGAAATTTCAGCCCATGGTGTCATTACGACACTAAAGAAGGCCATTCAGCCCATTGTGTCCATGCTGCATTTAATACCATAAATCTCAGCTTCTCAAACGTGAAGCCTGCAAAATCTTTAACCACATCTCACAAAAGTAGAATCTATGCTTTATTAGTTGCATATAAACCATGTGCATTTTGTGAAAGGAGTTACCTAGATGAACGAGCTGCACACTTCAATTCTTACTATTCTCCTGACGAAAGTGTCTTGCTTATCCTTGAATCATTGCTATACCAGTACGGTTGTTTATTTTTCATAAAATTTACATCTGCTTGGTCAGAGTTAAACAATAATGGAGCTATTTGAATACTTGGTGTACTTTGTAGCCCACCAAGTAGTAGGGAAGAAATAGAAGAACAGATTTTCAAAGAAATTACTGAGATGCATGAACTACATAGCAGTGGTAATTGGAGATTTTAATTACCCTAATACTAAATTCAACAGCAATTGTATTAAGGGCAGAGAGGGGAGGGATTTCTGAATTGTGTTCAGATGAATTTTCTTGAGCAGGAATTCACCAAGGCTCTTTAGACAGCACCTTCCAAACCCACGACCACTACTATCTAGAAGGACAAGGGCAGCAGATAGATGAAACACCACCACTTGGAAGCTCCCCTGCAAGTCACCCACCATCCTGACTTGGAAATATATCGCCGTTTCTTCACTGTCACTGGGTAAATATCCTGGAACTCCCTTCCTAACAGCACTGTGGGTGTACCTACAACACATGGACTGCAGCAGTTCAAGAAGGCAGCTCACCACCTTGACCATCACCACCTTGAGGGAAACTAGGGATGGGCAATAAACGCTGGCCCAGCCAGCGAAGCCCACACCCCGTGAATGAAGTTTAAAGAAGTATCTTTGCTGCCCAATCATGAAGGCGGCATTGCTGGATTTAGCCCCAGGGGATGAAGTGGGTCGAATGGAGAATGTTAGAGTTGAGAAACATCTTGGGAATAGTAATCATAGTATCATAAGGTTTAGATTCGTTATGAAGAAGAGCAAGGAGCAATCTAGAATAAAAGTACTTAACTGGAAGAGGATAAATATGAGCAAATTGAAGATGTATCTGGCCCAAGGTAAATTGGAGTCAAAGACTGGCAGACAGATATGTAATGGAGCAGTGCACAGATTTAAGATGTTTGACATCATAACCATGATGAAAACTTTTTTGAGTGGTTAGGATTTGGAATGCACTGCCTGATAGGGTAATGGCTATAGTTTCAGAAATAGCCCTGAAAACTTTTTTGAGTAGTTAGGATTTGGAATGCACCGCCTGATAGGGTTATGGCTGTAGATTCAGAAATAGCCTTCTAATGAGAATTGGCTAAATACTTGATGAAAAAGAAATTGCAGCAAAATGGGGAAAATGCAGGGGAGTGCAGCTAACTGAATTGCTCTTTCAAGGAGCCATCACTGACTTAATGGGCTGAATAGCTTACATGGCTTCTACCTGGAAACTCTGTGAAAGTGAGTACAGTATGGGAAAGCTGCATATCATCAAGCTAGGCTACAGCAAGTGGAATCTCTAGAAAGATAGCAAAAAAACAGTCACCCTGCAGAATTTTATAGGTGATCCTTTTTTTAAACTGGTTGTGTCTTTTGTTCATTCTTGGGATGTGAGCTCATCCCTAATTGCCTTTGAGAAGGTGGTGGTGAGCTGTTTTCTTGAACCGCTACAGTTCATCTGGTGCTGGTGCACCACAGTACTGTTAGGAAGCGAGTTCAAGAATTTTGATCCTGCAACTGCAATTTCTTTCCATGTCAGCATGGTGTGTGACTTGAAAGAGAATTTGCATGTGGTGGTGTTCCCATGCATCTGCTGCCCTTGTCCTTCTAGGCGGTAGAGGTTGTGGCTTTGGAACATGCTGTTGAAGGAACCTTGGTGAGTTTCTGCAGTGTAGATCTTGTAGATGGTACACACTGCTGCCACTGTGTGCTAGTGGTGGAGGGAGTTTAAGGTGATGGATGAGGTGTCGATCAAGCAGGCTGCTTTGTCCTGGTTGGTGTCAAACGTCTTGAGTGTTGTTGGAGCAGCGCTCATCCAGGCAAGTGGAGAGTATTCCACTGCACTCCTGACGTGCCTTGTAGGTGGTGGACAGGGTTTGGGGAGTTGGAAAGTGAGTTAATCACCGTAGAATTCCTAGCCTCTGGCCTGCTCTTGTAGCCACAGTATTAATATGTATCTTCTGTGAGCCTACAGACACATCAAACCATTGATCCCCGAATGGATGTATTTGATGTATTATATCATGCCAAGTGGTTTATTGCCCTAATCCAGTTGGAATATTTAAAAAAGGATATTAAGGGAAATAGAGCCAAGGTGGGTGAATGGTGTTATAATGCGGATCAGCCATGATCTCATTGAATGGTGCAACAGGCTCGAGTGGCTAAATGGTCTACTCTTGAACCTGCCTTTCTAATAGTGAGTGGTCTGCTGTTATCTGCCCTAGTGATTCACTCTTCCAGCTCTTGCCTCTGCTGCTGTTCCTTTACCATTATTCTGCAGAGCAGCATGTTCCTATTGGGTAGACCATTCCGGCTGCTGAACTGAGACCCAAACATTTTGAGTGCACAGAGAAGGCATACTTTGGTTAAGTATAATACTAGTCTCGGTAAGGAAAAGTCAACAAAAAGGATCTTAAAGAAAATGACCATCAAACTCCAGAGATCTCACCTATGCTGATGTCAGGTGACTGTGCCTTGACGTAGCTAAATTTTTGGCTGTACATCTACATTTTATTATTCGTATAAATCCAGCTTGAGCTGACCATTTGCATGAGGAATAGCTATGCAAATGAGCAACGGATGCTTTCAGTGGATGTTTATAAAGTACTATAAATAATCGAGTAAATTCTCACTTAGCAATGCCTCCATGTAAAACTGGCGTAAATCACTTATGTGAAAGGTTTCTCAAAATACTGGGGCAATGTCACACTTACATTGTAGTAATGCCAAAAAGTCCCAGGAAGTTCCAGGGCAGGATTTGGCAAAAGGAAATTTGCATGTGAAATCTCAGGAAATATTTGCATTAATCAGTTGTTGATGTGGTTTTTTTTTTAGCTGCACCTTATATCCTCCATCCTTGATATATGAAAACCATTTATTGAGTGGTAGTGGTGCCATGAGGCCAGAGTCTTTCCCTCACTATACTTTCTTTCACTGTTTTGTGTTTTGACCTGTTATGATGTATCTTCCTGATAATCTTGTGTGTGTGTGTGTGAGTCTCTTCAATCTCAGGGTTAAAGTGTTAGAGCGGGCATCTGGAAGAATTTACTTGTGCTCAATTAGTTTTTCTGGATAAACATTCGCAATTGTCCAAGAAAAATGTTAACAAAAGGAAGGATGAATGATGATAATGTAAATATAAACTTTAAATACTGCATATAAAAAGTGAATGCCTTAACCTCATTTACAAATCCTAAACAGTGATATATGCATTTTTCTCTAGGTGTGTCTGCATCTCCTGGTATGAAATCTCCAATAACAATCATTACAACAAAAGTAGTCACATCAGGAACTGGAGCTCCAGCAAAAATCATAACAGCTGTGCCAAAATTTACCACAGGACAGCCTGGAGTGACACAGGTATGGGGATAATTCCATTCCATGCTCCCAGTTTGCATATACTTGCTGGGAATGAACCTTCCAGTCAAGGCTGCAATTGAAATTTGTTCTAACTAAATAAACATGCAGTCGATTATTGCATGGATGGACAGTGGATAGATTCGCTATGTGAAGTGATACTGAATCAAACCGACTAGTGAAGTCCATCAGTGTTTGGCTTGTTCTTTATCAGACGGTATTGAGGATTGCTTAGCTGCCTCCAACATCCTGAGGTTAAGGGAGGGAATAATTTCGGCAAGGTTACATAAGAACATACAAATTAGGAGCAGAAGTAGGCCATTCGGCCCCTCGAACCTGCTCCGCCATTTAATAAGATCATGGCTGAACTGATTGTAACCTCCAGTCTACATTCCTGCTTACCCCTGATAACCTTTCTCCCCCAGTATTTATCAAGAATCTATCTCGTTCTGCCTTAAAAATATTCAAAGACTCTGCTTCCAGTGCCTTTTGAGGAAGAGTTCCAAAGACTCACGACCCTTTGAGAGAAAAAAATTTCCCCTCATCTCAGTCTTAAATGAGCAACCCCTTATTTTTAAACCATGACCCCCACCCCTAGTTCTAGATTCTCCCACAAGAGGAAACATCCACTCCACATCCACTCTGTCAAGACCCCTCAGGATCTTAAAGGTTTCAATCAAGTCGCCTCTTACTCTTCAAAACTCCAGTAGATACAAGCCTAACCTGTCCTACCTTTCCTCATAAGACAACCCGCCCATTCCTGCGTATTAGTCTAGTAAACCACCTCTGGTACTGCTTCCAATATATTCACATATTTTCTTAAATAAGGAAAGCAATACTGTATACAGTACTCCAGACGTGGTCTCACCAGTGCCCTGTTTAATTGAAACATAACCTTCTGGCTCCTAATTGTTGTCCAGTTACCCTGCTTGGTGAGCTGGTCAAATTACTCTAACCAATAGAATAAAAGTCAGTCTTCCAATTTTCTAGGTGGTTCTGAAGACTCCAGGAACACCTGGTACCATCTTGCGAACAGTTGGTGGGACTCCTGTCACAGTTAGTGGAGTCAGATTGGTTACACCTGTCACTGTGTCTTCAAGCAAGCCTACAGTCCCAACTTTGCTAGTGAAAGGAACCACAGGTACTCATTATAATTTGTACTTGCCCTTGTACGGTTGACACAGTTTTATAGTCAGCACACTTATTTAAAAAAAATCGACCATACTTAAAAGGTGTGCAGGAACATGTTTAAAATCTTCCATAGCCTCCTAAATTCATTGATATAAGATGATTGCAGTTAAATCTAACAGATACTGATCTGAGTTGGACTGATGGGAATCTGTCTTTCAGAAAAAGATAGTGTATCTGGTTGAGATCATTGTCCCAAATCTAGTTACAGTCCACGTGTTACCAATTTATTAGGACCGGTTGAGTTCCACTGATGTGTGCAGACTGGGATGTAATGCATTAAATGAGCATCCCCTTTCCAAAGCTGGCTGGAATCCATAACATGCCAAGCATTCTTCTCCAGTTGAGTTCTTATCTCAGTCAGCAGCTATCATTTGAATTATGAATTGTGTGTGTTTTCTCCAGCCACCCAGGTCTCATGAGGCATATGGCTGAGAGGGCAGGCAACCTCACCCAAGCTTCAAGCAATGCTACTGAGCTAGCTGTTGACAAAGATATGTGATGTGACAATGGTACCTAGCCTTTGTCTGCTATATAATTTCTGAAGTGCGGACAAGAGCAGGAAGTAGGGAGATTTGTGGTGAGACAAGGTTTTACAATAGTGATGTGTATTCATCTTTCACCAGTTTGTGTTCTTTTAAGCTGCTTTTAATATATTTTTTCATAGCTGGATAATGGCTCCAAAATTGAATCAGCTTATCAAGTATAACCACTCGCCAACTTTAAATTTGGAGCGGTTGTTGGATGACACCTCTTTTGCTTTCTTATGGAGACTAGAAATGATTACAGGCACTTTCAAAATATATGATAGATTAGTTAGTCAGATAACCCTGAATCTGATTCTTTAAACCCCCTTTTAGAATTGCTTTACAAGTTTTTGAAATTTTCTCCCAAAGAGCTATCTTGAGATAGCAGAGTTAACGAGGTAGCTCTTCACCACCCAGCCTTCCAAAATGCCTTTTGATATTCTGAAGCACTCCCAGTTCCATGATTTCAATGGCACTGAACTTCATCGAGATTGAATGCTGACTGCAAGAAGTAGACGGGAAAATTGTGAAATTCTTCGCTTGCTCTCTTCTGTATAATATTGAATGCATAATTATCCATGCCTAATGGGGCTGGGCTCAGATGTGAAACAGGCAGACTTTCGGGTGACAGGACAGTGTAAAACTATCTGCTGTGTCAGTCAGGAGGTCCAACCCTACTCAGCTGACCTTTTTTCTACTCCTCTCTCCATCCCCCAAGAAGAGCTGCCTGGCTTCACAAGGCAACAGCCGATGTCAGGTCCTATAAGGGGTAAAGGGCAATTTCCTGCTGGAAGCCTCTGAAGAAGTTGTACCAAGTGTTCAACAGCAATGGTAATCTACTTGAATTCAAATACTGCTGTTGAACATTCAGTATGAATATTTAACATTGGTGAACCTGTACATTCTACAAGTAGCTTGGACCTTTGTTTTACACTAACTATCTGCTCTCTTTTAAGATCAAAAGCTGCGCTAAACTAAAACATGTACATGAAGGAGAAAATATTTTGTATTCTATTCATGGCCCTTCTGTGTTAGCATCTGGGTGACTGCAATTGCAATCTAGACTTGTGTCAGAATTGTTTAGGGTTTCTTAACAAGCTTTTAATAGTTCTTGAAAGCTTATTCTTGTAATCTAATACTATGCAGGTGTCACTACACTGGGTACTGTGAGTGCTGCAGCGACTACAATTCATGCTGGAGCGACTGGTCTTGCATCGTCAAACTTCACTACGCCAGTCAGTGCTCTGGCAAGAGTAACAACACTGGGCACGCAAGGGATTAGCACAACTATTGACCCTTTGGCTGTGGCACCAACAACATTAAAGGTTACACCAGGAATTGTCTCAACTACTTCTATAGTTAACACTGAGGTAGTTGGTTTATCTTATCCATTGTTTATCTGTGTCTTTATCTTTTGCTAATTAAATTAAGTTTAATGTACACCTCAACCTCACCCTTGTGTTTGCATCAGTTTGTGGCCACCCTGCTTCCCATCTCTGTACTCTCCACCGAAACATTGGCCTGAATTTTTCAGTTGCCAGGCTTTCTCAGTCCACGCCCTCTCCTCATCAAGCTTTTCACTCTTTCCTCTCTGGTCTCCTGTGCATCCCTTCACCTCCTTTTGTATCTCCTTTGATAGTCACTTATTTAGCCACTTAAGTGCCACATTCTGGAATTCCATCTTTAAACCCCAATTTTTTGCCCTGGTCCTCCTTTAAGCTCCTCCTTAAAACCTAAGCTTTTGGTCACCTCTGACCCTTCCTGATATCTCACAGGCGCAGCAATTTTTACTATGCTTCTGTGAAGCACCTTGAAATATTTTTTTCTACATTAAAGGGACAATATAAATGCGAGTTAGTGTGGCAACTGCCACTAGTTCCCCAGCATGTTGATCCTTTCCCTCATCTTCAAATTCCTCACTGATCTCCACAAGCTTGAAACAACGCCCTTGTGAACAAACATTGCTTCAACTGTGCTCTACTGACCCCCCACCCACCCTCCGACATTTGAGAAAGATCCTTTTGCCATTACATCCCCTGCACTCTGGAATTTTCTTCCTAACCCTCCTAGTTTTGGTATATATTATATATGTATATATATATATATTTGGCCAAGCCTTCAGTCACCTACCCTAACTTCTTTCCTGCTTTCTACCTGATTTCCCTTTATAAATCATATCGAGCTGTTTTGTTATGTGAAAGATAAAATGCAAGTGTAATTTGGGTCACTGTCCTGGCTGTGGCTGATTTACATTGATTGCCAGAGTTTTCCCCAACAGTAACGATCCTTATTTTGAAACAGATATTAACCAAAATTCTGAATTTGTAATGCAGAAGCACACTAAGGTTTTGGTACACGTGTAAGAAGTTTACATTGGGAGTTCCTTTGTGGGTTATAGATTATTATGGTCCTCTACATTGAACAGTTATTCCTGCATGTTTACAGTTACAAGTAACAAATGTATTCACAAGTTAATACTTTCTCGCTGTGTGTATTTTGTGTTTTGACAGCCCATGTTTGTGATATCAGGAGAAGCAGTAACTCCTCGAGTAACTGGCCTGGTTGCACATCCCAGTGAAACTCAGGTGCCAGTAGCTGTAGAACAGACCACAACTGCAGTATCTGTTTCAGAGAATAGTGTGCAAACTTCAGATCAACAGATACAACCAGCAGCTGAAGAACCGGCCCATGAAACCACAGAAACAAATACTACAAATACAGCTACCTCCAGTACAGCAAATATATCTCTAAATCAAAGTGAGTAGACTAAACAAAAGTTCGGCATCTAAGATTGGTCACCTATTTAAAGGATTGATGTTTATTAATGTTGAAGTGCAATTGCTACTATTTTGTTCCTGCTTGTCTTCTTATTACAAGCAAGGATGGGTTTGCAGAATGTATGAGCTCATTTTCTGTTGACTTGAACCCCGACCGCTTCAACTGTTCAGAGGTGTACTGGAGCAACGAGAAGTAACTATTGTTTAATACTTTTTTGGTTATAGTTATTCAGGAGATTGAGCATATAATTCAGTGTTGCAGATGGAAATGATATGTCTGCCGTGTGAGGTGTCATACTTGTATGTTACAGATAGAAAACATTTTAAAAAAAAAAATCCGCTTCATTTTGGGTGCTCCTGATCTTTGGCCTGAAACTTGCAAACATTTTCCTATTTTCAGCTTCTCTTAGCAAACAAGTTAGTCTCTGATTATTGTTGTTACGTAAACACAGGCTTAGCTTAGACCTTGTGGCCTTAATGTGTCACAGGTCTACCTCAGCAGAAGATATTACATCATGCAATCCTTTCCTGTCCTTGTAATGCATGTTATCCCACTTGCTGAGTGCTCTGTCATAGGAGATATTTAAACAACGAGAACAATATATATTATTATATAATACTTTTAATATAGAAAACCATCCCAAAGAGCTTTTGCAGAGGTGTAATCAAAAGAAATACACTTAGCAAAGAGGGAATAACCGAAAGCATGGCCAAACAGGTGCATTTTAAGGAGAGCCTTAAGGAAGGAGAGGGAGTAGGGGAGGCAGAGGGGCTTTGGGTCAGGAATTCCAGAGAATAGGGCATAAGTGGCTTAAAGTATGGTTACCAATGGTGAGACAAAAGGAGGGGTGATGCACAAGGCCCCACGCAGAAGAGTTTTAAAGGTGAAAAAAAGGGCTGGAGGAGGTCACAGATGGGGAGGGGAAAGACCATAATGAGATTTAAATGCAAGTGTGCAAATCTTCAATTAGAGGCACTGGGGGTCAGGGAGCCAGTTTAGATCAGTGAGGATAGGGACAGTGGGCTAGCAGAACTTGGTGCAAGGTTAAATATAGGCAAGACAGTTTTGAATGAGGTCATTTATGGAAAGTGGAGGAAGGGATGCTGACCAGGAGAGCATTGAAACAGTCACGCCTGGAGGTGGCCCTCTGAGTCAAAGGCTGCAGAGAGTGAGCAGGATGAAATGGGATAACACACCCACAGTCACAGAAAATGTCAAATTAACTATGGCAGCACAAAGTATTATCTATCATTCAAGGTGAAGGATTGTGTTATAAACTTAAGTATAATCAGTAATTCTATTTTTTTTAATCTTCTGGACTCTCATCTTGTTTGCAATTTCATAAAACTCTGTATGTGGATATCTTCCAATGTTGTATTCGGACACAGAGTGCGGAAGAAATAAAATGAACACTGGAGTTTCGGAGCATTCTCTTATGAGAAAGCAATTGGGACAATGCAGAGTGAGGTTTATTCCGTATCTCGATTCCCAAAATGAGGAAGAGAGTTCAATCCCATAGCCTCGTTGTGAGCATGAGAAATATAAAATTTAACATGGTCTTTCCCAACTTAGTCTTCTCAAAAATATCACCTGTGATCCACAAAAATAAGCAAGCAAAATTCTATGATATTAACCTGTTATTCTTGTTAAACAGTACAGTGCTTTTTATTTTTTGTTAACCTATTGGGATGTGTATGTCACAGTTCAGCCACCAGACACGAGTAACAATGGTATGCCAGAAAGTGTACATGGCGAAACAGCAACTGCAGGAACAACTAATACAGCAACCACTGTCTCAGCAGCATGCACTGGAGCAGTGACCACTGTTACACAATCTACGCCAACTCCAGGCCCTTCATTGCAGGTAAGAAGAGAAGAAAATGATTCTGTTTTGACTGGCGTAACAATAAGCATTGTTTTTAAACTGTTTTTCTTATCGTCAACACATGAGAGGAAGTTTGGAGAGGCTGCACTGTCCAGCCTTGGTGTCCTGCCCAATCTCTTGACTTAACAATCCATCCAACAAGGCTCAGTGTTGGCAGGGGAGCTTTGCACACTTACCCTATGTGCAGCAAGACCTGGGAAATATCCAGGCTTGCACTGATAAGTGACCAGCAACATTCACACCACACAAGTGCCAGGCAATGACCATCAACAACTCGAGAGAATCTAACCACCTTCCCATGATAGTCAATGGAAATACCTTGGCCAAATCCCGAACCATCAACATCCTTGTGGGAGGTCATTGACCAGAAGCTCAAGTAGACCAGCCACATAAATACCATGGCTACTAGAGCAGCTCAGAGGCTGGGTATTTTCCAACAATTGGCTCCTCCAAGCTTCTCTACCACCTACGAGGCATGAGGCAGGAGTGTGATGGAATACTCTCTGCCTCCCTGGACGGGCTTAGGTGCAGTAACGCTCAACTATTCTGACGACATCTGTGACAATGCAACCCACTTGATAAGCCAGTTTAAACATCCCCCTCAACTGCTAGAGCGTGGCTGCAGTGTAGTATCTGTAAGATGTACTGCACAAGTCGTCAAAGTCTCATAAGGAGCATCTCCCAAACTTGTAACCTCTACCACCTAGATCATAAGGCGTATGAGAACACCAGTGCATCTTAAGTTCCTCTCTCAAGTCATACAACAATCCTGATTTGCTTATATCATCACTGAGTGGAAATTCTGGAATTTTCTACTTAATTGCATAATAGCAGTACCTCTACCGCAGGAAATGCAGTGGTTCAAGAAGACACACTCCCACCTTCTCAAGGGAAACTAGGGATAAGCTATAAATGCAGGACTCTTCAGCAATGTCCATATCCTGGCGATGAATAAAAAAGTGTAATTCACAGCAGTATTTTGAACAGTATGGAAGTAAACTAAATTACACAGACTTTCTAATTGGCAATATAAGTGAGTCATTTAGGCAGGAGAAAATTAGCCAGGGTTCCCACTGCTGTGGGCATATTTTAACTATTGGGTAGCTGCTTGTTGGTACCTAGGGTGGGCCTGGTCCATTTTGAGGGTCAAACCTCACTAACATCGGGCTAGTGGTTTTGTGTTTGAAAATCAAGTGGTCCATTGCAGCTGGTTCTGGACTGCCTTAATATCGGGCAGCCAGACTGGGAAAAAAAGTAAGTCCAGTTTGGAGATGGGGATTGGTGGACTCTGAGCAGCAGCAGCCCAAGCTGGCTCTGTGGAGTCTGGAAGACCACTCCTGATTCTAGCCCCACAAAAACAAACGCCTGTAGGCTGTTCTTCGACTGGACCATCGAAACCTGTTTCTGCAATTAATCCATTCTAAGGTTAGAATTAAATAGAGATGATGTTTCAGTGCTTTAGCATCTGTTTTTACTCAGAACTAGAAGTGGAAATTATTGATGGTGATATAACTGGGCAAATTAGCACATTTGTATAATAATACTATTTTTTTTTTATTTGTGATATTAGCCTATTCAAAATAGGTTTGTTAACATCTCAGACTAATTATGATGTGACCTGTATTCTCCTTGTATCAATCTTAATCGCTGCCTCTTAAATCTTCCCTTTCTCACCCACTTAAAACTTGAAATGTTTCTAGTTGTGGGCATACCTGGTCTACAGTTTATACTTAATTCAGGGTTGCTTAATTCAAATTATCAATTTTTTTACACCAAATTACTATTTGGCTGTATTATTTACTTTGTGGAATATGGATAATAGAAGAATGGTAGAGTGCAGAAGGAGGCTATTCATCCCATCGAGCCTGTGCCTGCTTTTTGGTAAAACTATCCAATTAACCCTACCCCTCTGCTTTTTCGCCATAGCCTTGCATTTTCTTCCCCTTCAAGTATTTATCCGATTGTCTTTTGAGAGTTACTGTTGAATCTGCTTCCGCCACCCTTTCAGGCAATACATTCCAGACCATAACATCTCTCTGTTTCCTCAAGTCACCTCTGATTCTTTTGGGCAATCATGTTGAATCTGTCTCCTCTGGTTACCGACTTTTCTGCCACAGGAAACAGTTGCTCCTTATTTACTCTGTTGGATAAAAAAGCAAATTTGTTGTATAATGCAGGTTATGAGCACAAAAATGATTATAACCATCAGGAATATTTTGTGTTTTGCTATATCTAAAAGATATAAATTGATAGAGAATATTATGTTATGTTTATGTTTTGTACTCATACCTGCAGTCTTAACCTTTCACTTTCGAATGACCAGGCCTCTTCGACAACATCAGATGTTACTTCAAGCAGTAGTACATCTTTGTCAGATTTGAGCACGTCACAGTTGGCACCCACAGCAGAGACTGGCCAAAATCCAGAGAGTTCTGAGCTCCAGACTTCTTCCGATCAGACATTAAAGAACTTTGCCCATGCAGTAATCCCACAGCCGACCGAGAGTCAGCAACCTGATCAGTCAGAGGCATTCCAGGGCCCACAAGAGAAAGTGGAAAGTGGTAAAGCACAGGAACAGTTAAGTCAAAACCCAGAGCAGCAGCACCACCAACACCATGTCACTGCAACTGAGCCTTTTGTTACTGAAACAAAACCAGCAGAAAGTATCCAACAGAAAATGACTGCTGGAGGTGTTCCAGCATCTTCATTGCCAAAAGCTACAGGTAAGCACCATGTTTTTTAAGTAACTTTTAAATGTAGTTCAGGAATAAGCTGACATTGTTCTCAAAAGGGGAACAGTAGCTATAATCGTTATCACTAAAAGGGACATCTTCTGACAGCAGTGTAAGCTATTATTTGCAGCCAGGAAGAAGCTAGAACTCCATTTTATGAATGGAGTATAGGTAGAGGCCAAGTATAAGCTTTTGTTCTTGGGATAATTCTGCAGATTAGTGCAACAAAATTAAAAATGTTACTTTGACCCACTATTTTAAAAAAAAACTTTTGAGTAAGCCTGTGTCGCAATCAAAAATGTGAAATCTGCAGCCTTAGAGACAATACTATTATATTAATGGCTATAAATTATTTTACATTAATTAGAACACATTGATAACAAAGAACTGTGTTTAGATTATTGAAAGTATTAAACTTTTCTACATCTGATTTCTAAAATAATCTAACCTCCTGGATAAATTTGCATTCTGTACCTTGCAGGGTGTCAAATTCAGGGTTTTTTTTCAAGTTGCTTTATTATATATTTTGTTTACATCACAGGGGCTATCTCTGGATTTATAAACTGATTCCACTTTTTCTTTCCTGAACAAAATGTATTATGTAGAAGTCAGTTACATCAAATCCTTGTTTTCAGAATAACTAACCTTTTCAGAACTGCTTGTTTTTATATTTTAGAATGCAACACTGTAAAGCCTCCCTTAGAAGATGTCGCTTCGGAACCAGGTGTGCCCAACATAGACTCTTCTCAGCATTTGCAACATTGCCAGAAGCTTGTGACTCAGACCCCAGAGCAACCAGCACAACAAAAGGATCCATTGCAGCCTCCAGTGCCACTGAGCACACTGAGTGCTCCTCCTCAAGCAGCAATGCTGAGTCCTAACGATACGAGCGTGCAAAGCAGTCAGCAAGGCCAGGTCACAGAGGACACTCACCAACCTACCACTTCAAGTATGTTCAACTGGCTGGAGACGTTATGATGCATATTCTGTTCATGTTTCCTCCTTAGCATTTGTAATTGTAAACCCATAGCTACATTACAGTGTGGGGTGCAGCTAATAAACTAGGGCTGCGCTGAAAGCTGCATGTCACAATCGATCCAATGCAGATGAGAGTTCTGCAGCCTGTTAATTTTCAACGTCAGGTAAGTACGGGTGGCAGGATCAATTTTGTAACATGAAAATGATTCAAAAGTTAGTGCAGAAAGTTGCGGGGTATCAATCAATTGGCTAGACATTCATAAAATGTGACTGGAGTTATACACCTGGTGGGGGTCAGTTAGCTCAGTTGGCTAAAGTGTGATGCAGAAAGATGCCAGTGGGATGGGTTCAATACCCAGACTGAGTGTGGTAATTTATGGAGGTTTGCCTCTTCACCTTGCCCCACACTTGCAGAGTGGTGCCCCTCAAGCTATATAAACCAATTGTCTCCCTCTAATGGAGAGAGGTGCCTCTGGACCTTTGTGGACTATGGCTAAATTACCTATACTACACCTGATGTGAAAGCAAAGCAGTGTGAGACTACCTGCTGGAGGTGTTCTCACGTATCTTGGCTTCACTGTGTTGGCAGTTGGATCGAGGTCTTTCTCCTGAGATACACTAGTGCTTTTGCATTAATAGACAAGGAGAAGAACATGCCGAATATTTTGACCATGTTTTACTTCCAGAATAGGAGCTATCATTTAAATTTCATTTTGTTTGTTTAAAATTAATTCTGCATCTTTGTATGACTCAATATTTACATTAAAATATAAATTTAATGGAAAAATTGTGATTCCGATATCTAGCTAAAGCATATAATTGAAAAGATAAGATTGCAAATGCCTTCAAATATGTCTGTATCCACTATTTAATGTTATTTACAAATATGAGGAATACTCCTCAGGAAAAATGATTTACTTGAGATTGTTTTTAATCTTAAAGTGTGGTTTTGTGTAGCCTGATTTATGGTAGTTGTTTGCAGAAAATTTTTGATTGGAATATCTTTCCATCTCTTATTAACATGGCAGCTGTTGTAACATTAGTTCATTCTGTGTCAGTGCGGGGAAAAGATGCCTGAAATGCCGCATGTCTGAAATCTGCCTACCATTTGAAAGCAAAGTTAATGAGATGTGTTTATACACCTAATTGAGTTCAATGTTTTTACATTGGTTTCTTATTTGTTGTGGCATATATATTGCCGAATATATATTACTGAATTGCACATGATTTAATGAAGTGATAATTTAGTGCTAGGAGCTGAGCAGGCAGGATCATACATATGATGGTCTAAGGAGTCAGTGCTAGTAGTAATGGATGAATCACTTTAAATATTTTTATGTGCTGTCATTAACTTAACAATTAAACACATGGTAAGATTGAATAAATTCACATCTACCATACAGAAAATAATCTTGTAGGTCTTCTGTTTCTAGGTCCTGCCAGTTCACTTCCACCATCTTCCACCACGGCAGCTGTGTCACCAAATGAAGTCTCTAATAGTAATCCACTAGCAAATGGGGTAAATAGAGTTACTATTATTACCTCAGCTACAGTTCCACTGGTTTATCAGGTTACCCAATTCAATAGATCTTACACCGTCACTATAGAACTGTTGAAGTTGCACATTGTCTGGATATTTAAATATGAAAAGATACATACACAACAGGTAATGGCATGCTATCATCTAATCTTTGCTTGAGGATAAGCTAAAACTGAGGCTGGAGGTAAAAAAGAATGCCCTCTGTAAGGCCATGCAGCTAATCTCTGGATTGATGCTCTGTGCTCATAAATCTAAATAAAGTTACGACTGTGGCTGATTTTCAATTTGCTTTGCATTGGTTGGTTTTTCAGTGATGGTTTTTGCTTTGCAGCAGATGCAAAACCTGAACAAGGTTCCCTTTTTTTTTCAGAAACAAGAAAATTCTTATGCACAATTAAAGATAACGCCAAAAAAAGAAAGCAATGCATGGTATGATGTAGGAATCATCAAAGGAACCAACTCTGTGGTAACTCATTATCACTTGCCACCAGAGGGCAGTCACGGCGAGGTGAGTGAAATTCAAACAGTGAATTTGAAAGTTATCCCGTGCTTCACATTACTTTCATGATCATGGTTTACAGAAGGCAGGATTTTCCTTTAGTTCTTGGTAACAAACAGGTGCTTGATAGTACAGAACTTGAATATTGCTGAAAAGACATGTTGCGGAAGCTTTTCATCTTGCACTCATCAGGACAAATGCAAGAATGCCAAATTTCAAACAATCAGGAGAATTTACAAGCTCTTGTAGTAGAACCCAGGACCACCTTACTTAGAGACGAGAATGCTACTACTGAGTCCAGGTTGACACCTTCAGCTCAAGAATGGATGTTTCAATCAAGTTTTTAGCATAACTAACTGACCTTAGAAAAACAGCATGTGAGATTAAAATTATGGATGGACCTAACAGCTAGTAACTGGTATGAATATTTTTTAAAAAAGGACAACATTACAAAACAGAACTAAGTTTAAATATTCCTTTATTTGTTTTAGGATGCAAGTGCTAACACCCCAGACTACAGCATGCTCAAAAAGCAAGAACTCCTCCCCGGCACTGCATATAAATTCAGAGTTGCTGGAATTAATGCATGCGGAAGGGGTCCATTCAGTGAGATATGTGCGTTCAAAACCTGCCTCCCTGGATTTCCTGGAGCTCCATCTGCTATCAAAATTACCAAGGTACAAAGACGTATAGTTCTGCCTCTTAGAAATATTGTAATTTATTGCGCTTTTGTAAGCTTTTTCTTTGCAAAAAATCATTTTGCTGTGACTCAAAAGGTGGGGGTGGGGAGGTGAGGAAGCTGATGTTATAATAATTTAAGTTGTATTTTCTGGTTGAAAATTGAGCTAGCCTAGAAACTGCCAAGAAATGCCGGAAAAACAATGTTGAAGTGAGCACTGGTTGTTTTAATTTCTCAATGCTGTTTTCCCCTTTTCGCAGAGTGTGGATGGTGCTCATCTTACCTGGGAACCACCTGCTACGACAGCTGGCAAAATTCTGGAGTACTCTGTTTATTTGGCAGTGCGCAGTATTCAGGTGACAGAATCGAAGTCTGGAAGCCCAGCCCAGTTGGCCTTTATGCGGGTGTACTGTGGTGCTAAGCCATCTTGTGTGGTGTCCTCGTCACACCTCGCAAATGCACATATTGATTGTACGACAAAGCCCGCCATTATTTTTAGGATTGCAGCACGGAACGAGAAGGGATACGGACCAGCTACACAAGTTAGATGGCTTCAAGGTAACAGAGTTTTGATGCAATTTGGGCACCCGAGCGTTGTGTCTAACTGGCTTGCAAATTTCAAAATTCACCCACTCTTAAGGAAAAAAAAAACGTGGATTATATGCCCCTGTGAATGCGGTTTTGCTGGTTGATGTGCATCTGATAAAGCAGATGTGCACTTTTATACTTTGCTGGCTGGCAAATTGATAATAAAAGAACATAAAGTCAGGATTAACACTAGAAAATTGAGGGAAAGTTAGAATGAATATTCCCACATGCAGCATTATTAAAACATGGAATGCTTTAGTGTAAGTACTTTTTGAGGCAAAATTTAAAATGGAATTTGATTTGCAAGTTAAAAGGAAGAATATAAAAGGCTACGAGGAATGGGCAAAGAAATGGGATTAGACTGGTAACTGCAGTTGAATAGCTCGCACTAACACAAGTGCAGTGGGGCCAAATGGCTTTTTGCAACTGAGTAAAATATTAATTTAAAATGTATTAAACTTGAAAAATTTACAGCCATAGTATAATTTGCTCTTATAGATTACTAGATGCAGGATGCCTGCTGCAAAATGCGTTATACAACTGTAAAATGTCTGATCGTTTGTAATTGATTTCTGTAATCATAAGATATTCTAAAATGCAGTTTACCATTTTGGATAAAATGTCTCGGAACTGATTTGCAGCTGGGAGCAGTTGTACAGAATTAGCTTTGGTGTTAAAGATGATTTAAATTAGCATGAGGGCTAGTTGCAGCAAAGGAGCTGAATAACTTATTAAATATGAACAGTCGTGGAGAATCTTTTTGTTCATCTGAAGCAAAAACCTTAAATGTCATAAGTACTTCTAAAAAGTCCTTATTATTTGCAAGTGGGTCTTTCTTGTAAAGCCTGTATCTCCACACAACTCCTTTCAGGCACAAGTGTGGTTTGCAAATGTCTTTCTTGATTCAGTAGGTTAGTAATATGTGGGCTGAATTGTGTCAGTATAGTGGGGGTCCCAACACTGAGCCGAAAACCCAGGGAGCAACACCACCTCAACCTTTTGCAGGTCTCCTGGATGCATTTTTTGGCACTCAGGCAATTAACTACCTGTCCTCCACCTTCTCCGACGCTAATAAAATTCCATGGTGTCATGAAGGCAACAGGCACTCCATCCTTCACCATATTATACCCTGCCCTCCTCCCAGCATATTACTCTAGGGCAGTTAAAATTTAGCCCATACAATCGCTCAGATCTGCGGTTTTCACGGAAAAACGGGATGAAATTGCACAATTTGAATTCCTCCACTGCCCCCCCCACCCCACCTCAAAACTCTGGTTAAAAAATATTTGAATCCAATATCATGGAAATGAAATAAACATATTCAGTCATTATAAGCCAGTATCCCTAACCAGGGGGGAAATAATGCTTCTAGAATTGTAGTTTTAATGGTATGGTGGGTCTCCCTTGGGGGGAGGCGATGGCATGTTGGTATTGTCACTGAACTAGTAACCCAGACACCCAGGGTAATGCTCTGGGTTCAACTCCCACCACGGCAAATGGTGAAATTTAAATTCAATAAAAATCTGGAATTAAAAGTTTAATGATGACCATGAAACCATTGTCGAATGTTGTAAAAACCCATCTGCTTTGCTAATGTCCTTTAGGGAAGGTCTGGCCTATATGTGACTCCAGACCCACAGCAATGTGATTGACTCTTAAATAGCCCAGCAAGCCACTCAGCTCTATCAAACTGCTACAAAGTCTCAAAAAAGGAATGAAACCAGAAGGACCACCTGGAAGTCACCGGTAGCATCAACGGCAAACTCAGCCCTGTTGACCCTGCAAAGTCCTCCTTACTAACATCTGAGGGCTAGTGCCAAAATTGAGAGGGCTGTCTCACAGACTAGTCAAGCAACAGCCTGACATCGTCATCGTCACGGAATCATACCTTACCCATAATGTCCCAGACACCGCCATGTCCTGTCCCACCGGCAGGACAGGCCCAGCAGAGGTGACGGTACAGTATACAGTCGGGAGGGAGTTGCCCTGGGAGTCCTCAATTTCAACTCCAGACTTCATGAAGTCTTATGGCATCAGGTCAAACATGGACATGGAAACCATCTCCTGGTTACCACATACCACCCTCCCTCAGCTGATGAATCAGTGCTCCTCCATGTTGAACACCACTTGGAGGAAGCACTGAGGGTGGCAGGGGCACAGAATGTACTCTGGGTGGGGGACTTCATTGTGCATCACCAAGAGTGGCTCTGTAGCAGCACTACTGACCGAGCTGGCCAAGTCCTAAAGGACATAGCTACTAGACTGGGTCTGCGGCGGGTGGTGTGGGAACCAACAAGAGGGAAAAACATACTTGACCTCATCCTCGCCATCCTGGTTGCTGCAGATGCATCTGTCCATGACAGTATCAGTAGGAGTGACCACCACACAGTTGTTGTGGAGACGAAGTCCCGCCTTCCCATTGAGGATACTCTCCATCGTGTTGTGTGGCGCTACCACCGTGCTAAATGGGATAGATTTCGAACAGATGTAGCAACTCAAGACTAGGCATCCATGAATCGCTGTGGGCCATCAGCAACAGCAGCAGAATTGTACTCTCGCACAATCTGTAATCTCATGGCCCAGCATATCCTCCACTCTACCATTAACATCGAGCCAGGGGTTCACCCCTGGTTCAATGAAGAGTGCAGGAGGGTATGCCAGAAGCAGCACCAGGCATACCTAAAAATGAGGTGTCAGCCTGGTGAAGCTATAACACAGGACTACTAGTGTGCAAAACAGCATAAGCAGCAAGTTACTGATAGGGCTAAGTGATCCCACAACCAACGGACCAGATCTAAACTCTGCAGTCCTGCCACACCCCTTCATGAATGCTGGTGGACAATTAAACAACTCACTGGAGGAGGAGGCTCCACAAATATCCCCATCCTCAATGATGGAGGAGCCCAGCACATCAGTGCAAGTGATAAGGCTGAAGCATTTGTTACAATCTTCAGAAGTGCCGAGTGGATGATCCATCTCGGCCTCCTCCGGAGGTCCCCAGCATCACAGATGCCAGTCTTCAGCCAATTCGATTCACTCTACGTGATATCAAGAAACGGGTGAAGGCGCTGTATAGTGCAAAGGCGATGGGCCCTGATAATTTTCCGGCAATAGTACTGAGGACTTGTGCTCCACAACTTGTCGCGTCCCTAGCCAAGCTGTTCCAGAACAGCTACAACATTGACGTCTATCTGGCTATGTGGAAAATTGGCCACGTATGTCCTGTACACAAAAAGCAGGAGAAATCCAACCCGGCTAGTTACAGTCCCATCAGTCAACTCTTGATCATCAGTAAAGTAATGGAAGGGGCCATCAACAGTGCTACCAAGCAGCACTTGCTTAGCAATAACCACTGTCGCCCAGTTTGGGTTACACCAGGGCCACTCAGCTCCTGACCTCATTACAACCTTAGTTCAAACATGGACAAAAGAGCTGAACTCCTGAGGTGAGGTGAGAGTGACTGCCCTTGACATCAAGGCGGCATTTGACCGAGTGTGGCATCAAAGAGCCCTAGCAAAACTGGAGTCAGTGGGAAACGGGGAAAACTCTCCACTGGTTGGAGTCATACCTAGCACAAAAGAAGATGGTTGTGGTTGTTGGAGGTCAGTCATCTCAACTCCAGTTTTTCACTGCAGGAGTTCCTCAGGGCATGTCCTCAGCCCAACCATCTTCAGCTACTTCATCAATGACTTTCCTTCCATCATGCGGTCAGAAGTGGGGATATTCGCTGATGATTGCACAATGTTCAGCATCATTCGTTACTCCTCAGATACTGAAGCAGTCCGTGTTCAAATGAAGCAAGACCTGGACAACATCCAGACTTGGGCTGACAAGTGGCAAGTAACATTTGTGCCACACAAGTGCCAGGCAATGACCATCTCCAACAAGGGAGAATCCAACCATCGCCCCATGATGTTCAGTGGCATTACCATCACTGAATTCCCCACGGTCAACATCCTGGGGGTTACCATTGACCAGAAACTGAACTGGACTAGTCATATAAATACTGTGGCTACAAGAGCAAGCCAGAGGCTCGGAATCCTGCAATGAGTAATTCACTTCCTGACTTCCCAAAGCCGGTGCAGCATCTACAAGGCACAAGTCAGGAGTGTGATGGTATACTCCCCACTTGCCTGGATGAGTGCAGCTGCCACAACACTCAAGAAGTTGACACCATCCAGGACAAAGCAGCCCGCTTGATTAGCACCTCATCCTCAAACATTCACTCACTCCATTTCCAACGCACAGTAGCAGCAGTGTGTACCATGCACAAGGTGCAGTGCAGGAATTCACCAAGCTCCTTAGACCTCAGCACCTTCCAAACCCACGACCACTACCATCTAGAAGGACAAGAGCAGCAGATAGATGGGAACACCACCACCTGGAAGTTCTCCTTCAAGTCATTCACCATCCAGACTTGGAAATATATCGCCATTCCTTCACTGTCACTGGGTCAAAATCCTGGAACCCCCTTTCCTAAAAGCACTGTGGGTGTACCTACGCCATATGGACTGAAGCGGCTCAAGAAAGCAGCTCACCACCACCTTCTCAAGGGCAACTAGGGATAGGCAATAAATGCTGGCCCAGCCAGCGAAGCCCACATCCTGTGAATGAATTTTTAAAAAATG
Source organism: Cetorhinus maximus (assembly GCF_964194155.1). Lineage (NCBI taxonomy): Eukaryota > Metazoa > Chordata > Chondrichthyes > Lamniformes > Cetorhinidae > Cetorhinus > Cetorhinus maximus. The sequence goes on from NC_135900.1 coordinate 11,127,094, forward strand.
GTAGCATAATGATTGTTACAGGACTAGGTAATCCCAGAGGGCTGGACTAATGATGCAGAGACATTGGTTCAAATCTTCCCCCCCACCACCAGCCCATGACAGGTGAGCAATTTAAATTCAGTTAATTAAGTAAATCTGCAATGAAAACTTGTATCAGTTGACCAGATTGTCATAAAAACCCATCTGGTTAACGTTCCTTAGGGGAGGAAATCTGCTGTCCTTACCAGGTCTGACCTACAAGTGACTCCAGACCCACGGCAATGTGTTTGACTCTGAAATGCCCTGGAAAGCCACTTGGTTGTATATGGATGGGCTATAAATGCTGATCTTGCCAGCAATGCACACAACCCATAATTTATTAAAAATAATTTCTGCCATAACCTGGTTTTGAGCTGAAAACTGATGCAGCTCTTTTCAGTTGTAGTTTATAATCTAACGATTTGGAACTGGTGACCTGTGGAATATAAAATCGTAGATGATTGGCGCTGTGATACTAAGCACTAACTATTAATGTGGATGACTCAAGGTTCTTTCAGAACCACCACTGATTAGCTGTATCGTTCAAATTCTTGAGTTCACATTATGTATAAGCTGCACTGATTAATCTAGTTGAGCGCAATAGAAATGTGTCTCAATTTATTGTAGAATGTTAAATATTTTTCATTTCTTTGGTCATGTAACTTAAGATAGTTTATTGTAAATTCCCCCCAATATTTTGTTTCCAAAAATAATTGTTTTCTATTTGAACCAAATTAAAATGCTGAAATGTTGATAATGATTAGCTGACATCACGCTGGAATGTTTACACTATACTTTAGTTGGATTTGGATTTTTCTCCTTGTGGCGGAAATTATTAGCAGAGGAAATGCCTGTTGAGTTTATTATTGTAATGTTGAATATAATATCCCTGCATGCATTGTTGCTGAAGATGGATCAGCGTCCAGGGGAACTTCCACAACTCAATCTTTATGTTCTTTAGATGCAGGTGTACAAGGAACCAAAGGCACTGTGAAACGGCCTACAGCATCACCAGATAAGTAAGTGAGCTACTGTGTGGAGAGGCTTTTCTCAGCGTTGTTCTTATTGAATAATGGGATTAAACATTTTCAGTAGCTACACTGAAACTCATAATGGGATAAACTGCTCTGCACCAATAGCAGAGAAACAGCCCCAATAAATCGGCAGTCTGCTTTACAACGCTTGTGATTTTTCTTTTCCGTTTAAGTTAACAAAAGAGAATTGGACACTGTATAACCGTCTGCAAATTTGCTATAAGCTCCTATTGCATTACTGGTATAGACCAGTTTTGCACTCATAGGACTCCTGTCCAGCGTTTTAACTGGAAGAACATGTGTTTGTGTTCCAGAGCTGTTGGCACCTTAAGCATATTTGACTTGGGTAAATCATTTCACTTCCTAATCTGTTTAACGGCCCCAGATAAATTAAATAAATTGGGTTTACTTCATTGGAACACACACCTGGGTACTTAAGAAATTTGCATCCAGTCTGATCTGGTGATCTTGCCCGCTCCGCTTGGCATGAGGCATTATTCTTGCGTCAGTCCTTCAAACCTTTCTCCCATATATGGCAGCAATTTTCTGACCTTGAAAAAATGTTTGTTTGTTCCAGATTTGATGTTCGAAACAGTTAACGGTTATGCAAGAATGAATAGTTGAGACAGTCCAGTTGTAGGGGGTTTCATGGCACTTAATTGAAGAAAATGTGCAAGTAAATATTCTCTCATAATTGGACCCCACACATTCCCTACTTCTGAAATCATAGATAAAAATGAGCTCACCACTTTACAACGGTGATCGCAACTTGCCATCATTTTCACTGGGCTGCAGCCTTCCTAAATGTCACAAACCTTACAGACCCTCGCCAAAATCCACCTTAGAGGAATATAGCTGGAGTAGAACAGAGAAGTGCTGGCATGGGTTCAATTTATTAGCAACTGGCATGGGACTGATTCAGTATTTGTCCCAGTGCCTTTCAAATCTGGCATTGGTGCATAGTAAATTTTGCAGTTTTGCCAGCCTTCAAGGAAATGAAATTTCTGATGCCTTCAGTGTAAGTGTTTGAATAAAACCACTTTGATTTTAGATGCATGGAACCACACTGATTCAGCTCTAGATTTCAAGGTGGACCTATGGAAAGCTTGTAATTCACTTGCAGGGGAGGTTTCTGTGCATCTTTTTACATTGATTATGACTGCATTTGGGCAGAAAAAAAAAAGTGATTCTTGTGACTCATTAGTAGCCAAGGAAACCTTGGTCCTCAGCCCTCCTTGCCATCAGTGTTCAGAGATGCATGGCAGCCAATGGCACTATTCAGAAGGAGACAGATGGTGAAGGAGGAGGGGGAAATAATTGAGGGCACATTACAACATATAACCACAGTGAAAAACGGTTAACATAATGCCCTGAATGTCATTGCAGCACTAAAAGTGGCGGTGCCAAGAAGTCCAAGTCCGAATGACGAACAGAAGAACTTTTCTATTTGCTGAATGAAAGAAGTAAAGTACCATCGGATAGTATTTGTATTTATTTTGTAAATGTTTTGTAATATGTTTCTGTTATACTCTTAATCCCTATAACTTGTGAGCTTCTTAGAGAAGGAATTTAATTTGTATTAATTGTACAAAGTACATTTCTTGTTTTAGAACTGTGACAATAGGCTTCAGGCAAGTTTTAAATGATAGCTTTTTAGAAACATAATGTAGATTTTAAATTTGTATTAACATTACTGTGTCGAGTTCATGTAGGTGGCTTGTTTCTAAAGTGGCTTATTCTGAAATCACTACAGTAGTGACTGGATGTTTGCCGTGCAAGCAGTGGTTTAAAGAGTTTTCAAAGAAATGTTGGTGTTTCACCTTGTTGCAGGTGGATTAGGTAGGTCTTTAAAGCATGTTTATATGTGGATGAAGTTTGGGACCAAAAAAGGCACTACGGAGAAGTGGCTTCCTTCTCAGAGTAGCACTTACACAGATTCTGAATCACCATTAGAAACAAAAGTTATTGAACAATTTTTCTTTTTGTGTGTGTGCGTGTGCGTGCGACTAAGTGGCATTTTTGTGCATGATTTGTGATGAAAAATTTAAAATTGCTTTTTTATTTTCCATTTTTATACAAATATAAAAATGATTGACGATGTATTGGGCATATAGGAGTTGTATGACCCCACTGTTCTACTAAAGTCCTTATGAAACATCACCAAATCACTCTACCATAATCATCTCTTGTTGGGCCAAAAGGAATTTTAGAAAGTCTTTTGCAGCAGCAATAGTTTGGTTTCCTCAGATGTAAAGACTTGCCCTACACGCACAATTATTCCCATATAGAAATTGCAGGGGAAATGTAGGAAAGGTGTGTGGAAAGGGTATTGATTACAGTCTTCCAGCAGACAGTGATGACTAACTATAGAGCAGTGCAAGCAAAACAGTTGCTTTAAAATGCTTTGTTTCAATTGTACAGGTTCAATAAATTGAAGTCCCTTTTATGAGAGCTTCCTATTTTGATGAACACTGTTAATTTCTGGAAAGTTGTGGGGTCATGCAACTTTAAGGATTCATAACTCGAGCATTTTGTTGGACTGGTTGAGGTTGAAAATTAATGCTTTAATACAGGCTAATTTCATCATAAAATTGTATAGTTCAGAAGATTACCTTTGCTATAGCTAACGAGTGGATTTGTATTTGGCATTGAACTTGGTAGTTGATAATTTCTTGCATTTTACTTTTTATTTGCTTTTCTATCTCTTTTTTGTTAACCCGTTACCTGTCCACCAAGTTTATAGTGCAAAGCTGTAGAGAAATCCTCAGTTGAATTTTAGGCAACTGCACACATAGATCTGCATAAAACACTTTTCTGTTAATCCCACACTAACAGTTTCAGCTTTAATGAGGTACATTGGGAAGTGTCAGTCCAGAGGAAAGTTATAATTTTTATTCACATTGCTATTGTACCTTTCTACAGATATATATTATGTATAATATCATTGAAGTAATCTTTATTTGGTAAGATATGTTAAGCCTTTTTTTTTGCAGTAAATACTGCTTTAAACAATTCTGTGCAGTTTAGTTAATTAAAAAGCTACATTTCCAACAAATAAATGGATCATTTGGTATATTTCCTCACGCCTTGCGAATGGACATTCACTTTATACTTCCGACGCAATAAGAAGCAGACGTAATTTTTTTTATTTTAAAAATAAATGTAGACACTTTTTATAAACTGGGCTAGTTAAGATTTTCAGTAGAGCCCTTTTAAGACAAGTTTCTAATTTTCAACAACAAAGTGTGACCTGAAGTAGGATTCGCTCAGAGCTGTTCCTGTTAGGTTTCCGCTGTAATGAAAAATAAAGAAAAAAAGCCGCCGAATATGAATGTTGCTCTCTTGACCATCATATACAGCTCCACCATTCACAACAGCAAGTGATTCAGATTGAAAAGGTACATCTAAATATGCTTAATATAGTGTACACTGAAACTGCATACTTTTTATATTCTTGAAACATTAAGATCTAATTGATGAGCCGCCACCCCTTAATAATGGTGTGCTCAAGACATAATAGAACTCCAGCAACTTTGTTTGATTTCTCCGTGACCAGAGTTGATAGCGAGGCATCAAAAGCCATTGTTTGTTTTCCCCAAAGTACATTTGTTATTTTGATCCCAAGTTTTATTTTTGTGCTTTTCTTTCATTTTTATTATTTTGCACAAGGACAAATGACTTTGTTTCCAGCAGTTTAAAAACCAAATTATGAATGCAAACCGTACTTCTGTGCTTTAACGTGTATTCAAAAAATGCACTTTTTCCTCCTATTTTATCGACATCAGTGAAAAAAAGGGGGGAAATTTTAACAGTGCTGTATAGAGAGCTGGTTGAATGCAGCTTTGGTTACCCGTTCTTGCTCAAAAATGACTTGTATAATGAAATTGTGTTTCTACTTGTGATGTCTCTTTTTATGCCTTGTTTCCATGATGTTTGCGGTCATTTCCACCCCCAACCCATATAATTTTTTTTGCCCGTTTCCAAATTGACATTTATTTCTTGTGAATTCCACCACCAACTCCCCATACTGCCCCCCTCACAACCCCCAACCCTACTGCCCCCTAAAAGCCCTGAATTAATTGAAAACTGATAACAGATGAGCCCATGACTAGTACTTCCTAAGTTTTACATATCCAGCCACAGCATGACTTCTTGAAACTGAAAGAGGTAAGACTCACAAAAGCATCTCCGAAGGCAGAATCAGATGTTCCAGCTACCAGTACATTTTCTGAGTTACTTCATCGGCATTTCAAAAATACCTAAACAAACGCTGACACAAAACTGAAATAATAGGCCGCTTTTATATGAAAGTAACTTTTGGAACAAAAGCTAATGCAAAGATGTTTTATACAAAGGTTGTGAAATTAGACGTGAAAATAATGCATGCAAAAATGATGCAGGGTTCATCCAGAAAGTTTCGTATATTTTTTGATTTGAATGGAGGGAGAAGGAACTGGGTTTCTATATGTGTACTTGTTCATCAGTCACTGAAAGCAAGCATGCAGGTGCAGCAAGCATTTAGGAAGGCAAATGGTATGTTGGCTTCATTGCAAGAGGATTTGAGTACAGGTGCAAGGATGTCTTGCTGCAGTTGTACAGGGCTTTGGTGAGACCACACCTGGAGTATTGTGTGCAGCTTTTGTCTCCTTACCTAAGAAAGGATATACTTGCCATAGAGGGAGTGAAGTGAAGGATCACCAGACTGATTCCTCGGATGGCAGTATTGTCTTATGAGGAGAGATTGGGCCTGTTAGGCCTGTATTCGCTGGAGTTTAGAAGAATGAGGCGTGATCTCATTAAAACGTATAAAGTTCTGACAGGGCTGGGCATACTGGATGCAGGAATTCCTCTGGCTGGCTGGCCTAGAACAAGGGGTCACAATCTCCGGACATGGGGTAGGTCATTTAGGACTGAGATGAGGAGAAATTTCTTCACTCGGAGGATGGTGAACCTGTGGAATTCTTTTTTTACCACAGATGGCAGTGTGAGCCAAGTCACAATATATTTAAGAAGGAAATAGATACATTTCTAGACACTAAATGAGTCAAGGGGTATGGGGAGAGAGTGGGGGTACGGCATTAAGACAGAGGATTAGCCATGATCATGTTGAATGGTGGAGCAGCCTCAAATGGCCTGCACCTATTTTCTATGGTTCTATGTTTTTTTAGTAGGTACAAATGAGTAGTGTATCGTACAAAAAGTGACATAGAAAGTAATTAGGCTGCCCCATTGATAGTCTAGGGTCTTGGGGGGATTGTGTAAATTATGCCTTTCATCTTCACTGCCCCTCCCCCACCTCTTTTGTATGAATTGTTTTCCTAGTTTTCCTAAATACCTTGGTTTCCTGTTGACTTTATCTTGGAGCTTCCTTTTTTCTGCCCTTCTAACTTCCTTGAATACTTTCATACCACCATCTTCTTTAAAAACAGCAGAGCTACTATTCCAGATAAAGGTATATGTATTAGTGGAAATGAGATGGTATCAGTATGACCGTCATGGCCATATTTAAACTAGCACTTTCTCCCCGTTTGGATGATATCTTTTCAATTATGTGTTAATCCACATGAGGTTACAGCATGGTGGAAGCCCCACAGTACACGTGCTGCCTCTGACTCCACTGAGCTACTTGAAGTTAAGAGGTCGGGCCAGAAAAATGCGGGGCCTTTGGTGCCTTGGAGTGGCAGGAGTCTTTCAACTCAGCTGCAGATTTTCAGGGCCAATATGTCTAGTAACTAATTTTTTTTTAATGTGTGCCAAATTTGAGACCTGCTGCTTAAAGCATCAAACTGATGTTTTGTTGCAATTCAGTTCCTGCATCACACTCCTTCATCAGATTTATTGTTGACTGTAGATTTGCATTATCACAAAAATTTGAAGTTGTAAGAAGTGGTGCGAGACAGTGTTCTGGCAGATCCGGAATGTATTAAGACATGCCAGTGACTGACATGTGCTACATCCTGTGCTAACTCCGTGAAACAGTAATACCTTATGTGTAACTCGAGCACATCTAATAGTGTCTTGATGAAGTCATGTTTCTATTCATTCATGGAACGTGGGTGTTGCTGCCAAGGGCAACATTTATTGTCTATCCCCAGTCGCTCTTTAGGGGATGATGGTGAATGGCCCTCTTGAACCGCTGCAGTTTGTGTGGCATAGCTACAACCACAGTGCTGTTAGATAGGATGTCTGTGGGCTAGAACATCTATCCTATTGAGTAAGGATAGGGTAATGACTAGAGGTTGTAAAAGTTTGGTTTGAACTCAAAATTAAATAGGTTTGACCCATATTAGGAAGCAAAGGTGTGAAAATTAAGCACAAGGAATTGCAGACAATTATTCTAAATTCTACTCTAATAGCAAGCAGTGGTATTTGATTATAGTCACTGAAGCAGTATTAAAGAAATTCCAAGCACAAAGAAATACAGTACTTCTAAAGAAGACAAGTAGAAGTTGCTGATAAACTCATGGAAAATCAGGTTGTGTGTGCCCACGATTTCCTGAGCAGTGTTTCCTTTAGGGGCTCGATTGGGAAATTGTTTCTTTTTTATTTATTCATCCATGGGATGTTGGCGTCGCTGGCTAGGCCAGCATTTATTACCCACCCCTAATTGCCCTCGAGAAGTTGGTGGTGAGCTGCCCTCTTGAACCGCTGCAGTCCATGTGGTGTAGGCACACCCACAGTGCCGTTAGGGAACTCAAGGCTACCAGAGTCGTGCTCTCTTTGTGGTTCTAGCACTCCATGTTACTGGTTTTAACATGTTCCTAGTGTTTAAGATTTATTTGCTAGTGCCTTGCTGAAAACTGCACTCACTTTTGCAAATATATAGTCATAATTAGAAACGTTTTGTCAGAAAGGACAGCAGTTTTAAAAATAAATTTGATCTTGTAGGATTTAATCTAGAATTAACCTTCACCATAATATTTTACAGGTGGTCAGGAAAGGTTTCAATTTTTTTACAAGTTTTGCTGTCTGCAATTCTTTTAAATGAAAGAGAATTTTAATAACCGTTTTATTCAGTTATCACTGTGATAGCCTTCCTCCACAAAGATTACAGAGTATGTAGAGATATTGCCTCTTATAGAATTATGTAGCTAGTAACCTACTCCAACTTCAGCAACAGCTCACCATCACCTTATAACTCAGCTGTATATAGTGCCTCGTGTTCTCTCCTTTTCTGCCCCTTATCAGAAGCATTAATAGGCATTAAATAAGCCCAAGTTTTGGCACATAAACTGGTTCCTTGTGCACCTGATAATTTTCTAATAATCCTTTTCAGACCTCTTTCTAACTTTTGACCAAGTTTGCTTTGATCAATGCTTTTGCACACTATCCTGCTAGCACCTCGCCCTTGATCAAGGTGTCATCAAAAGTTATGGACTCTTGCCAGTGGCTGACATTCAAGACACCTGTGTATGCCGTTTTCTATTCATTGTTGTTTGACTTCTGAAGGTATGGTACAGTATTTGCTGATTAGTATGACTGAATCCACTGTCCTGACTATAGTATGTCCAAGCTTGGTTAGTTCTTAAAAAAAAAGCTGCAAAGTATTGTTCTTGCCCCAGGTAACTGGAGGCATCAGTCAGAGCACTGATGCACTGGTTGAGTGACATTCACTTCCGACTTGTGCCCAGGGAGATCTCATTAGGATCACCCGAAGAACAAATGATCATCTCCGCCTTCAGAAATTCCTGAAGGAATCCCCTTGTTGCTGATTGTAGCTATACTGTCACAAGAGACTTGGGAAAATTGAATGGAGAATGTTGACATAAGTATTTACAATGATAAATGTTGACTCAAAATTATAACAAACTTACTGATAGAGGTTGAAGAAAGGGAGGTGCCGTCTAATGCTCATCTACTTTAAATGGTTCTGCTGATAATACTCACTTTTTGAAATAGGATATTTGTAAGACATTATTGTAAGTGGTATTTGTAAAACGTATTAAGAATTCAGAAAGATATAAAATGGTTTATTTATTAGAGCACAAGCATTTATATACTTCAGTATATTTCTCATGGGATTGCACATGGCTTCAAGACCGATTCTAATCTTCAGGTAAAGTGGAATTAAAGAGCGAGGTTAGTCAAGCCAGAGTGTGCAGGCATAATTAAGTTGCCATTTTAAAGTCATTTATTCTGTCCGGGTATTTATATAAGCTTTGATTTTTATAGTCAGCAAAATGTACAGCAGTTCGGGCAGTAGAGAAGTAAAATTCTTTGGAGTGTAAGTATTTTTTTAGTACAGGCTGGTGAGCTGGGTGTCTCTAAACTGAGCTAACAGTACCACCGTTGGCACGATAGTGATAGGTTTTCACACAGTTTAACTTATAAATATAGAAATTACACAGAGAGACAGGCCACTCAGCCCAAGGAAAGGCTGGCTGTATTTAAAGTTGATCAGTCACTACTAGTAAGGGAGGAAATTATGAATAAACTAATCTTCCGGTCCTCCTTTGATACAGGGATGGTGCCAGAGGACTGGAGAATTGCAATTGTTACACCCTTATTCAAAAAAAGGGTGTAAGGAGAAGCCCAGAAACTGCAATTCAGTCAGCTAAACTTTGTTCAGGAAATGCTGGAAAAACTCAGCCGGTCTGACAGCATCTGTGGAGAGAGAAACAGAGTTGACGTTTCAAGTCCATACGACCCTTGGTCATACGGACGCGAAACGTTAACTCTGTTTCTCTCTCCACAGACGCTGTCGGACCAGCTGAGTTTTTCCAGCATTTTCTGTTTTTGTTTTAGATTTCCAGCATCCACAGTATTTTGCTTTTAACTAAACCTCGATGGTTGGAAAGCTTTTAGTAACAATAATCCGGGACAAAAGTAACAGTCACTTGGACAAACGTGGATTAATTAAGGAAAGCCAGCACAAATTTGTTAAGGGCAAATTGTGTTTAACTAACTTGGTTGAGTTTTTTTGATGAGGTAACAGATAGTTGATAAGGATAATACCGTTTATGGGCAAACATGAACTTCCAAAAGGCATTTGTTAAAGTGCCACCGAACAGACTTCTGCAAAATTAAGGCCTATGGAATAAAAAGCACAGTGGCAGCATGGATGTGAAATTGGCAGTGACAGGAAACAGTAATGGTGATGGTTGTTTAAAGGAATGGAGGAAGGTTTTTAGTGAGGTTCCCCGAGAATTGGTTTTAGGACTACTTGATCTATTGCAATCACCTAGGCTTGGGTGTGCAGAGCACAATTTCAAAATTTGGAGATAACAGAAAACTTGGAAGTATTGTGAACTTATGAGGAGGATAGCAATAGACTTTAAGAGGACATAGGCAGGTGGAATGGGTAGACAAGTGGCAGATCAAATTTAATGCAGGGAAGTGTGAAGTGATACATTTTGGGAGGAGGAACGAAGAACGGTAATAAAATAAAGGATACAATTCTAAAGGGGATGTAGGAGCAAAGGGAGTATATGTGCACAAATTGTTGAAGGCGACAGGGCAGGTTGAGAAAGTAGTTAGTAAAGCATATGGGAAACATAGAAGCATAGAGTGCAAAAGGGGGAAGGTTATGGCGAACTTGTATGAAACACTGGTTTGGCCTCAACAGAAGTAGTGTGCCCAATTCTGGGCACCACACTTTAGGAAAGATGTGAAGGCAATAGAGAGGATGCCACTGAAAAGATGCTGATAACATTGGATATTAGTTTCATTGCTGTACTGTAAAGACTCAATTAATATGCAGGAGTGGATGAAATATTGATAATGGAAGCTTTGCAGACAAGTTGTCTTCAACACTCAAGCTTTTAATGGCTTGGTTTGTAAAATGTTTACTTAGTGTTCTCAGTACTTTTCTTGATCTGTTATAATAGTTGCTCGTTGTCACTGATGATTGTGTAACACAGACTGTGTTAGGATACTTTCCGTCCAGCTCGTTGGCCCTGCATATAAATCCCTGCAGATAATCATATCCTGCTGTGTACATGACTTTGCACAAATGTTTAAATTCTGGGATGTGTGGAAAGAACAGGCAAGTGGGATCAATTGGACAACTCTTTCAAAGAGTGCTGAATGGTTTACTTTTGCGCTGTAAGATTCCATGAGCAGTTAAAACAATGTTGCTTCAATGACCTTTCATTTTTCTCACCAGCTCTGTAGCTGGTGGAGATTTGCAAAGTTTAATGTTACGGCTTTATCCCAACAGGTTTGCCTGTGTTTGTGGCTAAATGGCAAGTTTCCGTAAGAAGACTGTGTTTCCCGTGAACTAAATGTGCTGTGGATTAACTCCCGATTCACAATGTTCACTAGACAAATCTGTGGGATGCCCAGCACGTTCTCCCATCGTTTCTGAAAGCCAAAAGTAGCCATCAAATTAATGCATTACTAGATAAACCACTTGGTCAGCTTGATAGCACATGGACATGGGATCAGAAAGACACAGTAAAACAATGAAGCCTTTATAAAATATAAAGATGTTATATTTTAAAATAAAGCAAAACCAGAATCACCTCCAAGAAGTTAATGCACTTTCTTAACAATGGGGCTTTCCTGGAGCCTAATAGGCAACAGGTCTTTGAAAGGAAGTGGTCAGGTTCCTCTCTTACAATACTTCATCTTAAAGGTCTACTATGTGGATGATGCAAATTCCAATTCACCCGTGGTACTCAGGTGGACTTGCTAGACCCAAAGCTCAGCAACCTAGATTGTAGCCACCTCTTTTCAAATCAAGCAAGCAAACCGAAAGTTTGAAAGAGTTTTCATCTTATGAGACGTGTGTACCTTGTGGGTTGTGCTGTTTCAATTTGTGTTTTTCCCCTAGATTTGAATTTTACCCCCATCATATCTAATGGCTTAGATTAGGATTCTGTATTCCACTCTAACAATTTGTTTATATTAACATTTTGAATAAACTGTGCCAGCCACCAAAGCAACTTTTTACTTCAGTGGTTGCTAACCAAGGTCAATAACAGGCATAGATTTAAAATACTTGGTGGAAGGATTAGAGGGGGAATCGAGAAATATTTTCACCCAAAGGGCGGTAGGGATCTGGAACTCGCTGCCTGAAAGGTGGTTATAGGAGGGAACATTCATTGAATTTTTAAAAATACTTAGATATGCACTGAGTTGCTATAATCTACAGGTCTTAGGACCAAGAGCTGGAACGTGGGATTAGGCTGGATTGTGTTTATCTTTTTTATCAGCACAGGTGGGATGAGTTAAATAGCCTCCTTAAGTGCTATTGATTTTCTTCATTTCAGACAAAAATATTGATCACTCACCGCATCTATGGGACTTCCACTGTGAATTCTAGTGAGGACCGACAGCTTCCATTTTAACTCTAGTTTTAAAAAAATACATAATTTTTGTACGGTGCGTCCTCTTAACAATGGGGCTTTTGTGGAATCTTAATAGGTAACAGTATTTTTAGATAAAACAGCCAGGTTTATGTTGTACACTGGATAACGTAAAATAAACTGCAGGACGCTGCCTAAGAGAAAGGGAAAATTCAAGCCTTTCTGTGCACCTTCTGTGCCTTGCTCCTATTTATTTTTAGGAACCAATGTACTTGGGGTTTCAAATGCCAGTAAGGTGCTCATTTTAAGATTGGCGCTATGTGATTGATTAACCCATGCGATGCTGTGGGCAAGCTAACTCCGTGAGTCCTGGCAGCCCCAGACTAGAAGGGCTGAAGAATCAGCTCTGCCTCAGTGACCAGCACAAGTTCAGGATAGGCTTCCATGTTTGGATGTTTTGGAGGTCAGTTTTTGAAACAGTGATGTTCTGAAGACATGAGGTGGGCTTAGGGGAGAAGCCACACTTAAAAATAGGGTCTGTGAGGTAGAGGGGGATCAAAAGAAAGCTGTCAAAGTGTAGGATATGGTTCAAAAATGTGAAATTCTAGTTTATATTGGAATAGAAACAATAAAGAAAAGGGTGATTTGAGATCAAAAGACCTTAAATTCGTTTTCTTAAGCATACACATTAAGTATTTACATATCACATCAATAAATCTGCTTATGGCACTTGAGCTACATTATTACTATTTTTTTCAATGTCACAGTTCATGAGCTGAAATATTGTTTTAAAAATCTCCAACTACAAAGTAGAGCATTCTCCTGGAGGATTCATAACAAACAGAAAAGTTTGTGTCTTATCAAAGATCAGCATTTCTAACAGCTAGAAATAGTCCCAAAGTGCGCCCTTCAGCAGAAAGAAGCTCACTTGTTTTTCAAGATTCAGTTCTGTGATTACTTATTCAGTTGATGCTAATCAGGTTACTTTATGACCTTGATTTTGCTCTGTGATAGCCAATCAGCCATTGCATAGGGATCAAAGGGGAAAATGTTGCTTGTTTCATTTTTGCCTTAATGGTTTAAATGCATTTTTATGATTAAAATGCATTTATATTTTAGGTAAAATTGGATGCTTTCAAGGGGAAGTTCGATAAACACATGAGGGAGAAAGGAATAGAAGGATACGGTGGTTGGGTTAGATGAAGGGGGTGGGAGGATCCTTGTCGGGAAGACAAAAACCATCTTAGACCAGTTGGACAGGTTTAGACCCTAATTCTATACATAAAATTGCCTTGAATGTTCAGCTCTTGATGTATCAAACAAAACGATTTAACCAGATAAATTATTGTTTTGAAAATCTAATGTTAAGCTATGCTGACTAAAAATTATACATTAAAGGGTTGTCCTTTTTATGGGAATTCTGTTGGTACACTCTTTTACAGATAAGACCCACCATCCATTCTGGGATGCTTGCTCAAAGCATTCCTGAGACCCAGAAACTAGTGAAGTGAAGTGAAGCATAGGTCTGTGTGAGGCAAAACATAGACCGGGATAGTTTTGTAAACAGTATGCAACTCTCTAGGAACTTCATGTAAGTTGCCAAAATTTCAGAAAAGGTCTTCCACACTTCAATAACACCATTTAATATTATAAAATATAGATTAATTGCTGCATTAGTGTTTATGGTAAATGTGAAGGCAAGTATAATGTGTGAGGTGATGGTTGGCTTTTTTTAAAATAGTGTTAATAAAACATGACTGTGTAAATAAAACATGACAAATATTTACATAAAATCATTTCATGGCTTTCCTAGCCATTTTGTGACCTAAATCGCAGCTATGAGTAAAACTTACTCTTGAGTTTGATGGCATCGCCATCAGATTGCAAGGTTTAATTTCACTTATTGAGATACAGTTATGCAATACGTGAAAGAAGAAATTAAACGTTCACTTTTTAAATCATTATAAATCATACTTTGACAGTAGGACACAGTCTAAGTTCCTTGTAGCTGTTGATCAAAATTGACTTTGTAAAGGATTTTTTAAATATAAGGAATGGCTCTAGTTTAGTGTGAATTTGTCAGAAAAATTAGCGAATCATTGGCCAACCGAGGGGCTTTGGCCCTTTAGTTACAAAGCTCACAAAGCACTTGTTCTTCAGCTGGTACCTTTTTTACAAAACATTTGGAAAACCTGCATTCTCCGGTGCAGCCGAGAAATGGTTATATGCCACAACGTGGTGCTCGGGTTTAAACTTGTATAAATCAAGCTGCAAAGCAGCCCCATCTTTAAACGAGCAACATCACAGACTCATGTCAAGCGAAACAGTTTTCAGGGCTTTGTTTCACTGGGAAAAATATAATATAGATTTATTTCTTCTCGATTGGTCGTATTTTACTGCTTGTTTGTGCTTTGTAGGAAAAAGTATTACCTTTGTACATTCTTGACAGTAATAAAATAATTGCCAGTAAGTTTTTATCCTACTTACCACTTTCTCTTCTGTCAGTTAAATTACACAGAAATAAAGGATTTATATTATGCCTGTGTTCATAGTATCCAATGGTTCTCTTGTCTTCAGTTTCTTGGACATGTGTCAAATACAAGGCGCATCGACCTTTAACACAAACATGCTCTCAGAGGAAGCCAAGCAGGTTTGTTTCCTTTTGAAAAAAATGTTTTAAACTTTTAAAGAATATTTAGTATATATGTGATTGGTGGCTTTTTAAATCGAGTAATTGTCTTTGCTATGTTGGTTTGAGGCCTCAAGTTTGTTTGGAATACGAAGTTTCCTATGGAACTGCCCTGGTGAATATCTATCTATCAACCAACACCAAAAAAACCCACAGATTACCTGGTTATTATCACATTGCTATTCACGGGACCTTGTTGTATACTAATTATTGTCCCATTTCCAACAGCCACAAGAACCAGGACAAATCCAATCCAACCAATTACAGCCCCATCAGTCTACTCTCAATCATTCGCAAAGTGATGGAAGGTGTGATCAACAGTTTTATCAAATGGTACCCACTCACCAATAATCTCACTGATGCTCTGTTTGGCTTCTGCCAGGGCCACTCTGCTCCAGACCTTAATACAACCTTGATCCAAATATGGACAAAAATGCTGAATTCTGCAGGTGAGGCAGGTGTGACTGCCTTTGATAATCAAGGCAGCATTTGATTGCGTGTGGCATCAACAAGCCGTAATAAGATTGCAAATGGTTATCAAGAGGAAAACTCCACTGGCAGAAGCCGTACCAAGCATTAAAAAAAGATGGTTGTGGCTGGAGGTCAATCCAGGTGCTGGATTGTGTCCAATGCCCAGTTATCTTTGCTGCTTCATCAATGCCTTTCCCTCCAACATAAGATCAGAAGTGAGGATATTTTCTAATGGTTGCATAATGTTCAGTTCCATTCACAGCTCCTCCAATAATGAAGTAGTCTGTGTCTGCGTGCAGCAAAACCTGATGGCATTCAAGCTTGGGCTGGTAAGTGGCAAGTAGCATTCATGCCACAAAAATGCCAGGCAATGACCATATCCAAGAGAGAGGCTTAACCATTTCCCCTTGACACAACAGTGACATTACTATCGCTGAAACCCCACAGCAACAGCCTGCGGATTTCCATGGCCCTGAAACTTAACTGGATCAGCCATGTAAATAGAGTGATTGCAAGAGCAAGTCTGGATATTCTGCAGTGAGTAGCTCATCATCTGATTTCTCCAAAGCCTTTCCACAAGACATAAGCCCAGAATGTGATTGAATACTCTCCACTTGCCTGGATGAGTACAATTCAAGCAACACTCATGAAGCTCAGCATCATCCAGGACAAAACACCACATCCACCAACTTAAACATTCATTCCGTCTACTACTGACGCACCGTAGTTGCAGTATATACAATCTACAAGATGCACTGCAGCAACTTGACAAGGCTTCACCAACAGCAACTTTCAAAACTGTGACCTCTACCACTTAGAAGAACACCACTTCCACCCACCAAGGCACACACCATCCTGTCTTGGAACTATATCGCCATCCCTTCATTGTTACTGAGTCAAAATCCTAGCAGTACTGTGGGTATATTTACACCATACAGACTGCAGTGGTTCTTGAAGGTTACTGCCCAGCACTTTGTTAAGGGCAATTAGAGATGGGGAATAAATGCTGCCCTTGCCAGTGATGCTTATATTCCACATACAATCTTTTTTCTAAAAAGTACCTCATTAGCTGTAAAGCGCTTTAGAATGTCCTGAGGCTGTGAAAATGCATGACATAAATGCGAGTTTTTTCTTCCTATCTGTATTGAAATCACCTCTGAAGATATTTTTCTCAGTTAAATGGCTGCCTTTTTAAAATTTACAGTCCCACTGTGACTGATTTTTCTCGCTGTATGCAGTAAAACCAAAATGTGAAGTAACAAAACAGGAAATTGCAATGAGCAACTGGTTCTAGTTTTAAGCAGTTACACCCTGAATTTCACCACTAAGATAATCTCACATTATTAAGATATAAACAGCTGATTGAAAATGTTTGAAGACCCAACTTTGCCTGGGATCAGCAGAGCCTTTAATTAATTAAGCACAGGGTAAGTGTCCTCGGCCCAACCATCTTTAGCGGCTTCATCAATGACCTTTGTTTCATCATAAGGTCAGAAGTTGGAATGTTGGCTGATGATTGCACAACGTTCACCATTCGCGACTCCTCAGACACTGCAGCAGTCCATGTCCAAATGCAGCAAGACCTGGACAACATCCAGGCTTGGTCTGACAAGTGTCTAGTAACATTCATTGCCTGACACTTGTGGGGCATGACCATCTCCAACAAGAGAGAGTCTAACCATTGCCTCTTGACGTTCAATGGCATTACAATCACTGAATCCCCCACTATCAACATCCTGGCGGTTACCTTTGACCAGAAACTGAATTGGGCTGGCCATATAAATAATGTGGCTACAAGAGCAGGTCAGAGGCTAGGAATCCTGTGACGAGTAACTCACCTTCTGACTCCCCAAAGCATGCCCACCATCTATAAGGCACAAGTCAGGAGCGTGATAGAATACTCCCCACTTGCCTGGATGAATGAAACTCCCACAACACTGAAGAAGCTCGACACCATCCAGGACAAAGCAGCTGGCTTGATTGGCACCACATCCACAAACATTCACTCCCTCTACCACCGATGCACATTAACAGCAGGTTGCACCATCTACAAGATGCACTACAGGAACACACCAAGGCTCCTTAGCACCTTCCAAACCCATGACCACTACTATCTAGAAGGACAAGGGCAGCAGATAGATGTGAACACCACCACCTGGAAGTTCCCCTCAAAGTCACACACCATCCTGACTTGGAAATATATTGCTGTTCCTTCACTGTCACTGGCTCAAAATCCTGGAACTCCCATCCTAACAGCACTGTGGGTGTACCTACACCACATGGACTGCAGTGGCTCAAGAAAGCAGCCCACCACCACCTCAAGGACAACTAGGGATGGTCAATAAAAGTTGGCCTAGCCAGCGAAGCCCGCGCCCTGTGAATGAATAAAAAAAGAATCTCGAATGCCCAAAATAGTCAGCGGCTTAATAAGTTATAAGCAATGCTTTTGTAATCAAGCCAATATAAGGGCCATTAGTCTGATTATAATTGGATAGCTCTTTCAAAGTCATGATGGGCTGAATTGCCTCCTTCTGCTGTATTACTCTATGCAAGCATGATGAGCATCAATGCTAAGGGTGGCAGCTGTTTTTGGTTTCACTTTACTAATAGAATACATTGAATTCACACCATGTAGTTGTTTAACTGCCTCTTTTGGTGATATTGTATAAAATTTGTCTACCCCACAGTAACTTATGGATTCTTGTACTGTTCCTTGTAACCTTGAGTATATCCAGTACTGTTCCATGTAACCTTGAGTATATCCAGGCTACGACTGCTATAATCAAACCACCGCCAGCGGTGAGCCAAAGGGCACACACAGCAGCTAGTTCTGTTTTTTGAGGGAAGCAAATCTGCGATGCATTGGGAAGCACCACAGGAACAATACAAGGTGGTGAGTGGAGAGAGAGGCGGGTCGATAGCTTCCTTTTTGGCATCATTTGCATAAGACACAGGTACCATCAGAATGTCACTATCTTTCTCCTCAAAAACTGCAGGCACTGCGGTAATAATACTGAGGGCGGAATGTTACACCAGGATTTTTCGGTCCCTCCGAAGTCAATGGACATCTGAATGGCTGGCTGCATTTTATGGCGCCACCCCTGCCACAATGGGGCTGTAAAATTCCACCTTGGGTCATCCAGGCTGTGGTTTAACCACATGAGTGGATCCTTCATCTAGAGAGAACCTTGACAGACCAGGTTAACAAGAAGTGAGAATACAGGCACCTTTTTTTGAAACCAAGAACTGACAAGATTTTAAATGTACTTGCCAGTCCTACCTTGTATAGTGCCAGGTTCCATTAGCTGTTTTACAGGAGTCATAACAGACCTTTGAAACATTAATTGCAGATAATCGTGGAGTCAAATTGGAGGAGAAAATTTGTAGACATTCCATATAAAATTGCTCAAACGTTTATAACACCTACTTCATAAGTGTATCTTGTTAAGCCCAGTTAGTACACTGGTCACTCACTCCAGTACAAATTGATAGTGCAGGTGTATTGATTCCTGAATAAATCTGCAAATGCAGTGCAGTAAATCACCATTTGATGGCCACTTCTATTTGGATGGGGAAAAGGCCACTCTTTAAGTCCGAAGATTCTCTTGAACTTGTGCTGAACAAAGTAATTACAGAGTGACCTCCAACTTGTAAATTGTTAGTGAACGGGACAGAAACATGAGCTTTCGTACTCTCAAAAACAATTTACTATACACCTGTTTTATTAAAAGGGTACATCTAGTGAAATTACTTATTTGAATTACAAAAGGATCAACATGATTCAATATGAAAATAAGATACTGCCCAGTAAGTTCTGACAGTAATAAATCAGACACGCAGCAGCCAATGACATCAGCTTCCTGCATGTATCCACACAAAACTAAACAACTCTTGTGCAAAACAAAAGTACTTTGTAACTGTGATACATTATAAAGATTCAGTTTTTTTAAAACTGGTAAATAAGAAATGATCCTTCAGGTGGGGTCAGAAACTGGATTTCTTGGTCGCACCCCAGGAACCTGTCAAAGCATCTACAACTATTCAGAAGAATATAATACAAGAGCAGCTAAAGATCATCATCTTCGGCTCAGCTGACCATTCAACTGCTCTTATCCTTGCTGATTTGTTTGCCTTTCTTTCAGCCAGTCATATTGTTATCGCAGGGCTTGATATGTTTCTAAGTCTTCAGTGTGATCCATCAGGAGAACTGTATGGGCTGTACACCCGAAATCTGCCAGAACCAAGGAGATTAAGTCAGTTTCCGTTAAGCACCATACACACTTTCAAAGTGAGCTAATTTTTAAAAAAACTTTTTAAAACGAGAACTCAGAATCACAGAATCGTAAAGGCACAGAAGGGAGGTCATTCGGCCCATCATGTCTGCATCGGCTCTCCAACAGCAATTATAACACTGAACTGAATTTAATCGGAGTAAACAAAGAGCAAAGATAATGCTGGAAAACCGAAATCAAAATAGAAAATGTGGAAATAGACAGTGGGTCAGACAACAGTAACTTGTATTTATATAACGCTTTTAATGTAACAAAACATCCCAAGATGCTTCACAGAAACATATCTATCAAAATTTGACATCAGGCCACATGAGGTATTAGGGCAGATGACCAAAAGCTTGATCAACGATAGAGGTTTTAAGCAACATTTTGAATAAAGTAGAGAGGTAGAGAAGTTTAGGGAATGAATTCTAGAGCTTATGGCCCAGGCAGCTGAAGGTACAGCCACCAACAGTGGAGCGATTACAATCAGGGATGCTCAGAGGTCAGAATTAGAGAAGCACAGATATCTCTGAGGGTTGTGGGCTGGAGGAGATTACAGAGATGGGGAGGGGTGAGATCATAGAGAGGTTTGAAAACAAGAATGAGAATTTTCAAATTGGGACATTGCTTCACTGAGAGAACAAAGGTCAGTGAGCACAGGAGTGACGGGTAAACATCACAACTTCCTTTAGGACCCTGGGGGAGACATTAATCTGTCTTTTTCTCTTTATATAAGTTGACCCTTGTGATCTATATTCTTATCTTTTTAAACACTTTTATATTTGCAGTATAAGAGTCACTGAAAATTGTAACAATAATGATGCTAATGAAGTCCACGTCACAGCAGACCCAAGTTTAAAAATAACTATTAAACTGAGTATATTTACATGTTCTAGATTTCTTCTAAGTGGTGATAAGGAATTATGGCAGAAATTTAGTTTTAACTGGTAGGATTTAACAGCATTTTATTTGCCAATAGTTAACATCTCCCAATGACGTTAATCTCAGTGTATACAAAAGGGTGAATTATCCAAGTGCCAACACAGCCCAGCCTATTGGTAAAGTGTAGACACACTGGGCATGATTCTGATATATGCAGCCAAGGGGTGAGATTTCCCAGCAGCAGCACCTGCTCAGATAAATCAGGCCCAAGTGGTGCAGGGAACTAAGTATAACTGGGTAGGAAAATACTCATTAAGGTTTGGGTGAAGGTATTCCCATGTGAAATTTCATTGCATCTTACTTCCAACTGGCCCAGCATTTTGACCCTTGTATTGAGGATTCTCTCGTTCCCAATCACCAACCTCAGGGTTTGCTTAAGAGTAGGCCGTTCAGCCCCTCAGGCAATCCCACCCTTCAATTAGACCACGACTCATCTGTACCTCAGTTCCATTAACCTGTCTCAACACCATATCCCTTAATACTCTTACTTAACAAAAATCACATTTTCAATTAAACTCCAGCCTCAATATCTTTTTCTGGGAGTGGGAGAAACAGAGTTCCAGATTTTCACTGCCTTTTGGGTGAAGAAGTGCTTTCTGACATCTCCCCTGAATGACCTGGCTCTAATTTGAAGACTGCCCCCTTGTTCTGGACTCCCCCACACCAGAAGTAATAATTTCTCTCTATCTAACCTATCAACTCCTTTAATCATTTTAAACACTTCAATTAGATCACCCCATAATCTGATACGTCTGAAGGACTACAAGACTGGTCTATATAGCTTGTCTTCATAATTTAACCAGTTTAACCAAGTATCATTCTGGTCAATCTGCGCTGCAGCTCCTCCAAGGTCAATATATCTTTCCCGACGTGCGATGCCCAGAAGTGAACACTACTGGAGATGTGGTCTAATCAGAGCTTTATACATCGGTAACATCATTTCATTATATTCCAGCCCCTTGAGAAAAAGCTAACGTTCCATTAGCCTCTTAATTATTCTTTGTATCTGTCCACTAGTGTTTAGTGATTTCTGTACATGCACCTACAAAATCTCTCTCTGCTCCTCCACAATTCCTAACTTCTCATCGTTTAGAAAAGAATCTGATCTTTCTTGGGTCTGTGTTTGATGTGACTCCAAAGCATAAAACAGAGAGAATGAATTTCTTTCCCTCTTCTTCCTCTCCTAAAAATAGAGGCTGCTCAAGTGCTGATATCTCACCAGCACCTACCTCACCTCAGCGATTATTCCACAGGCACGACCCTGGAAAGTACCACAGAGTCTGCTGCAGCCGAGATCAGGATCTTCCCCCTTTCCAATCAGGATCAGTATTTTTTATATAAAGTGGATACTGGTGCATCAACCACTGTAGTAGGGGAGCATACATTCAATCAGTCAAATTGAAAATGTATACTGGTGAAGCCATAGAAGTGAAAGGTATTACCACTGTACCTGTTTATTCCAAGCACCGGACATCACAGCTTCCTACGATTGTAGTGGAAGGTGAAAGACAAAACCTTCTAGGTCATGATTAGTTAAAAGAATTTAAACTAAATTGGTCTGAAATTTTCCAGCTGAGAGCTGGAGGGCTGCCAGAGCTGCTAAAGAAACATGACAAGGTCTTTTGAGAGGAACTGGGAAAGTCAAGGGCCTGCAGGCTAACATCTATGTTGACTCTAAAGCAACTCCTCATTTTTTTAAAGCCAGGCCTGTGCCTTATGCCCTGAGAGAGAAGGGTGACACTGAATTAACCCATTTAGAGAAGTTAGGTATTATTCAACCGCTTCAATTTTCATAATGGGCAGCACCCATACTCCCTGTCTTGAAACCGGATCAGGCCATCCGTATCTGTGGAGATTATAAGTTAACAGTAAACAAAGCTGCCAAGTTGAAGAAGTGCCATATCCCCAGGGTTGAGGATCTGTATGCCAAATTAGCACGAGGGAGAACTTACACTAAATTAGATATGAGTCACACATATCAGCAGTTGGAGCTGGAAATTACATCCAGTGGATTTGTGACCATACACACACACAAAGGGCTGTATCAAGACACATGACTGCCTTTTGGTGTTTCTACGGCCTGCACAATTTTCCAGAGGATGATGAAGAGCTTGCTGCAAGGACTACCTCAAGTCGTGGTCCACCTGGACGATGTCTTAATAGCTGGGTTAACAGAAGCGGAACACTTGGCTAACTAGAAGAAAGTCTTAAAATGATTTTTGGGATCAGGGGTGCGCTTAAAAAAGGAAAAGTGTATCTTTCAGGCAAGTGGAGTCATTTACTTGGGCCACCGGATGGATGCCCAAGGATTACACCCGGTAGAAGAAAAAGTCAAACCAATAAGGAGACACACTCGCCTACAAATTTCTCAGAGCTCAAGTCATTCTTGGGTATGGTAAATTATTATGGTCGATTCCTACCCAACTTGTCAATGGTCCTAGCCCCTCTACACTCATTATTAAAGAAAAATAAATGCTGGTCTTGGAAGTCACCTCAAGAAGAAGCCTTCAAGAAAGTTAAACAGCTTTTGCACTCTTTAAATCATTAGTATACTACGGCCTAACAAAAGCATTGGTGCTAACTTGCAGTGCATCCCCCTGTGGCGTGGGAGCGGTACTATCTCACAAGATGGACGACGGTTTAGAAAGGCTGAGAGGCTATGTGTCCAGAACCCTCTCTACGGCCAAGAAGTGTTATTCACAAATCAAGAAAGAAGGATTATTGATTATTTTTGGAGTTTAAAAATTCCATCAATACATACATGGCTGACACTCTGGGATCTGATCTGAAACCGATCTTGGGTATGTTTAGTGAAGAAAAAGCAATCCCTTCCGCAAGAATTCAAAGATGGGCTTTGATTTTATCAGCATATGAATATGCTTTGATGCACAGACCAGGGAGGCATATAGCCAGTGCAGATGCCCTAAGTCGCCTTCCTTTGCAGGAGGGCATTGAACATGCCCCGGCTGGCCAAGAGATCATATTAGCGATGAATTTCCTGGATTCTTCGCCAGTCTGCGCAAGACAAATAGGAAACCGGACAAACCGTGATCTAGTCTTGTCTAGAGTACGAGACCAAGTATTAAAAGGATGGTCCCAGGAACCAGTGCCTGAAGAATTGAAGCCAATCACCCGAAGGGATGAATTGTGTAGTCAGGATGGTATCCTATTATGGGGTGCACGAGCCATCATTCCTGCACAAGGAAGGGAGCCTCTCTTAACTGAGTTTCATAGCACGCATTCTGGAATTTCCAAAATGAACCTGCTTACAAGGAGCTATATCTGGTGGCCAGGTATAGACAGTGATATAGAAAAAATGGTTAAACACTCTCTCCAGTGCCAGTGCCAGCAACGACAGAGGTTGCCTGTCACTGCTGCTGAAGCCCTGTAAATAAAGCTCACTGTTTCTTATGAGAAACCTGTCCGGAAAATCAAGTCCGTAACAGCCAGCCAGCGTGAAATCGTGTCCGGGGGCCGATCGCAGCCGGAAGCGCATTTTGCATCCGCTTCCGGGCCTGCCAATCATACACACCCGATCAGCGCAAGATTCAGGCCCATTTCTTAAAGGTACCTATTTCTTACATTGCTCTGCACAAATTGGCTGCTGCATTTCCTACATTATAACAGTTACTACACTTCAAAAATTACTTCATGGGCTGTAAAGTGCTTTTTGAGACGCCCTTAGGTCATGCAAAGAGCGACAGAAACATGAGTTCTGTCTTAAACATAGAGGTAGTCAGCATGCACGGCAACAGCTTACCCGCACTGGGGGTTGGCTGAACACACAGCATAGCTGGATCGCTAAAAGAAAATGCTGTCACTTTGTAGTGTGCATCACCAGCAGCCGTTTCTGTTGTGTTCAGACTCTGCTTGTGGGTATTTAAGGGGTATAAAAACAGAAAAGACCTCTTGAAGTGGCTGAATGTAATGCCGGTACATCCAACTCATCCACATACCCGTACCAACACTAGCAGCCGTACAGTGATGAAAATGGAACAGAGCCCATTTCCAACAGGGAGCCTTTCTGGGGAGAAAAACCCACAAGAGTATTTTCAATACTCCCTTACTCAATCGCAGAACATCAAGTTTTACCTTTGTGAGACTGTAAAACATAGTGACTTCCGCTAATGTAATCACCCGCGATTCCTAACTGGGAAGCATCTGTAGTGGAACTGTCACCATCCACCTGAAAAATTGAGAAATGTTGAGTCAGAAACAATTAAACCAAAATGCTTTTGTGGTGCATTTAGAAAATAAACTGAGGCTTCTGCAGGAAGGATTGTATGATAGCACTGTATCTGCATGCATTTAATTTATACAAATCAACTCAGATCAAATCCTATTAAAATCTAGAATAATACAAAGTATGGGCTATTAATAATAGATACAGGTGAATGATAGAATGAATTTGTGTTACATAGAAAGACTTTCATTTATAGCGCTTCTCATGACCACTGAACATCTCGAAGCGTTTTACAGCCAATGAGGTACTTTTGAAATGTAGTAACTTTTGTAATGTAATTATCATGGCAGCCAATTTACCCACAGCAAAGTCTCACAAACAGCAATGTGATCATGACCAGATAATCTGCTTTTGTGACGTTGACTGAGGGATAGATATTGACCAGAGCGCCGTGGGGTAACTCCACTCCTCCTCTTTGAAATAGTGTAAATATGTTAAAATTTCCTTTTGACTGCAAATCTAAGCATAAGATACAAATAAGCAAACAAACAGAGGTATTGTTAAACTATTCTGTCACACCTTTTACTACTGTAACTTTACCCTGTACAAATTGCATAGCTCAAAATATTTTCTAAATGTGCAACACCTGTTTCAAATAGATTCAAAAGTAGCCCAGAAGTGCATTAGATATTTTATAGTTGAGATCATAAGAAAAGCTTACTGAGTGAGGAGCATTGAACTGGTTCCACAGGGAGCTACACCAAAGAACAGTCTATTTAGTCGGTGAATTCTATAGCACATCCACCCCTGTTTTAACTGAAGTTATTCACTTACACTGACTGCACGCTTTAGATGGGATAAACTAAGGGGCACAGCAATAATTAACAATGTAAATGTGGGACAGGAGGCAAGAACTCATCTGGGAAAACTGATGAAACAAATACAATCCAAAAGAGAAAGGACTGACAAATAAACTGGTGTCCAAAAGACCCTCAGCACTAATGGTTTAAGCACTGGCAGAAATTCATCTCGAGTGTACTGGGCTACTTTGAAGGTAACTTGTATTTACATAGCTTCCTTAATGTTGTACAATATCAGAAAGCACTTCACAGCAGCCTCATCAGACAAAATGTGGCACCAAACCGCATGATGAAATATAGGAACGGGTAACCAAAAGCTTTTTGGAGAGATGGAAAGGTTTAGACAGGGAGTTCCAGATCCAAATCAGGGAGGTGGATGGGGTTCTGGGGGCTCTAGAAGCAATGGAGCAGGAGTGGGAAGAGAATCCACCACGTTCAATTCTTTAGCTATGACTGGATAGATAGGAATCGAGCCAGATGAGGACAGTCCCAACCACATAGACGATAGAGAGGGGTCGGAGGAAGGTGACGTGGTCAACCATGTCAAAGGCTGACAGCAGGTCGGAAAGGTTGATCAGGAATGGTTTATCATGGTCACAGTCACATTGGATATCATTTGTGATTGAGATACACAATGGGCGTGTGGGTGCAATTGGCGGGCCCAGGAGCAACGGACTGCCGCCCGTGATTGGCCCCCAACCACAATTTCATGCTGGCTGGCCAATTAACGGCTGGCCAATCAGCTCGAAGCGTGCACTGAAATGCTCAGCGCTGCCTGGGTGTGGGGGGAGCCGGTGCTGATGTAAGCGCGGGCGAGCGCTGAATGCAGGCTCCCTGAAGGCGGAAAGCTGCCTCAGGGGGGGCTGAAGACTTCAAAACAATTAAACAAAGATTCTGAAATCTGGAAAAAAAAATGTCCACGCATCAGAATCAGTCACCTGAACATACACATGATGAAAACTCTGTCCATACGTTTTTAGTTTTTTTAATTTAATAACGGAAACCTCATCCCACCCTTGGATGAGGTTTCATCAGAAATGCAAAGTCCGCCTGGCAGATTCGCCTGTCCGCCAACCGTAAATCGGAGACAATTGCGACTTTAACTACTTTAATTGTCTTTTTAATTGTCGGTGGGTGTGCTTCCAACACTCACCGACCGAAAGATCGCGTGAGCGTGGGATGATGTTGGGGTGCTCGCCCGACGTCATCGCGTGCGATTTTGCGTCCAACTGGGTCGGGCGCGCACCTGTACGCCCACCTAAAAATCCTGCCACTGTTTCAGTGTTGTGGCAGGGATGGAAATCTGATTGGAGGGGCTGTGGAATGCATTAAGGTTCAATCGGATACCAGAGTCAAGCTATAGTCGCAGGCAGATGATGTTGTTGCTAGGCCGTCAACAATATTGCTCATCTGAAAAATAACTTAAGACAGTCACAAAAACTGTGGCCGATTTCTGGGAAATTTCCTGCTGATGTTGTATCCGAGGGCATTTTATTTAGATAGATCAGAAAGAAAACATTTGTATTCATAACTTTATCACATTCAAGCCAACAAAAAAAGCACTTTACAATTAAATTTTTTTTTTAAATTGCAGTCACTATAATGTGGCAGCCAAGGGGAACACTGCAGGGGCCTGAAAAAAGCAAACCGGTTGAATGACCAATTGACCCGTTAATTGTGGTGTTGGTTGAAGGGAATGTTGATCACAAACCCTCCTCTTCACATAGGGCAGTGGTCTGGAATTGTTTACAGTCCTTTACTGAAAGGCAAATGTGTCTCATCTGAAGCATACCACCTCTTGCACCATTCCCCACGGTCTATGCTGAGGTGTCAGACTAAGGTTATCTGCTGAAAGCAACAGTAGCATCCTCAAAAAAAAAACAAAAGAAAATGACTGAGCATCTACACCTTTAAAATTTATGCTTATTGGTTTAAACAGATTTTTCCCAAAGATAGATTCCAATGGGGACCTGCACTGTTCAGAGAGGCTTCTAAAAACAAAAGCATCAGAATAAGACCTAAGATCTGGAGTTTCCTCCCTAAAACCATCTGCCTCTCTTTCCCCCTTCGCAATGCTCCTTTAAACCTACCCCTTTTGACCAGACTTTTGGTTATCTACCCTAATAACTCATGTGACTCAGTGTCATGTTTTGCTTGATAATGCTCCTGTGAAGCACCTTGAGGTGTTAAAGGTGCTGTACAATTGTGAGTTGTTATTGCTGAAGCCAATTTCATTCTAATTCGGATTATGAACAAACCAACACGGCCAGACTGAAGTGAATTCGTACCAAAATGAGGACAAGTGCTCCATATGCTCATGTGAAATTCTTCTTTGCCATTTGAAGGAAGATGTTAGCATCTCCAGTAAAACAAGATAGGAATCACAAACATGCTTGCTAAACATACATCCACCAATGCAGCTAAATTCCACCCCACAAAATGGCTTGAACAGGGATAAGAGATTTATGCAAAGGTCATTTAAGATTGCCGCACACAGGGTGTGATATACAGTTTCATTCAGAAAATAGTCCATAAGACGCAGGAGCAGAAGTAGGCCATTCGGCCCGTCGAGTCTGCTCCGCCATTCAATGAGTTCATGACTAATCTGATAATCCTCAGCTCCGATTTCCTGCCTTTACCCCATTACCCCTGATTCCCTGACTGATTAAAAAATCTGTCAATCTGTAACTTTCGGACCTGAAATACAAGCCATCATTTACATCGTGCAGTACACACTACAATAAAGAGTAGAGGCTTCAGACGTGCTTTTTTTGCTGAGAGAGCAGCTAAAACACCATTGTTATAAGACGCTCAGCAACTTCCTGTGCTCTTCTACAACTATGTGTGAGGCTGCCACAACATTCAGGAACTCTCCTCGAGCTGTGTTCTTGTCAGTCGTCTGAAACTATCAAGAGAGCAGGTGCATCCGATCCGTTTGTCTTTGTGGCCATTTACATAGAGTTTACAGCCCCGTAACACACCATTCAGTCCAAATGGTTCATACCAATGTTTATGCTTCACATTAGCTTCCACTCACCCCTCTTCAACTTGCCCTATCTGCATTTCCTTCTATTCCTTTCTCCCTCAGTGTTTATCTTATATGCAACTATAATGTTCACCTCAGCCATTCTACATTCTCACCAAACTCTGAGTAAAGGTGTTTCTCCTGAATTCCCTGTTGGAGTTATTAGTGCCTAACTTACATTTATGTCACAAGCCATAGATCAAGTATAAATCCCTGTTCTGTGCAGCACCAATGGGGAGCTGCATTGTTGTCAGAGCCATCCCTCAGGTGAGCTAAGGGGATGCTAAAGCTCCCATGGGACTGGTCAATGAGAAGGGGGGGAAGGGAAGAGATCTCCCAGTGTCCCAGTCAACCAACATCACCATAAAACACCAATTACCCACCCTATTCACATCATTGCTGGCTGTAAGACCTTACAAACTGGCTTCAGCATTTATCTGCACAACAATGACTGCACGTCAATAGTAATTCAAACGCTTTGGGATATCGGGACAGTGTAAAATGTACTATTTAAACTAAGTTCCTATTTCTGTCCCTACTGGATAGTCTGCAACAAAATACAATTGTAAATGAAAAGGAATGCCTACTTTTGGAGGCAACATTGAAGAGGGGTTCTGTCTTCCCTCTCAGGTGGGTTGAAAATATTCCGTGGCTATCACTCAAAGAATACCAGGGGACTTCTCCCCGGTGTCCTGGAAAATATTTATCCATCCTCATTAAAACAAATGGTCTAGTCATTGTTTCATTGCTGTTTTTTGGGATCTTGCTGTGCAAAAATTGGCTGCCGCATTTCCTGTCACAACAGTGATTACATTCAAAAGTGACCCATTGGCTGTAAAGCACTTTGGGATGTCCTGAGGTTGTGAAAAACGCTATAGGAATGCAGGTTCTTTCTTTCCTCCTTAAAACCCATGGCGGGATTTTCTGCACCCGCCCACCGCTGCGATCTTCCGGTCCCGCCGCAAGTCAATGGATTTCTGACCGGGGCACCGCCTCACCCGCGGCGGGGCCGGAAAATCCTGGCCGCAGCTCTTTGGCCAAGTTTTTGGTCACCATTTCTAATACCTCCTCCATTGGCACAGGTGTGGGGAGGTGCTGGCATAGTGGCATTGTCACTGGAATGCTAATCCAGAGAGCCAGGGTAATGCTCTGAGGACCCAGGTTCGAATCCCACCATGGCAAATGGTGAAATTTGAATCCAGTTTGGAATTAAAAGTCTGATGATGACCATGAAACCATTGCCAATGGTCGCAATAACCCATCTGGTTCACTGATGTCCTTTAGGGAAGGAAACCTGCTGTCCTTAACTGGTCTGGTCTCCATGTGACTCCAGAGCTGCAGCAATGTGGTTGACTCTTAAATGCCCTCTGAACAAGGGCAATGAGGGATGGGCAATAAATGCCGGCCTAACCAGCGACGCCCACATCCCATGAACGATTAAAAACAAGTTTGCTTGACTACACCTACAAAGTGCTATGGGATGTTTTTCTATATTAAATAGGCTGCGTGACAGCAAGTTATTGTTTCAGCCAAAGCTAACCTGGCATGGATTCTGCAGAACTAATTGAGAAACTGTACCCAATCAGACTGAGTGAGATTAGCGTAATTAATTACTCCTCCAGCGGACAGCTAGGCTGTCACGGGTCACTGGGTTTGGTAGCACTAACACCATCTTGGTGTGCGCTTGGTGGATGAATGAAAGGCTGAAACACTTCGGGTGACCCGTTTTTGGAGCCCACATTTTGTGGGATTAATTCTAGAGATGGAAAAGAACGGACCACTGTGAATTTAAGTGACTTTTTTGTAGTCGTCTTTGAATGTCTCTTCAATATACAAAACATCAAGAAGATGTCAAACGGTTATCACTGATGTTATTGACACCTGAAATAAATTGCTTATTCCTGTCCACAGTGAGTTATTCTTTTGTTTTTGGCTATTTTCATCTAAATAGGGTGACCATCCAGGAATTTGCAAGCTAACACACACAAAGCCGGCCACTACAACAACAGGTGGTAAGGTAACTCAGTCAACAAATAATGCAGCGCTCGAGATAAAATATTAATGGCTAGTCATCCTAGTTAGCGGAAATGAAAATGCATTTTGCTTTTATCTTTGCATTAAGTAATTGTTTGATATGTCTGTAGACTGTCAGGCCTGTCTATTATAAAAACAAAAAGCTAAAAGCTACTGCGGATGCTGGAAATCCAAAACAAAACAAAAACAGAATTACCTGGAAAAACTCAGCAAGTCTGGCAGCATCGGCGGAGAAGAAATCAGTTAACGTTTCGAGCCTCCATGGCCCTTCGGCAGAACTGTCTATTAGATGGATATCCATTTACTGAATCAGGCAGCAGAAGGCATTCTGTGAATCACATATTGTTAAACTATGGCTCAATACAAATACTCTTCCCTTCTGGATCCTTTCCCTGTTCAGAAGCAAACACCAGACCCCCATCAGCCCCACCTCTGAACCCCCCCACCCCCCCCAACACCCTTCACCCCCACCTGTCCTGGTTTCCTCTTAAAGGGACCTGCATTTCTAACATTGTTAAGACCTACCAATTAATACCCACTTAAGGGCCTCATCCCAGCTCCACTGGCGTTCAACGCAGGGTGGCCTAAAAAGCAACCCCACCAAGTGAGGCTGGGGTTCTTTGTTGTCAGGCACTCAGTGCTTGATTGAGGGACCCTACCTCGGGAAGGTGGGATGGCCTGCTAGGAGACACTGTCCTGCTCTTCAGACCACCCACCCCCCCCCACCCCCCCCCACCCCCCCACACCGGCACCCATCTACATCACCATCAACTGTGCATTCTACATGGCATAGCAACATCTCTACCCATCAGAGTCCACTTGCCAACCAATCAGCACTCTATTCTCATACAGTATAAATTATTGTTCCTTTTACATTTGATATTGTTGCAAATTGTCCTGATGAGTGCAAGATGAAAAGTTTATCCTTATTGCTATTTATTTTTAAAGCTGGTCTTTTTCTGCTGAACAAAGAAAATTAAGATGGCTGCTACAAGTCACCTGATCACAGGGTTGACACGCTGCTGGGAGCTATCACCAGGAGTTTCAAGGAAAAAGAATGATTTTCTCAGTTTCTGAACTGTTTCACCTCATTATGCCTAGAGAGCTACTAACAGACTCACATCACACCTGGG
This sequence comes from Cetorhinus maximus, assembly GCF_964194155.1. NCBI lineage: Eukaryota > Metazoa > Chordata > Chondrichthyes > Lamniformes > Cetorhinidae > Cetorhinus > Cetorhinus maximus. Next base: position 11,159,006 of record NC_135900.1, read on the forward strand.
ACTTTTCAGACTAATTTCAAAAGGAGCTACGGGGATATCATTTGCATTTGATAAGCCTACCTTGCTAGCGGAGTTAGTGGGTCTGCTGAGACAATGACTTCCCAAACACCAGACCCTCAACATAGATGGAAACTCTTTCAACAACTAATGACTGAGACATTATCAGTCCTGAAACCAAAGCCAATACCAGATGCTAGACAAACATCCCTTTTGAAGCCATTGTGGAGAATGAAGGTCACATGACCCAAGCCTCCAGCCTTTTGGACAGTTTAACATTACATCTCTGGTCTTTGCAGCCAGACTGCTGTATTAACATCAGCTGGACACAACTCCAGCAGCCAGGCTGGATAAGCAGTCTCAACTCCACGAAGCCTGTTTGATTCTAAAAGTCTCTGAACAACACCTGCCAAGTGGTCTAAACACAGAAAAGCCCATCACGCAGCAGCATCATTTGTTTCAAGGAGTTTCGTATCATTTAACCAGCCAGAAACACATCGGAACGGACCCCACTACAAGGGAATCACCCTCTGGACTCTGACTTTGGACTCTGGAACTCACGTGAACTAATATTCATTTTCCCGTGGTCTTTACGCTGTAAAACTCCTTTTCTCTATTCCCCTTTTACTGTGTGAATTATGCATGTTTATCTAGCATCTGGTATTGGCTTTGGTTTCAGGACTGATAATGTCTCAGTCATTAGTTGTTGAAAGAGTTTCCAACTATGTTGAGGGTCTGGTGTTTGGGAAGTCATTGAGGACTGTGTGCGCAGCTGCAGTTTCGATATGGCACCCGGAGTGAGGGAACGGTGAGTAACGGGGTGGCGGGCGATTCAGGGGGAGCGATGCGGCGTGTTTCCTGAGCCTGCATAGTTAATGAAGCGGGAAGCGGACGATACGATGAAAAAATTTGCCCTGGCGGGAAAAAGGTCATTTTTCACTCCCGCCACTGCACTTAGTGAAATTCAGGGAAAATTCCGCCTAATGTTTCAAACAGAAACTTGTGGGGCCCGAGCTTCTGGTCGGAGCCGACGCTGTTGCGATTGCCACTGGCTGCAGAGATCATTACAAACTTACCTTTCCTTATGGGCCGCAGCCGTGTCTTCTGATTCTGGCTGCGGCGACATCCAGGCAGAAAAATGCGGAGCGCAGGAGAGGTGATGACATGACCCCCCCACCCTGCCCTCCACCAACTCCCCCCCCACCACCCCCACCAGCCACTCCCCTTTTCACAAGAGCAGCTATGTATTCGGGTAAGTTTTTAAGGTCTTAAGGGTTTTAATGAGGTTAGTGGTGGTGGGGGGAGTGAGATAGGTGCAGGGTCGGGCAATCTGGGGAGGTGGCAAGTAGGCCGGTGGAGGGAGGGTATTGGGGGAGGGGGGGGTGTTATTGGGGGTGGGTGTAGTCAGGGGATGGGTGAGGGTGTGCGTGGGGAAGGGAGTGGTGGGGTGGGGTCCGCTGTTTATCACTAGCCTACACCAGGGTTTTTCAATGGAGCTATTCTCGCTAAGTGTCCACATAAGTAGCATGTGACAGGCCAGGCCCAACTCTCCCACATTGAGGTCAATGTCGGACACGTTTCCGTAGGGACCCAGGGAACGCAAAACTGCCCATTGAAAATGTAAGCATCACGGGCTATTAGCGCACAGTCTGCGAATCAGGACTTTCACAGGGTCCTGATGCGCTAGGATCTATCCCATTGATTTTAAATAAGTGCGCGAGGAATCTAATGTACTGGCAGGTGACAAACACTTTTTAAATTACTTAACGATCATAATATTAACTTGCACAATAGTGGGGTGCCTCAACCAAGTTAAGAGTCCAAGACATAATTGGCCAATTTAGGTAAGCCATGAAATGTCGCCTCAGTTACACAGCTAAGGCTCTCTGAAATCACAATGAAAAGTATAAATGTACAACCTGTGGCAAAATTGAAGATCTGGACACTGCGCTCAACCTGCAGCTGCAAAGAGCTAGTCAGAGGGCCATGATCTAACCGCCAGTCCAGTTTGTGGGTGTTCAGGGCAGTTGAAGGAGAATGTCCTTTTCTGGAGAGTTCTATCAATTTTGCAGTCACTTCATTTGCCACATCCCGAAATTTGAAGGTACCCACGCACACAGTCTCATGGTGATGGTGAGTATACTGAATCTGAACAGGCATTGCAAACCTCGGAAGATGAGGATCCTTGAATTTGGCTCTGTGGGAGAAACACTAATGCAGAGTTCAAAGACTCAGTTTTGACGCTAACTGACAAATTACGTTAAAAAAACATAGCTAAGATTCCTTGCATTCATGTTCATCTCCATGGATACAATTTTCCCCTTGATTCACAGAAAAAAATCGTTGGTGTTTACTTGCATCATTTCCCAGGGTTTCTCTTCACCGTGACAACCACTCACACAGGACAGGATGTGTTCTTCGAGATAAAAAGAGAAAATGCTGGAAAAACTCAGCAGGTCTGACAGCATCTGTGCAGAGAGAAACTGAGTTAACATTTCGAGACTGTATGACCCTCCTTCGGAACTCTGAGGGACTAAGACCTCACCCTGTATATTTTTCTTATAAAATGTATGGAGGTATGGTCATTGCTATCTCTAAAAACTTCAAACGGATAAAGACCTAAAATGGATGAATCTATGCCCTGTCTGTAACCCACAGACAAAAGAGGCTACCTGGCAGTCTCAGGGAAATTCACATCATTATCTCTGAAGAGCCACTGATGACCCCCTGTAGGCAACACAGACCAAATTCAAAGGGAGCTAAACAAAGGTCATCTTCATTTCATAACCCAGGTTGGTCAACTGGAATCAGCTAAGACAAAGGACCCCACAACCTTCCTTTCAATTCTTCATGGTCGAAACATTTAACAATCTCGAAGTTCCAGATAAGGGATACACACCCTTTGTCAAAGACAGTGTGAAGAGGTGGGAGTCATGTGACACAGGCCTCTGGTTTGTGGAACCAGTAATATTGCCTTGCTGTGCTGCAAAGTCTCAGTCTGCCAGTTTTCCATTTGACCAGCAGCATCATAGGAAAGGAGCTTTGGCCCGGTTTGGAGATCTGGCTCCATGTACACTACTTCTGCTGGAAAGCCTATACCATCACCTACAAGACTGAATCATCTCTGTGTGCTGATCTCATCATGTGAAGTCAACACCAGCAGAAAAGTAAATTACCCAGCATCTGTTATCAGTCCCCTGACCTCCGTGAAGAAATACCTCATTGGACTTTGATTCGGAACTCTGGAAACCACGTGAAACACTATTAGTTTTCTCTGTGGTCTCTGCACTGCAAATCTTTCTTTTCTCTATCCCCATTTTACTGTATGAATGCAAAGGAGGCAACATTGCAACCCTCCTCCTCCTGCATTTTGAGTGTGTGCAAATAAACTAACCCTTTGAGTTCATCCTATCTTGAGTTTGCTGTGGGGTTATTAAGATAAATTGGATCACACGAGGGGTTAGGAAATATGCCACTGCTTATAAAGGGGGAAGCAAATCAAAAACACCATTCTGCTTATGGATAGGTGGTGAGAGGAGAAATTAGTGCTGTTTAAATTAACCTCCCCCCCACCCCCCACCCCATCCATAACACGTGCTAATTGGATAACTATAACTCAAGGTAGTTATAATGCATAACCAAACTGCAAGTGCAGGTATCTGCAGATTCATCTTCTGTATAAATTAGGGTGTGTTGAAATTCAAAAGGAAAATTTAACTGAAAAATTTCTGTTTTTTTGTAATTTTCCTGTAACTGGTACTCCAGACAATAGGAGAGTCAAAGGTGGGATTTTTAGGGACCAACTGTCATTTGTTCCTTATCCCCATACTGTCAAAGCTCTAGATCTCACTTTACAATTATTGCAAATAATGTTATTACCAATCAATTCAAATTTTTTATCCATATATGGGATGTGGGTGTTGCTGACTAGACCAACACTTATTGCCCATCCCTAATTGCCCTTGATAAGGTGGGGGTGAGCTTCCTGTGAGAGAATTACAAAATACCAAAAGATCGGGACAGCTATGTATGGACGGCAATGCCTTATTCTCTCCGTTAGTCTTATGGAAGCAACAAAATGACGATCGCTGTTGCGACAAGGTCAGATTCATGCCTGAATCCAGGGTGACGATCACCTAATATGTGAGAGAACAGCCAAGCAGGGGAGCATGTGCCACTGCTGTGATGATTTACAAATGTTTTCTCAATCTACTGGCTCGTTAACTATTTCATGTTGTTCCGTTTGCCAATTAACCGAGTACTCCTGGGCCCTGATATTCAATGCAAATCCACCAGCACTTCCACGTGTTAGTTACTTCACCTAACAAATCACACCTCCACACTCACACATGGTATCCCATCCTGATATGCCACATGCTTCATCCGAGAGGAGCCATCGTTGACTTTCAGGTAGTCTTATCAAAAGATCAATACGCTAATAATCTGAAGATCTCTGCTTATCTTCTCCTGCATGGTGCCGATGTATCAGGTAGTAGCCAGATGATCTTAAAAACTTCATAGGGAAGGACATTAACATCTCCAAGAGAAAGCTATCGATTTATTATTCTCATCTACACTTTCCTTTCAACTAGAATATACATCAAGACCAGATTGATATATTCCATTGAACTACACCAAAGGTGAGCTATTCCAGTTCCCAGTTGGTGCTGTGTTTATTGTTTCCTAACTCTCGCTCCTACCTTCAATCACTTCCCATCATACTGTTTTACACACGCCATTAGTTATCATCCTGTCTCATTCATGATTCCTGGAAAAACTTTATTTCAAAATTATGTCAAATTCAAATAGTAGTGTTGGTGGGCTTGACAGGTTTAGTTAACGTTCAATTTATTTATTCCCAAAAGAAACTTCATTTTTGTGATACTCAGAAACGATTTAGACTTGGCTTCCAGGGGCACTTTCCGTTTCACTAAAACTTTTCCCCTTGCTGAAGCTCCTTAAAATTAACAACATGCGTGATTCCCCCTCAGGAACTTCATGTTCAAAGCACCTCAAGCTTTTGTGTGCAAATTAGCTCCATAAAATTAACAACGAGCATGTTCAAAGTACCTCTTCCACAAGCACGATTCCCTCAGAAGGGCAATAACCAGTACAATTCCCTCAGAAGGCAATATTCTGGGGGTACGATGGAATCCTGCCCACTGCCCCTGGGAGCAGATCAGAGGCGGCCACAAGGGTAGCCATGCCAAGCCAGACTAGTTAAAAGGCCCACTTCAGTTCTTTGGGACTTTGTCCCAGTTTTTTAGTTACGTTTTAGCCCTCACCACCCCAGAAAAAAAAACACCCATTCATAATTGTTTGAAAGAAAAACTGGTGTTGCTATTGATCGATAAAAGTGTCAATCAAACAGTATCAATATCAGAAGCTTTATGCATATGACACCTCTTAACCTTGTACAAATAAACATTGAGACATTGACTAAAGAGATCACAGGAAAAATAACTTATTATAACCTCAGAGATGTTAATCAAGCAAAGTCAACACTTTTCTGCACCTGTATAAATAAATTCAATCCCATAATCCTTTTATAAGAGTTTGGGCTCTGAATGGTTGTTTTTTTTAAAGCAATTTCACATCTGTCATTGTTATTATAGGATTCATTGGTTCTTTACATCGTGTACACTGGGTGAACGGGCATGGAGGGTACAAGGAGTCATGGGGTGGTTGGGGGCATATGTTGGCATGGGTAAGACCTTTTGACTCCTCTGAACCATAAATCATGGAGAAGCTGTCCCAACTCCACGAAAATTGCAGTGGACTAGCTGATGCCTATCCCCATAATGGAGCTGGCCAGGTCAGGAGTGCAGAGTGTAGGCTTGCTGCCTGCTCCCTTATCCCACACCAGTGAAAATTGGGGGGCACCAGGAATCCCAGAATTGGAGCCTGCTCGCCATTTTTAAACGGCTCTGGAGTCCTTTTGATTCCCTCGAAAATCCGGCCCATAGTGCATTAAACTAAAAATGGAATGCTGCAATTAAAGAGGGAGTGCTTTGCTGCCTTTATTGGCTGAAAAACACGGCAGCCAATTAATGCACTGTAAGATTTCACAAAAAGCAATGAGTTAAATGATCAGATCATCTGTTTTACTGATACTAGTTGAAGGAGAGATGTTAGCCAGGGTGCTGGAACAGCTCTCCTACTCTTCCAAATAGCGCATAGGATCTTTTACATCCACTTGAGGGGCCTCAGCTTAACATCTCATCCAAAAGACAACCCCTCCAACAGTGCAGCACTCCCTCAGAGCTCTACTGAATTGCCCATCTGGATTATGTGCTCAATTTTTTGAAGTGGGGCTTGAACCCAGAACTGTCTGAGGGAAAAGTGCTACCACCCTATCTAAGGCTGATGCCAAAAGTTGACGTGATTACTAGAAGGAAAATCTTGCTTTGTACTCAATTATTTTGCTAAAATTCCTTCTGTGTTTCTTATTGATGGGATGGAAGAATCTAGTAATATATTGTTGTGGGTGGAGTAAAGCACCACAACTCACATAGCTTATATCTAGATCATATATATGTAAAAATTGAGAAAAGATCACATTAAAGGTACAAAATATAACAACTTTTAACAGATATAGCTAACTGGTAAGTAGAAAAACATGACTGGTTGAATTTAAACTGCTCATTAGGGAGATTTAAACATTCACTTGAGAGAAGCATTGGCAAGATAGATAGTCATTTATATTACTTTTTTTTATTCATTCATGGGATGTGGGCGTCGCTGGCTAGGCCTGCATTTATTGCCCATCCCTAATTGCCCTTGTCCAGAGGGCATTTAAGAGTCATCCGCATTGCTGTGGGTTTGGAGTCACATGTAGGCCAGACCAGGTAAGGACAGCAGATTTTCTTCCCTAAAGGGCATTAATGAATCAGATAGATAATCATTTATATTACATCTTTACCACAGTATTTACTAGGGAGACAGATCAGGTGGATATGACATCAGAAGATGAGATTAGAAATTATATATATCTTTTACTCATTCATGGGGTGTGGGTGTCACTGGCTAGGTCCAACTGTAATTACCCTTGAAAAGGTGGTGGTGAGCTGCCTTCTTGAATTGCTCCAGTCCATGTGTTGTAAGAACATCCACAGCGCTGCTAGGAAGAGAAATCCAGCATTTTGACCCAGCAACAGTGAAGGAACGGCAATATAGTTCCAAGTCAGGATGGTGTGTGACTTGCAGGTGGTGATGTTCCCATGCATCTGCTGCCCTGGTCCTCCTAGGTGGTAGAGGTCACGGGTTTGGAAGGTGCTGTCGAAGGATCCTTGATAAATTGCTGCAGCGCATCTTGTAGATGGTACACACCACTGCCAATCATGTGGTGCCAATCAAGTGGGCTGCTTTGTCCTGGATGGTGTCAAGCTTATTGAGCATTGTGGGAGCTGTGCTCATCTAGGCAAGTGGAGAGTATTCCATCACACTCCTGACTTGTGCCTTGTAGATGGTGGACAGGCTTTGGGGAGTCAGGAGGTGAGTAAATCTTACATAACAGCACTTAAAGAGCAGAAATATTAAATGACTCATAAAAGGGATCAATACCCAGTCTGCGCATGATTTCGCCTTTGGAGCTTTGCCTAAAAGGCAATTTTTCTCCCCCAAATAGTTTGCACAAAAGTTCGTTAAACATGGACATATTATTGTTTTCTAAGTTACAGCTAAAAAAAGTCATTGCCAGTATTATCCATCCATTGCTGATACCCCAGTCTGTCCAGAATGGGATATCAGCACTTCTTCTTCTTGAGTTCTCTGCCCGGAGCCAGGTCTGACCCACAATGCCACCACGGGCAGGGCAAGGAGGCAGGTCCTGAATTCACCCCAGCTGGAACAGAGATTGAACCCGATGCTGTTGGCACCAATCTGATCCACACTGGCTGTCCGACCAACTGAGCCAACCGGCCCCCCACAATGAATCCAAGTTGCTGTGCCACTCTTACATACGTGTTGTAATCTGGAGCTATGGACAGTGATGGTAGAGACTCCAATTTCTTTCCAGCACATGGCTGACCAGGAATGTCTCCCACTCTTACCACCTACCATTGGTATATGTCGGAAGAATTTCAGTAGGGGAGCATTTCGGTAATAGTGACCATAACTCAGTAAGATTTAAGGTAGTTATTGAAAAGGACAAAGATGGACCGGAAATAAAGATTCTGAATTGGGGGAAGGCCGATTTTAATATGATAAGACAGGATCTGACCAAAGTGGACTGGGAGCAGCTACTTGTAGGAATATCTACAGCAGAGCAGTGGGAATCATTTAAAAAGGAAATAGTGAGAGTGCAGGGTCAACATGTTCCTATAAAGGCGAAGGATGGGACCAACAAGTCCAGAGAACTCTGGATGTCGAGGAATGTACAGGATTGGATAAGGACAAAAGGGAAGCTTATGGTAGATACCAAGGGCTCAAAGCAGTGGAAGCCCTATATAAAGTACAGGGGGGTTACTTATGAAAGAAATTAGGAGACCGAAGAGGGGGCATGAAAAAACACTGGTGGGTAAAATCAAGGAAAATCCAAAGTTATTTTATAAGTATGTTAGAGGCAAGAGGATAACCAGGGAATGATTAGTGTCTCAAAAACAAAAACAGAATTACCTGGAAAAACTCAGCAGGTCTGGCAGCATCGGTGGAGAAGAAATCAGTTAACGTTTCGAGTCCTCATGACCCGTCGGCAGAACTGAGTATAGTTAGGAGAGGGGTGAAATATAAGCTGGTCTAAGGTGGGGGGGCGGGGGGAGAGAGAAGTTGAGGGTGGGGTGATTGTGGAGATAAGCAAGCAGTGATAGGAGCAGATAATCAAAAGATGTCACAGACAAAAGGATCAAAGAGGTGTTGAAGGTGGTGATATTATCTAAGAAAATGTGCTAATTAAGAATGGAAGGCAGGATACTCAAGGTACAGCTCTAGTGGGGGTGGGGTGGAAAGACTAACAAAGTTTTAGTTTTAGATTTAAAAATAATGGAAATAGGTGGGAAAAGAAGAATCTATATAAATTATTGAAAAAAAAAGGGAGAGGGGAGAAACGGGGTGGGGATGGGGGGAGGGGGAGTTTAAGATCTAAAGTTGTTGAATTCAATATTCAGCCCGGAAGGCTGTAAAGTGCCTAGTCGGAAGATGAGGTGCTGTTCCTCCAGTTTGCGTTGGGCTTCACTGGAACAATGCAGCAAGCCAAGGACAGACATGTGGGCAAGAGAACAGGGTGGAGTGTTAAAATGGCAAGCGACAGGGAGGTTTGGGTCTTTCTTGCGGACAGACCGCAGGTGTTCTGCAAAGCGGTCGCCCAGTTTGCGTTTGGTCTCTCCAATGTAGAGGAGACCGCATTGGGAGCAACGAATGCAGTAGACTAAATTAGGGAAAATGCAAGTGAAATGCTGCTTCGCTTAAAAGGAGTGTTTGGGCCCTTGGACGGTGAGGAAAGAGGAAGTGAAGAGGCAGGTGTTGCATCTTCTGCGTGGGCATGGGGAGGTGCCATAGGTGGGGGTTGAGGAGTAGGGGGTGATGGAGGAGTGGACCAGGGTGTCCCGGAGGGAACGATTCCTACGGAATGCCGCCAGGGGGGGTGAAGGGAAGATGTGTTTGGTGGTGGCATCATGCTGGAGTTGGCGGAAATGGCGGAGGATGATCCTTTGAATGCGGAGGCTGGTGGGGTGATAAGTGAGGACAAGGGGGACCCTATCATGTTTCTGGGAAGGAGGAGAAGGCGTGAGGGCGGATGCGTGGGATATGGGCCGGACACGGTTGAGGGCCCTGTCAATGACCGTGGGTGGAAAACCTCGGTTAAGGAAGAAGGAGGACATGTCAGAGGAGCTGTTTTTGAGGGTAGCGTCATCAGAACAGATGCGACAGAGGCGAAGGAACTGAGAGAATGGGATGGAGTCCTTACAGGACAGGGCCCTCAACCGTGTCCGGCCCATATCCCGCGCATCCGCCCTCACGCCTTCTCCTCCTTCCCAACGCAAACTGGAGGAACAGCACCTCATCTTCCGACTAGGCACTTTACAGCCTTCCGGGCTGAATATTGAATTCAACAACTTTAGATCTTAAACTCCCCCTCCCCCCATCCCCACCCCGTTTCTCCCCCCTCCCTTTTTTTTTCAATAATTTATATAGATTCTTCTTTTCCCACCTATTTCCATTATTTTTAAATCTAAAACTAAAACTTTGTTAGTCTTTCCACCCCACCCCCACTAGAGCTGTACCTTGAATGTCCTGCCATCCATTCTTAATTAGCACTTTTCTTAGACAATATCACCACCTTCAACACCTCTTTGATCCTTTTGTCTGTGACATCTTTTGATTATCTGCTCCTATCACTGCTTGCTTATCTCCACAATCACCACACCCTCAACTTCTCTCTTCCCCTGCCCCCCACCTTAGACCAGCTTATATTTCACCCCTCTCCTAACTATACTCAGTTCTGCCGACGGGTCATGAGGACTCGAAACGTTAACTGATTTCTTCTCCACCGATGCTGCCAGACCTGCTGAGTTTTTCCAGGTAATTCTGTTTTTGTTTTGGATTTCCAGCATCCGCAGTAGCTTTTAGCTTTTTGTTTTTATGATTAGTGTCTCAATGGATTACGTTCCAACATTGTGGTGTTGGAATAGGGGATGTCCTTGAGAGGGCAGGAATTGAGAAGCTGATCCAGTAGGAAAATGCTACTGAGGGCATGGTCATGCTATTGGGGGTAGGGCCATTCTACTGGGGGTATCCCACAGGCCTCAAAATAATGTGATAAAGATAGAGCAGCAAAGTACCTCCTACAAATTACCCCAATAACTCCTTTAAATTATCCCAATATCTCCTATAAATTACCCCCAGTAACTCCTTTAAATTACCCCAGTACCTCCTATAAATTACCCCCAGTACCTCTTATAAACTACCCTCAGTAACTCCTTTAAATTACCCCCAGTACCTCCTATAAATTACCCCCAGTACCTCTTATAAATTACCCCCAGTACCTCTTATAAATTACCCTCAGTAACTCCTTTAAATTACCCCCAGTACCTCCTATAAATTACCCCCAGGACCTCCTATAAATTACCCCTAATTTTCCCCAAATTTTTACCCTTCAATCTCCCTTCACCTCCAGATGCTCCACTGAAATCCCAGATTAGCCATTCGGAGCCTGAAATAGGGTCTGACCAAACAGCCAATCAGGGCACTGGAAGGTTACCCCATTACCGAACTGTTTGGGGGTAAATATTGTGGGGTGGGGAGGGGGGGGGGGCGGGGGCTGCAGCTTCGAGCTGGGGACAATGGGAGGGGGGAGATCTGAAACTGCAGCTCCGAGCTGGGGACAATGGGAGGGGGAGATCTGAAACTGCAGCTCCGAGCTGGGGACAAAATGGAGGGGGGGGATCTGAAACTGTAGCTCCGAGCTGGGGACAATGGGAGGGGGAGATCTGAAACTGCAGCTCCGAGCTGGGGACAATGGGGGGAGGGGGGGAGATCTGAAACTGCAGCTCCAAGCTGGGGACAAAAGGGAGGGGGAGATCTGAAACTGCAGCTCCGAGCTGGGGACAATGGGAGGGGGAGATCTGAAACTGCAGCTCCGAGCTGGGGACAATGGGGGGAGGGGGGGAGATCTGAAACTGCAGCTCCAAGCTGGGGACAAAAGGGAGGGGGAGATCTGAAACTGCAGCTCCAAGCTGGAGCCAAAGGGTGGGGGGGGGGGGGGGGGCAGTGGGATCTGAAACTAGCTCTGAGCTGGGGACAATGAGAGAGGGAGATCTGAAACTGCAGCTCCAAGCTGGAGCCAAAGGGTGGGGGGGGGGGGGCAGTGGGATCTGAAACTAGCCCTGAACTGGGGACAATGAGAGAGGGAGATCTGAAACTGCAGCTCCAAGCTGGAGCCAAAGGGTTGGGGGGGGGGGTGCAGTGGGATCTGAAATTGCAGCTCCGAGCTGGGGACAATGGGAGGGGGAGATCAGAAACTGCAGCTCCGAGCTGGGGACAATGGGAGGGGGAGATCAGAAACTGCAGCTCCGAGCTGGGGACAAAAGGGAGGGGGAGATCTGAAACTGCAGCTCCGAGCTGGGGACAATGGAGGGAGGGGTGGGGGGAGATCTGAAACTGCAGCTCCGAGCTGGGGACAATGGGAGGGGGGATCTGAAACTGCAGCTCCGAGCTGGGGACAATGGATAATGGCCCGTGGCGTAGGCGGGGGGGGGGGGGGGGTGGAGGGGGAGGGGTCGGTGGTCCGGACACGGAGCTCCGCCGTGGGGAGCCGGTGGGTGTTGTGGCCGGAGGGAGGAAAGGAGTGAGGGGGGAGGAGCCGGAATGGCCCGGGATGGTGGGGGGAGGTGCCGGCGGCGGGAGGGGCGGCGGCGCCTGGAAGTGCAGCTCCGCGCTGGGACTGGCTCCTTCGCAGCCATTTTGTCCAACCACAGCCGCCTCTCCAACTAACCAACCAGGGCTCCGGCATCGCTTCAATAAGGTTTGTCCCCGGCTCGGCCAATGATCGCTACCGATTCCTGCAGCTCCCCCCCTCCCCGCTTCAACCAAACTGGCCGCCTGCGGCAGCGGCTCCCGAGTCCGGGCCCGGCCGATTGGGAGAGCCCGGGTGTGGGCCCGAGCCCGGGCACCGGGCCGCTCGCCAGCCCCGCTTGTTCCACTGTCACTCCGAGGCCCCGGGCTCGATTTAGAACCACCCCCCCCCCCCCCCCCCCCCTCCTACTCCCCGCACCCACCTCCGCCCGGTCCGCCGTCCTCGCCGCCGCCGGAGGCCTCAGGGAGCGAGGGGAGAGGGGCGAATGGCCTCCCCGCTCCTCACGGCCGGGCCGCCCGCCGGGGTCTGGTCGTGTCCCGGGGCGCCGGGGCCTTTGTTTGAGCGATACCCCCCGGGAGTGGGGGAGGGTTCGGGGCGAGCGGGGCTGGTCAGTCTCCCCCTCCCCCCCACCCCGCGCTCTCGGCCGCACGTCCCGGCCCCCGGATACCCCCTCCCCACCCCCTCTCTTCCCCCCTCCCCACCCCCTCTCTTCCCCCCTCCCCACCCCCTCTCTTCCCCCCTCCCCACCCCCTCTCTTCCC